>NW_026870578.1:0-356425 GCF_963576545.1 Limanda limanda | reverse complement strand
ATCTCCCCGTTTCCAGCTGTTTAGTGACATTTGGGATGATGTGTGATGAAAAATTCAAGAATTTAACCATTTCTTCCAAAAAAGGCTTATCTCCCTGTTTCCAGCGCTTTTCTGACACTGGAGCTGATATGTGATGAAAAAGTCAAAATGTTAACCATTGCTTCCAAAAACGGCTTATCTCCCCGTTTCCAGCTGTTTAGTGACATTTGGGATGATGTGTGATGAAAAATTCAAGAATTTAACCATTTCTTCCAAAAAAGGCATATCTCCCTGTTTCCAGCGCTTTTCTGACACTGGAGCTGATATGTGATGAAAAAGTCAGAAATGTTAACCATTGCTTCCAAAAAACGGCTTATCTACCCGTTTCCAGCTGTTTAGTGACATTTGGGATGATGTGTGATGAAAAATTCAAGAATTTGACCATTTCTTCCAAAAAAGGCTTATCTCCCTGTTTCCAGCGCTTTTCTGACACTTGGGCTGACATGTGATGAAAAAGTCAGAAATATTAACCATTGCTTCCAAAAACGGCTTATCTCCCCGTTTCCAGCTGTTTAGTGACATTTGGGATGATGTGTGATGAAAAATTCAAGAATTTGACCATTTCTTCCAAAAAAGGCATATCTCCCTGTTTCCAGCGCTTTTCTGACACTTGGGCTGACATGTGATGAAAAAGTCAGAAATCTTAATCAATGCTTCCAAAAAAAACTTATCTCCCCGTTTCCAGCTGTTTAGTGACATTTGGGATGATGTGTGATGAAAAATTCAAGAATTTAACCATTTCTTCCAAAAAAGGCTTATCTCCCTGTTTCCAGCGCTTTTCTGACACTTGGGCTGACATGTGATGAAAAAGTCAGAAATCTTAATCAATGCTTCCAAAAAAAACTTATCTCCCCGTTTCCAGCTGTTTAGTGACATTTGGGATGATGTGTGATGAAAAATTCAAGAATTTAACCATTTCTTCCAAAAAAGGCTTATCTCCCTGTTTCCAGCGCTTTTCTGACACTTGGGCTGGCATGTGATGAAAAAGTCAGAAATCTTAACCATTGCTTCCAAAAACGGCTTATCTCCCCGTTTCCAGCTGTTTAGTGACATTTGGGATGATGTGTGATGAAAAATTCAAGAATTTGACCATTTCTTCCAAAAAAGGCTTATCTCCCTGTTTCCAGCGCTTTTCTGACACTTGGGCTGACATGTGATGAAACAGTCAGAAATCTTAATCAATGCTTCCAAAAAAGGCTTATCTCCCCGTTTCCAGCTGTTTAGTGACATTTGGGATGATGTGTGATGAAAAATTCAAGAATTTAACCATTTCTTCCAAAAAAAGGCATATCTCCCTGTTTCCAGCGCTTTTCTGACACTGGAGCTGATATGTGATGAAAAAGTCAAAATGTTAACCATTGCTTCCAAAAACGGCTTATCTCCCCGTTTCCAGCTGTTTAGTGACATTTGGGATGATGTGTGATGAAAAATTCAAGAATTTGACCATTTCTTCCAAAAAAGGCTTGTCTCACTGTTTCCAGCGCTTTTCTGACACTTGGGCTGACATGTGATGAAAAGTCAGAAATCTTAATCAATGCTTCCAAAAAAGGCTTATCTCCCCGTTTCCAGCTGTTTAGTGACATTTGGGATGATGTGTGATGAAAAATTCAAGAATTTAACCATTTCTTCCAAAAAAGGCTTATCTCCCTGTTTCCAGCGCTTTTCTGACACTTGGGCTGACATGTGATGAAAAAGTCAGAAATCTTAACCATTGCTTCCAAAAACGGCTTATCTCCCCGTTTCCAGCTGTTTAGTGACATTTGGGATGATGTGTGATGAATAATTCAAGAATTTGACCATTTCTTCCAAAAAAGGCTTATCTCCCTGTTTCCAGCGCTTTTCTGACACTTGGGCTGACATGTGATGAAAAAGTCAGAAATCTTAATCAATGCTTCCAAAAAACGCTTATCTCCCCGTTTCCAGCTGTTTAGTGACATTTGGGATGATGTGTGATGAAAAATTCAAGAATTTAACCATTTCTTCCAAAAAAAGGCATATCTCCCTGTTTCCAGCGCTTTTCTGACACTGGAGCTGATATGTGATGAAAAAGTCAAAATGTTAACCATTGCTTCCAAAAACGGCTTATCTCCCCGTTTCCAGCTGTTTAGTGACATTTGGGATGATGTGTGATGAAAAATTCAAGAATTTGACCATTTCTTCCAAAAAAGGCTTATCTCCCTGTTTCCAGCGCTTTTCTGACACTTGGGCTGACATGTGATGAAAAAGTCAGAAATCTTAATCAATGCTTCCAAAAAAGGCTTATCTCCCCGTTTCCAGCTGTTTAGTGACAATTGGGATGATGTGTGATGAAAAATTCAAGAATTTGACCATTTCTTCCAAAATAGGCTTATCTCCCTGTTTCCAGCGCTTTTCTGACACTTGGGCTGACATGTGATGAAAAAGTCAGAAATCTTAACCATTGCTTCCAAAAACGGCTTATCTCCCCGTTTCCAGCTGTTTAGTGACATTTGGGATGATGTGTGATGAAAAATTCAAGAATTTGACCATTTCTTCCAAAAAAGGCTTATCTCCCTGTTTCCAGCGCTTTTCTGACACTTGGGCTGACATGTGATGAAAAAGTCAGAAATCTTAATCAATGCTTCCAAAAAAGGCTTATCTCCCCGTTTCCAGCTGTTTAGTGACATTTGGGATGATGTGTGATGAAAAATTCAAGAATTTAACCATTTCTTCCAAAAAAAGGCATATCTCCCTGTTTCCAGCGCTTTTCTGACACTGGAGCTGATATGTGATGAAAAAGTCAAAATGTTAACCATTGCTTCCAAAAACGGCTTATCTCCCCGTTTCCAGCTGTTTAGTGACATTTGGGATGATGTGTGATGAAAAATTCAAGAATTTGACCATTTCTTCCAAAAAAGGCTTGTCTCCCTGTTTCCAGCGCTTTTCTGACACTTGGGCTGACATGTGATGAAAAAGTCAGAAATCTTAATCAATGCTTCCAAAAAAAACTTATCTCCCCGTTTCCAGCTGTTTAGTGACAATTGGGATGATGTGTGATGAAAAATTCAAGAATTTGACCATTTCTTCCAAAATAGGCTTATCTCCCTGTTTCCAGCGCTTTTCTGACACTTGGGCTGACATGTGATGAAAAAGTCAGAAATCTTAACCATTGCTTCCAAAAACGGCTTATCTCCCCGTTTCCAGCTGTTTAGTGACATTTGGGATGATGTGTGATGAAAAATTCAAGAATTTGACCATTTCTTCCAAAAAAGGCTTATCTCCCTGTTTCCAGCGCTTTTCTGACACTTGGGCTGACATGTGATGAAAAAGTCAGAAATCTTAATCAATGCTTCCAAAAAAGGCTTATCTCCCCGTTTCCAGCTGTTTAGTGACATTTGGGATGATGTGTGATGAAAAATTCAAGAATTTAACCATTTCTTCCAAAAAAAGGCATATCTCCCTGTTTCCAGCGCTTTTCTGACACTGGAGCTGATATGTGATGAAAAAGTCAAAATGTTAACCATTGCTTCCAAAAACGGCTTATCTCCCCGTTTCCAGCTGTTTAGTGACATTTGGGATGATGTGTGATGAAAAATTCAAGAATTTGACCATTTCTTCCAAAAAAGGCTTATCTCCCTGTTTCCAGCGCTTTTCTGACACTTGGGCTGACATGTGATGAAAAAGTCAGAAATCTTAATCAATGCTTCCAAAAAAGGCTTATCTCCCCGTTTCCAGCTGTTTAGTGACATTTGGGATGATGTGTGATGAAAAATTCAAGAATTTAACCATTTCTTCCAAAAAAAGGCATATCTCCCTGTTTCCAGCGCTTTTCTGACACTGGAGCTGATATGTGATGAAAAAGTCAAAATGTTAACCATTGCTTCCAAAAACGGCTTATCTCCCCGTTTCCAGCTGTTTAGTGACATTTGGGATGATGTGTGATGAAAAATTCAAGAATTTGACCATTTCTTCCAAAAAAGGCTTGTCTCCCTGTTTCCAGCGCTTTTCTGACACTTGGGCTGACATGTGATGAAAAAGTCAGAAATCTTAATCAATGCTTCCAAAAAAAACTTATCTCCCCGTTTCCAGCTGTTTAGTGACAATTGGGATGATGTGTGATGAAAAATTCAAGAATTTGACCATTTCTTCCAAAATAGGCTTATCTCCCTGTTTCCAGCGCTTTTCTGACACTTGGGCTGACATGTGATGAAAAAGTCAGAAATCTTAACCATTGCTTCCAAAAACGGCTTATCTCCCCGTTTCCAGCTGTTTAGTGACATTTGGGATGATGTGTGATGAAAAATTCAAGAATTTGACCATTTCTTCCAAAAAAGGCTTATCTCCCTGTTTCCAGCGCTTTTCTGACACTTGGGCTGACATGTGATGAAAAAGTCAGAAATCTTAATCAATGCTTCCAAAAAAGGCTTATCTCCCCGTTTCCAGCTGTTTAGTGACATTTGGGATGATGTGTGATGAAAAATTCAAGAATTTAACCATTTCTTCCAAAAAAAGGCATATCTCCCTGTTTCCAGCGCTTTTCTGACACTGGAGCTGATATGTGATGAAAAAGTCAAAATGTTAACCATTGCTTCCAAAAACGGCTTATCTCCCCGTTTCCAGCTGTTTAGTGACATTTGGGATGATGTGTGATGAAAAATTCAAGAATTTGACCATTTCTTCCAAAAAAGGCTTGTCTCCCTGTTTCCAGCGCTTTTCTGACACTGGAGCTGATATGTGATGAAAAAGTCAAAATGTTAACCATTGCTTCCAAAAACGGCTTATCTCCCCGTTTCCAGCTGTTTAGTGACATTGGGGATGATGTGTGATGAAAAATTCAAGAATTTGACCATTTCTTCCAAAAAAGGCTTATCTCCCTGTTTCCAGCGCTTTTCTGACACTTGGGCTGATATGTGATGAAAAAGTCAGAAATCTTAATCAATGCTTCCAAAAAAGGCTTATCTCCCCGTTTCCAGCTGTTTAGTGACATTTGGGATGTTGTGTGATGAAAAATTCAATAATTTAACCATTTCTTCCAAAAAAAGGCATATCTCCCTGTTTCCAGCGCTTTTCTGACACTGGAGCTGATATGTGATGAAAAAGTCAAAATGTTAACCATTGCTTCCAAAAAAAACTTATCTCCCCGTTTCCAGCTGTTTAGTGACATTTGGGATGATGTGTGATGAAAAATTCAAGAATTTGACCATTTCTTCCAAAAAAGGCTCATCTCCCTGTTTCCAGCGCTTTTCTGACACTTGGGCTGACATGTGATGAAAAAATCAGAAATCTTAATCAATGCTTCCAAAAAAGGCGTATCTCCCGGTTTCCAGCTGTTTAGTGACATTTGGGATGATGTGTGATGAAAAATTCAAGAATTTAACCATTTCTTCCAAAAAAAGGCATATCTCCCTGTTTCCAGCGCTTTTCTGACACTGGAGCTGATGTGTGATGAAAAAGTCAGAAATCTTAATCAATGCTTCCAAAAAAGGCTTATCTCCCCGTTTCCAGCTGTTTAGTGACATTTGGGATGATGTGTGATGAAAAATTCAAGAATTTAACCATTTCTTCCAAAAAAGGCTTATCTCCCTGTTTCCAGCGCTTTTCTGACACTTGGGCTGACATGTGATGAAAAAGTCAGAAATCTTAACCATTGCTTCCAAAAACGGCTTATCTCCCCGTTTCCAGCTGTTTAGTGACATTTGGGATGATGTGTGATGAAAAATTCAAGAATTTGACCATTTCTTCCAAAAAAGGCTTATCTCCCTGTTTCCAGCGCTTTTCTGACACTTGGGCTGACATGTGATGAAAAAGTCAGAAATCTTAATCAATGCTTCCAAAAAAGGCTTATCTCCCCGTTTCCAGCTGTTTAGTGACATTTGGGATGATGTGTGATGAAAAATTCAAGAATTTAACCATTTCTTCCAAAAAAAGGCATATCTCCCTGTTTCCAGCGCTTTTCTGACACTGGAGCTGATATGTGATGAAAAAGTCAAAATGTTAACCATTGCTTCCAAAAACGGCTTATCTCCCCGTTTCCAGCTGTTTAGTGACATTTGGGATGATGTGTAATGAAAAATTCAAGAATTTAACCATTTCTTCCAAAAAAGGCTTATCTCCCTGTTTCCAGCGCTTTTCTGACACTTGGGCTGACAAGTGATGAAAAAGTCAGAAATCTTAATCAATGCTTCCAAAAAAGGCTTATCTCCCCGTTTCCAGCTGTTTAGTGACATTTGGGATGATGTGTGATTAAAAATTCAAGAATTTAACCATTTCTTCCAAAAAAAGGCATATCTCCCTGTTTCCAGCGCTTTTCTGACACTGGAGCTGATATGTGATGAAAAAGTCAAAATGTTAACCATTGCTTCCAAAAACGGCTTATCTCCCCGTTTCCAGCTGTTTAGTGACATTGGGGATGATGTGTGATGAAAAATTCAAGAATTTGACCATTTCTTCCAAAAAAGGCTTATCTCCCTGTTTCCAGCGCTTTTCTGACACTTGGGCTGACATGTGATGAAAAAGTCAGAAATCTTAATCAATGCTTCCAAAAAAGGCTTATCTCCCCGTTTCCAGCTGTTTAGTGACATTTGGGATGTTGTGTGATGAAAAATTCAATAATTTAACCATTTCTTCCAAAAAAAGGCATATCTCCCTGTTTCCAGCGCTTTTCTGACACTGGAGCTGATATGTGATGAAAAAGTCAAAATGTTAACCATTGCTTCCAAAAAAAACTTATCTCCCCGTTTCCAGCTGTTTAGTGACATTTGGGATGATGTGTGATGAAAAATTCAAGAATTTGACCATTTCTTCCAAAAAAGGCTCATCTCCCTGTTTCCAGCGCTTTTCTGACACTTGGGCTGACATGTGATGAAAAAATCAGAAATCTTAATCAATGCTTCCAAAAAAGGCGTATCTCCCGGTTTCCAGCTGTTTAGTGACATTTGGGATGATGTGTGATGAAAAATTCAAGAATTTAACCATTTCTTCCAAAAAAAGGCATATCTCCCTGTTTCCAGCGCTTTTCTGACACTGGAGCTGATGTGTGATGAAAAAGTCAGAAATCTTAATCAATGCTTCCAAAAAAGGCTTATCTCCCCGTTTCCAGCTGTTTAGTGACATTTGGGATGATGTGTGATGAAAAATTCAAGAATTTAACCATTTCTTCCAAAAAAGGCTTATCTCCCTGTTTCCAGCGCTTTTCTGACACTTGGGCTGACATGTGATGAAAAAGTCAGAAATCTTAATCAATGCTTCCAAAAAAGGCTTATCTCCCCGTTTCCAGCTGTTTAGTGACATTTGGGATGATGTGTGATGAAAAATTCAAGAATTTAACCATTTCTTCCAAAAAAAGGCATATCTCCCTGTTTCCAGCGCTTTTCTGACACTGGAGCTGATATGTGATGAAAAAGTCAAAATGTTAACCATTGCTTCCAAAAACGGCTTATCTCCCCGTTTCCAGCTGTTTAGTGACATTTGGGATGATGTGTGATGAAAAATTCAAGAATTTAACCATTTCTTCCAAAAAAAGGCATATCTCCCTGTTTCCAGCGCTTTTCTGACACTGGAGCTGATATGTGATGAAAAAGTCAAAATGTTAACCATTGCTTCCAAAAACGGCTTATCTCCCCGTTTCCAGCTGTTTAGTGACATTTGGGATGATGTGTGATGAAAAATTCAAGAATTTGACCATTTCTTCCAAAAAAGGCTTATCTCCATGTTTCCAGCGCTTTTCTGACACTTGGGCTGACATGTGATGAAAAGTCAGAAATCTTAATCAATGCTTCTAAAAAACGCTTATCTCCCCGTTTCCAGCTGTTTAGTGACATTTGGGATGATGTGTGATGAAAAATTCAAGAATTTAACCATTTCTTCCAAAAAAGGCTTATCTCCCTGTTTCCAGCGCTTTTCTGACACTTGGGCTGACATGTGATGAAAAAGTCAGAAATCTTAACCATTGCTTCCAAAAACGGCTTATCTCCCCGTTTCCAGCTGTTTAGTGACATTTGGGATGATGTGTGATGAAAAATTCAAGAATTTGACCATTTCTTCCAAAAAAGGCTTATCTCTCTGTTTCCAGCGCTTTTCTGACACTTGGGCTGACATGTGATGAAAAAGTCAGAAATCTTAATCAATGCTTCCAAAAAAGGCTTATCTCCCCGTTTCCAGCTGTTTAGTGACATTTGGGATGATGTGTGATGAAAAATTCAAGAATTTAACCATTTCTTCCAAAAAAAGGCATATCTCCCTGTTTCCAGCGCTTTTCTGACACTTGGGCTGACATGTGATGAAAAAGTCAGAAATCTTAACCATTGCTTCCAAAAACGGCTTATCTCCCCGTTTCCAGCTGTTTAGTGACATTTGGGATGATGTGTGATGAAAAATTCAAGAATTTGACCATTTCTTCCAAAAAAGGCTTATCTCCCTGTTTCCAGCGCTTTTCTGACACTTGGGCTGACATGTGATGAAAAAGTCAGAAATCTTAATCAATGCTTCCAAAAAACGCTTATCTCCCCGTTTCCAGCTGTTTAGTGACATTTGGGATGATGTGTGATGAAAAATTCAAGAATTTAACCATTTCTTCCAAAAAAAGGCATATCTCCCTGTTTCCAGCGCTTTTCTGACACTGGAGCTGATATGTGATGAAAAAGTCAAAATGTTAACCATTGCTTCCAAAAACGGCTTATCTCCCCGTTTCCAGCTGTTTAGTGACATTTGGGATGATGTGTGATGAAAAATTCAAGAATTTGACCATTTCTTCCAAAAAAGGCTTATCTCCCTGTTTCCAGCGCTTTTCTGACACTTGGGCTGACATGGGATGAAAAAGTCAGAAATCTTAATCAATGCTTCCAAAAAAGGCTTATCTCCCCGTTTCCAGCTGTTTAGTGACATTTGGGATGATGTGTGATGAAAAATTCAAGAATTTAACCATTTCTTCCAAAAAAGGCTTATCTCCCTGTTTCCAGCGCTTTTCTGACACTTGGGCTGACATGTGATGAAAAAGTCAGAAATCTTAATCAATGCTTCCAAAAAAGGCTTATCTCCCCGTTTCCAGCTGTTTAGTGACATTTGGGATGATGTGTGATGAAAAATTCAAGAATTTAACCATTTCTTCCAAAAAAAGGCATATCTCCCTGTTTCCAGCGCTTTTCTGACACTGGAGCTGATATGTGATGAAAAAGTCAAAATGTTAACCATTGCTTCCAAAAACGGCTTATCTCCCCGTTTCCAGCTGTTTAGTGACATTTGGGATGATGTGTGATGAAAAATTCAAGAATTTGACCATTTCTTCCAAAAAAGGCTTATCTCCATGTTTCCAGCGCTTTTCTGACACTTGGGCTGACATGTGATGAAAAAGTCAGAAATCTTAATCAATGCTTCCAAAAAAAACTTATCTCCCCGTTTCCAGCTGTTTAGTGACATTTGGGATGATGTGTGATGAAAAATTCAAGAATTTAACCATTTCTTCCAAAAAAGGCTTATCTCCCTGTTTCCAGCGCTTTTCTGACACTTGGGCTGACATGTGATGAAAAAGTCAGAAATCTTAACCATTGCTTCCAAAAACGGCTTATCTCCCCGTTTCCAGCTGTTTAGTGACATTTGGGATGATGTGTGATGAAAAATTCAAGAATTTGACCATTTCTTCCAAAAAAGGCTTGTCTCCCTGTTTCCAGCGCTTTTCTGACACTTGGGCTGACATGTGATGAAAAGTCAGAAATCTTAATCAATGCTTCCAAAAAAGGCTTATCTCCCCGTTTCCAGCTGTTTAGTGACATTTGGGATGATGTGTGATGAAAAATTCAAGAATTTAACCATTTCTTCCAAAAAAGGCTTATCTCCCTGTTTCCAGCGCTTTTCTGACACTTGGGCTGACATGTGATGAAAAAGTCAGAAATCTTAACCATTGCTTCCAAAAACGGCTTATCTCCCCGTTTCCAGCTGTTTAGTGACATTTGGGATGATGTGTGATGAAAAATTCAAGAATTTGACCATTTCTTCCAAAAAAGGCTTATCTCCCTGTTTCCAGCGCTTTTCTGACACTGGAGCTGATATGTGATGAAAAAGTCAAAATGTTAACCATTGCTTCCAAAAACGGCTTATCTCCCCGTTTCCAGCTGTTTAGTGACATTTGGGATGATGTGTGATGAAAAATTCAAGAATTTGACCATTTCTTCCAAAAAAGGCTTATCTCTCTGTTTCCAGCGCTTTTCTGACACTTGGGCTGACATGTGATGAAAAAGTCAGAAATCTTAACCATTGCTTCCAAAAACGGCTTATCTCCCCGTTTCCAGCTGTTTAGTGACATTTGGGATGATGTGTGATGAAAAATTCAAGAATTTAACCATTTCTTCCAAAAAAGGCTTATCTCCCTGTTTCCAGCGCTTTTCTGACACTTGGGCTGACATGTGATGAAAAAGTCAGAAATCTTAATCAATGCTTCCAAAAAAGGCTTATCTCCCCGTTTCCAGCTGTTTAGTGACATTTGGGATGATGTGTGATGAAAAATTCAAGAATTTAACCATTTCTTCCAAAAAAAGGCATATCTCCCTGTTTCCAGCGCTTTTCTGACACTGGAGCTGATATGTGATGAAAAAGTCAAAATGTTAACCATTGCTTCCAAAAACGGCTTTTCTCCCCGTTTCCAGCTGTTTAGTGACATTTGGGATGATGTGTGATGAAAAATTCAAGAATTTAACCATTTCTTCCAAAAAAGGCTTATCTCCCTGTTTCCAGCGCTTTTCTGACACTTGGGCTGACATGTGATGAAAAAGTCAGAAATCTTAATCAATGCTTCCAAAAAAGGCTTATCTCCCCGTTTCCAGCTGTTTAGTGACATTTGGGATGATGTGTGATGAAAAATTCAAGAATTTAACCATTTCTTCCAAAAAAAGGCATATCTCCCTGTTTCCAGCGCTTTTCTGACACTGGAGCTGATATGTGATGAAAAAGTCAAAATGTTAACCATTGCTTCCAAAAACGACTTATCTCCCCGTTTCCAGCTGTTTAGTGACATTTGGGATGATGTGTGATGAAAAATTCAAGAATTTGACCATTTCTTCCAAAAAAGGCTTATCTCCCTGTTTCCAGCGCTTTTCTGACACTTGGGCTGACATGTGATGAAAAGTCAGAAATCTTAATCAATGCTTCCAAAAAACGCTTATCTCCCCGTTTCCAGCTGTTTAGTGACATTTGGGATGATGTGTGATGAAAAATTCAAGAATTTAACCATTTCTTCCAAAAAAAGGCATATCTCCCTGTTTCCAGCGCTTTTCTGACACTGGAGCTGATATGTGATGAAAAAGTCAAAATGTTAACCATTGCTTCCAAAAACGGCTTATCTCCCCGTTTCCAGCTGTTTAGTGACATTTGGGATGATGTGTGATGAAAAATTCAAGAATTTGACCATTTCTTCCAAAAAAGGCTTATCTCCCTGTTTCCAGCGCTTTTCTGACACTTGGGCTGACATGTGATGAAAAAGTCAGAAATCTTAATCAATGCTTCCAAAAAAGGCTTATCTCCCCGTTTCCAGCTGTTTAGTGACATTTGGGATGATGTGTGATGAAAAATTCAAGAATTTAACCATTTCTTCCAAAAAAGGCTTATCTCCCTGTTTCCAGCGCTTTTCTGACACTTGGGCTGACATGTGATGAAAAAGTCAACAATCTTAATCAATGCTTCCAAAAAAGGCTTATCTCCCCGTTTCCAGCTGTTTAGTGACATTTGGGATGATGTGTGATGAAAAATTCAAGAATTTAACCATTTCTTCCAAAAAAAGGCATATCTCCCTGTTTCCAGCGCTTTTCTGACACTGGAGCTGATATGTGATGAAAAAGTCAAAATGTTAACCATTGCTTCCAAAAACGGCTTATCTCCCCGTTTCCAGCTGTTTAGTGACATTTGGGATGATGTGTGATGAAAAATTCAAGAATTTAACCATTTCTTCCAAAAAAAGGCATATCTCCCTGTTTCCAGCGCTTTTCTGACACTGGAGCTGATATGTGATGAAAAAGTCAAAATGTTAACCATTGCTTCCAAAAACGGCTTATCTACCCGTTTCCAGCTGTTTAGTGACATTTGGGATGATGTGTGATGAAAAATTCAAGAATTTGACCATTTCTTCCAAAAAAGGCTTATCTCCCTGTTTCCAGCGCTTTTCTGACACTTGGGCTGACATGTGATGAAAAAGTCAGAAATATTAACCATTGCTTCCAAAAACGGCTTATCTCCCCGTTTCCAGCTGTTTAGTGACATTTGGGATCATGTGTGATGAAAAATTCAAGAATTTGACCATTTCTTCCAAAAAAGGCATATCTCCCTGTTTCCAGCGCTTTTCTGACACTTGGGCTGACATGTGATGAAAAAGTCAGAAATCTTAATCAATGCTTCCAAAAAAAACTTATCTCCCCGTTTCCAGCTGTTTAGTGACATTTGGGATGATGTGTGATGAAAAATTCAAGAATTTAACCATTTCTTCCAAAAAAGGCTTATCTCCCTGTTTCCAGCGCTTTTCTGACACTTGGGCTGACATGTGATGAAAAAGTCAGAAATCTTAACCATTGCTTCCAAAAACGGCTTATCTCCCCGTTTCCAGCTGTTTAGTGACATTTGGGATGATGTGTGATGAAAAATTCAAGAATTTGACCATTTCTTCCAAAAAAGGCTTATCTCCCTGTTTCCAGCGCTTTTCTGACACTTGGGCTGACATGTGATGAAACAGTCAGAAATCTTAATCAATGCTTCCAAAAAAGGCTTATCTCCCCGTTTCCAGCTGTTTAGTGACATTTGGGATGATGTGTGATGAAAAATTCAAGAATTTAACCATTTCTTCCAAAAAAAGGCATATCTCCCTGTTTCCAGCGCTTTTCTGACACTGGAGCTGATATGTGATGAAAAAGTCAAAATGTTAACCATTGCTTCCAAAAACGGCTTATCTCCCCGTTTCCAGCTGTTTAGTGACATTTGGGATGATGTGTGATGAAAAATTCAAGAATTTGACCATTTCTTCCAAAAAAGGCTTGTCTCCCTGTTTCCAGCGCTTTTCTGACACTTGGGCTGACATGTGATGAAAAGTCAGAAATCTTAATCAATGCTTCCAAAAAAGGCTTATCTCCCCGTTTCCAGCTGTTTAGTGACATTTGGGATGATGTGTGATGAAAAATTCAAGAATTTAACCATTTCTTCCAAAAAAGGCTTATCTCCCTGTTTCCAGCGCTTTTCTGACACTTGGGCTGACATGTGATGAAAAAGTCAGAAATCTTAACCATTGCTTCCAAAAACGGCTTATCTCCCCGTTTCCAGCTGTTTAGTGACATTTGGGATGATGTGTGATGAAAAATTCAAGAATTTGACCATTTCTTCCAAAAAAGGCTTATCTCCCTGTTTCCAGCGCTTTTCTGA
Source organism: Limanda limanda (assembly GCF_963576545.1). NCBI lineage: Eukaryota > Metazoa > Chordata > Actinopteri > Pleuronectiformes > Pleuronectidae > Limanda > Limanda limanda. The sequence continues at coordinate 343,039 of NW_026870578.1, read as the reverse complement.
CACTTGGGCTGACATGTGATGAAAAAGTCAGAAATCTTAATCAATGCTTCCAAAAAAGGCTTATCTCCCCGTTTCCAGCTGTTTAGTGACATTTGGGATGATGTGTGATGAAAAATTCAAGAATTTAACCATTTCTTCCAAAAAAAGGCATATTTCCCTGTTTCCAGCGCTTTTCTGACACTGGAGCTGATATGTGATGAAAAAGTCAAAATGTTAACCATTGCTTCCAAAAAAAACTTATCTCCCCGTTTCCAGCTGTTTAGTGACATTTGGGATGATGTGTGATGAAAAATTCAAGAATTTGACCATTTCTTCCAAAATAGGCTTATCTCCCTGTTTCCAGCGCTTTTCTGACACTTGGGCTGACATGTGATGAAAAAGTCAGAAATCTTAACCATTGCTTCCAAAAACGGCTTATCTCCCCGTTTCCAGCTGTTTAGTGACATTTGGGATGATGTGTGATGAAAAATTCAAGAATTTGACCATTTCTTCCAAAAAAGGCTTATCTCCCTGTTTCCAGCAGTTTTCTGACACTTGGGCTGACATGTGATGAAAAAGTCAGAAATCTTAACCATTGCTTCCAAAAACGGCTTATCTCCCCGTTTCCAGCTGTTTAGTGACATTTGGGATGATGTGTGATGAAAAATTCAAGAATTTGACCATTTCTTCCAAAAAAGGCTTATCTCCCTGTTTCCAGCGCTTTTCTGACACTTGGGCTGACATGTGATGAAAAAGTCAGAAATCTTAATCAATGCTTCCAAAAAGGCTTATCTCCCCGTTTCCAGCTGTTTAGTGACATTTGGGATGATGTGTGATGAAAAATTCAAGAATTTAACCATTTCTTCCAAAAAAAGGCATATCTCCCTGTTTCCAGCGCTTTTCTGACACTGGAGCTGATATGTGATGAAAAAGTCAAAATGTTAACCATTGCTTCCAAAAACGGCTTATCTCCCCGTTTCCAGCTGTTTTGTGACATTGGGGATGATGTGTGATGAAAAATTCAAGAATTTGACCATTTCTTCCAAAAAAGGCTTATCTCCCTGTTTCCAGCGCTTTTCTGACACTTGGGCTAACATGTGATGAAAAAGTCAGAAATCTTAATCAATGCTTCCAAAAAAGGCTTATCTCCCCGTTTCCAGCTGTTTAGTGACATTTGGGATGTTGTGTGATGAAAAATTCAAGAATTTAACCATTTCTTCCAAAAAAAGGCATATCTCCCTGTTTCCAGCGCTTTTCTGACACTGGAGCTGATATGTGATGAAAAAGTCAAAATGTTAACCATTGCTTCCAAAAAAAACGTATCTCCCCGTTTCCAGCTGTTTAGTGACATTTGGGATGATGTGTGATGAAAAATTCAAGAATTTGACCATTTCTTCCAAAAAAGGCTTATCTCCCTGTTTCCAGCGCTTTTCTGACACTTGGGCTGACATGTGATGAAAAAGTCAAAATGTTAACCATTGCTTCCAAAAAAAACGTATCTCCCCGTTTCCAGCTGTTTAGTGACATTTGGGATGATGTGTGATGAAAAATTCAAGAATTTGACCATTTCTTCCAAAAAAGGCTTATCTCCCTGTTTCCAGCGCTTTTCTGACACTTGGGCTGACATGTGATGAAAAAATCAGAAATCTTAATCAATGCTTCCAAAAAAGGCTTATCTCCCGGTTTCCAGCTGTTTAGTGACATTTGGGATGATGTGTGATGAAAAATTCAAGAATTTAACCATTTCTTCCAAAAATAGGCATATCTCCCTGTTTCCAGCGCTTTTCTGACACTTGGGCTGACATGTGATGAAAAAGTCAGAAATCTTAACCATTGCTTCCAAAAACGGCTTATCTCCCCGTTTCCAGCTGTGTAGTGACATTTGGGATGATGTGTGATGAAAAATTCAAGAATTTGACCATTTCTTCCAAAAAAGGCTTATCTCCCTGTTTCCAGCGCTTTTCTGACACTTGGGCTGACATGTGATGAAAAAGTCAGAAATCTTAACCATTGCTTCCAAAAACGGCTTATCTCCCCGTTTCCAGCTGTTTAGTGACATTTGGGATGATGTGTGATGAAAAATTCAAGAATTTGACCATTTCTTCCAAAATAGGCTTATCTCCCTGTTTCCAGCGCTTTTCTGACACTTGGGCTGACATGTGATGAAAAAGTCAGAAATCTTAACCATTGCTTCCAAAAACGGCTTATCTCCCCGTTTCCAGCTGTTTAGTGACATTTGGGATGATGTGTGATGAAAAATTCAAGAATTTGACCATTTCTTCCAAAAAAGGCTTATCTCCCTGTTTCCAGCACTTTTCTGACACTTGGGCTGACATGTGATGAAAAAGTCAGAAATCTTAATCATTGCTTCCAAAAACGGCTTATCTCCCCGTTTCCAGCTGTTTAGTGACATTGGGGATGATGTGTGATGAAAAATTCAAGAATTTGACCATTTCTTCCAAAAAAGGCTTATCTCCCTGTTTCCAGCGCTTTTCTGACACTTGGGCTGACATGTGATGAAAAAGTCAGAAATCTTAATCAATGCTTCCAAAAAAGGCTTATCTCCCCGTTTCCAGCTGTTTAGTGACATTTGGGATGTTGTGTGATGAAAAATTCAAGAATTTAACCATTTCTTCCAAAAAAAGGCATATCTCCCTGTTTCCAGCGCTTTTCTGACACTGGAGCTGATATGTGATGAAAAAGTCAAAATGTTAACCATTGCTTCCAAAAAAAACTTATCTCCCCGTTTCCAGCTGTTTAGTGACATTTGGGATGATGTGTGATGAAAAATTCAAGAATTTGACCATTTCTTCCAAAAAAGGCTTATCTCCCTGTTTCCAGCGCTTTTCTGACACTTGGGCTGACATGTGATGAAAAAATCAGAAATCTTAATCAATGCTTCCAAAAAAGGCTTATCTCCCGGTTTCCAGCTGTTTAGTGACATTTGGGATGATGTGTGATGAAAAATTCAAGAATTTAACCATTTCTTCCAAAAAAAGGCATATCTCCCTGTTTCCAGCGCTTTTCTGACACTGGAGCTGATATGTGATGAAAAAGTCAAAATGTTAACCATTGCTTCCAAAAAAAACTTATCTCCCCGTTTCCAGCTGTTTAGTGACATTTGGGATGATGTGTGATGAAAAATTCAAGAATTTGACCATTTCTTCCAAAATAGGCTTATCTCCCTGTTTCCAGCGCTTTTCTGACACTTGGGCTGACATGTGATGAAAAAGTCAGAAATCTTAACCATTGCTTCCAAAAACGGCTTATCTCCCCGTTTCCAGCTGTTTAGTGACATTTGGGATGATGTGTGATGAAAAATTCAAGAATTTGACCATTTCTTCCAAAAAAGGCATATCTCCCTGTTTCCAGCGCTTTTCTGACACTTGGGCTGACATGTGATGAAAAAGTCAGAAATCTTAATCAATGCTTCCAAAAAAAACTTATCTCCCCGTTTCCAGCTGTTTAGTGACAATTGGGATGATGTGTGATGAAAAATTCAAGAATTTGACCATTTCTTCCAAAATAGGCTTATCTCCCTGTTTCCAGCGCTTTTCTGACACTTGGGCTGACATGTGATGAAAAAGTCAGAAATCTTAACCATTGCTTCCAAAAACGGCTTATCTCCCCGTTTCCAGCTGTTTAGTGACATTTGGGATGATGTGTGATGAAAATTCAAGAATTTGACCATTTCTTCCAAAAAAGGCTTATCTCCCTGTTTCCAGCGCTTTTCTGACACTTGGGCTGACATGTGATGAAAAAGTCAGAAATCTTAATCAATGCTTCCAAAAAAGGCTTATCTCCCCGTTTCCAGCTGTTTAGTGACATTTGGGATGATGTGTGATGAAAAATTCAAGAATTTAACCATTTCTTCCAAAAAAAGGCATATCTCCCTGTTTCCAGCGCTTTTCTGACACTGGAGCTGATATGTGATGAAAAAGTCAAAATGTTAACCATTGCTTCCAAAAACGGCTTATCTCCCCGTTTCCAGCTGTTTAGTGACATTTGGGATGATGTGTGATGAAAAATTCAAGAATTTGACCATTTCTTCCAAAAAAGGCTTGTCTCCCTTTTTCCAGCGCTTTTCTGACACTTGGGCTGACATGTGATGAAAAAGTCAGAAATCTTAATCAATGCTTCCAAAAAAAACTTATCTCCCCGTTTCCAGCTGTTTAGTGACAATTGGGATGATGTGTGATGAAAAATTCAAGAATTTGACCATTTCTTCCAAAATAGGCTTATCTCCCTGTTTCCAGCGCTTTTCTGACACTTGGGCTGACATGTGATGAAAAAGTCAGAAATCTTAACCATTGCTTCCAAAAACGGCTTATCTCCCCGTTTCCAGCTGTTTAGTGACATTTGGGATGATGTGTGATGAAAAATTCAAGAATTTGACCATTTCTTCCAAAAAAGGCTTATCTCCCTGTTTCCAGCGCTTTTCTGACACTTGGGCTGACATGTGATGAAAAAGTCAGAAATCTTAATCAATGCTTCCAAAAAAGGCTTATCTCCCCGTTTCCAGCTGTTTAGTGACATTTGGGATGATGTGTGATGAAAAATTCAAGAATTTAACCATTTCTTCCAAAAAAAGGCATATCTCCCTGTTTCCAGCGCTTTTCTGACACTGGAGCTGATATGTGATGAAAAAGTCAAAATGTTAACCATTGCTTCCAAAAACGGCTTATCTCCCCGTTTCCAGCTGTTTAGTGACATTTGGGATGATGTGTGATGAAAAATTCAAGAATTTGACCATTTCTTCCAAAAAAGGCTTGTCTCCCTGTTTCCAGCGCTTTTCTGACACTTGGGCTGACATGTGATGAAAAAGTCAGAAATCTTAATCAATGCTTCCAAAAAAAACTTATCTCCCCGTTTCCAGCTGTTTAGTGACAATTGGGATGATGTGTGATGAAAAATTCAAGAATTTGACCATTTCTTCCAAAATAGGCTTATCTCCCTGTTTCCAGCGCTTTTCTGACACTTGGGCTGACATGTGATGAAAAAGTCAGAAATCTTAACCATTGCTTCCAAAAACGGCTTATCTCCCCGTTTCCAGCTGTTTAGTGACATTTGGGATGATGTGTGATGAAAAATTCAAGAATTTGACCATTTCTTCCAAAAAAGGCTTATCTCCCTGTTTCCAGCGCTTTTCTGACACTTGGGCTGACATGTGATGAAAAAGTCAGAAATCTTAATCAATGCTTCCAAAAAAGGCTTATCTCCCCGTTTCCAGCTGTTTAGTGACATTTGGGATGTTGTGTGATGAAAAATTCAATAATTTAACCATTTCTTCCAAAAAAAGGCATATCTCCCTGTTTCCAGCGCTTTTCTGACACTGGAGCTGATATGTGATGAAAAAGTCAAAATGTTAACCATTGCTTCCAAAAAAAACTTATCTCCCCGTTTCCAGCTGTTTAGTGACATTTGGGATGATGTGTGATGAAAAATTCAAGAATTTGACCATTTCTTCCAAAAAAGGCTCATCTCCCTGTTTCCAGCGCTTTTCTGACACTTGGGCTGACATGTGATGAAAAAATCAGAAATCTTAATCAATGCTTCCAAAAAAGGCGTATCTCCCGGTTTCCAGCTGTTTAGTGACATTTGGGATGATGTGTGATGAAAAATTCAAGAATTTAACCATTTCTTCCAAAAAAAGGCATATCTCCCTGTTTCCAGCGCTTTTCTGACACTGGAGCTGATGTGTGATGAAAAAGTCAGAAATCTTAATCAATGCTTCCAAAAAAGGCTTATCTCCCCGTTTCCAGCTGTTTAGTGACATTTGGGATGATGTGTGATGAAAAATTCAAGAATTTGACCATTTCTTCCAAAAAAGGCTTATCTCCCTGTTTCCAGCGCTTTTCTGACACTTGGGCTGACATGTGATGAAAAAGTCAGAAATCTTAATCAATGCTTCCAAAAAAGGCTTATCTCCCCGTTTCCAGCTGTTTAGTGACATTTGGGATGATGTGTGATGAAAAATTCAAGAATTTAACCATTTCTTCCAAAAAAGGCTTATCTCCCTGTTTCCAGCGCTTTTCTGACACTTGGGCTGACATGTGATGAAAAAGTCAGAAATCTTAATCAATGCTTCCAAAAAAGGCTTATCTCCCCGTTTCCAGCTGTTTAGTGACATTTGGGATGATGTGTGATGAAAAATTCAAGAATTTAACCATTTCTTCCAAAAAAAGGCATATCTCCCTGTTTCCAGCGCTTTTCTGACACTGGAGCTGATATGTGATGAAAAAGTCAAAATGTTAACCATTGCTTCCAAAAACGGCTTATCTCCCCGTTTCCAGCTGTTTAGTGACATTTGGGATGATGTGTGATGAAAAATTCAAGAATTTGACCATTTCTTCCAAAAAAGGCTTATCTCCATGTTTCCAGCGCTTTTCTGACACTTGGGCTGACATGTGATGAAAAGTCAGAAATCTTAATCAATGCTTCTAAAAAACGCTTATCTCCCCGTTTCCAGCTGTTTAGTGACATTTGGGATGATGTGTGATGAAAAATTCAAGAATTTAACCATTTCTTCCAAAAAAGGCTTATCTCCCTGTTTCCAGCGCTTTTCTGACACTTGGGCTGACATGTGATGAAAAAGTCAGAAATCTTAACCATTGCTTCCAAAAACGGCTTATCTCCCCGTTTCCAGCTGTTTAGTGACATTTGGGATGATGTGTGATGAAAAATTCAAGAATTTGACCATTTCTTCCAAAAAAGGCTTATCTCTCTGTTTCCAGCGCTTTTCTGACACTTGGGCTGACATGTGATGAAAAAGTCAGAAATCTTAATCAATGCTTCCAAAAAAGGCTTATCTCCCCGTTTCCAGCTGTTTAGTGACATTTGGGATGATGTGTGATGAAAAATTCAAGAATTTAACCATTTCTTCCAAAAAAAGGCATATTTCCCTGTTTCCAGCGCTTTTCTGACACTGGAGCTGATATGTGATGAAAAAGTCAAAATGTTAACCATTGCTTCCAAAAAAAACTTATCTCCCCGTTTCCAGCTGTTTAGTGACATTTGGGATGATGTGTGATGAAAAATTCAAGAATTTGACCATTTCTTCCAAAATAGGCTTATCTCCCTGTTTCCAGCGCTTTTCTGACACTTGGGCTGACATGTGATGAAAAAGTCAGAAATCTTAACCATTGCTTCCAAAAACGGCTTATCTCCCCGTTTCCAGCTGTTTAGTGACATTTGGGATGATGTGTGATGAAAAATTCAAGAATTTGACCATTTCTTCCAAAAAAGGCTTATCTCCCTGTTTCCAGCACTTTTCTGACACTTGGGCTGACATGTGATGAAAAAGTCAAAATGTTAACCATTGCTTCCAAAAACGGCTTATCTCCCCGTTTCCAGCTGTTTTGTGACATTGGGGATGATGTGTGATGAAAAATTCAAGAATTTGACCATTTCTTCCAAAAAAGGCTTATCTCCCTGTTTCCAGCGCTTTTCTGACACTTGGGCTAACATGTGATGAAAAAGTCAGAAATCTTAATCAATGCTTCCAAAAAAGGCTTATCTCCCCGTTTCCAGCTGTTTAGTGACATTTGGGATGTTGTGTGATGAAAAATTCAAGAATTTAACCATTTCTTCCAAAAAAAGGCATATCTCCCTGTTTCCAGCGCTTTTCTGACACTGGAGCTGATATGTGATGAAAAAGTCAAAATGTTAACCATTGCTTCCAAAAAAAACGTATCTCCCCGTTTCCAGCTGTTTAGTGACATTTGGGATGATGTGTGATGAAAAATTCAAGAATTTGACCATTTCTTCCAAAAAAGGCTTATCTCCCTGTTTCCAGCGCTTTTCTGACACTTGGGCTGACATGTGATGAAAAAATCAGAAATCTTAATCAATGCTTCCAAAAAAGGCTTATCTCCCGGTTTCCAGCTGTTTAGTGACATTTGGGATGATGTGTGATGAAAAATTCAAGAATTTAACCATTTCTTCCAAAAATAGGCATATCTCCCTGTTTCCAGCGCTTTTCTGACACTTGGGCTGACATGTGATGAAAAAGTCAGAAATCTTAACCATTGCTTCCAAAAACGGCTTATCTCCCCGTTTCCAGCTGTGTAGTGACATTTGGGATGATGTGTGATGAAAAATTCAAGAATTTGACCATTTCTTCCAAAAAAGGCTTATCTCCCTGTTTCCAGCGCTTTTCTGACACTTGGGCTGACATGTGATGAAAAAGTCAGAAATCTTAACCATTGCTTCCAAAAACGGCTTATCTCCCCGTTTCCAGCTGTTTAGTGACATTTGGGATGATGTGTGATGAAAAATTCAAGAATTTGACCATTTCTTCCAAAATAGGCTTATCTCCCTGTTTCCAGCGCTTTTCTGACACTTGGGCTGACATGTGATGAAAAAGTCAGAAATCTTAACCATTGCTTCCAAAAACGGCTTATCTCCCCGTTTCCAGCTGTTTAGTGACATTTGGGATGATGTGTGATGAAAAATTCAAGAATTTGACCATTTCTTCCAAAAAAGGCTTATCTCCCTGTTTCCAGCACTTTTCTGACACTTGGGCTGACATGTGATGAAAAAGTCAGAAATCTTAATCATTAATTCCAAAAACGGCTTATCTCCCCGTTTCCAGCTGTTTAGTGACATTGGGGATGATGTGTGATGAAAAATTCAAGAATTTGACCATTTCTTCCAAAAAAGGCTTATCTCCCTGTTTCCAGCGCTTTTCTGACACTTGGGCTGACATGTGATGAAAAAGTCAGAAATCTTAATCAATGCTTCCAAAAAAGGCTTATCTCCCCGTTTCCAGCTGTTTAGTGACATTTGGGATGTTGTGTGATGAAAAATTCAAGAATTTAACCATTTCTTCCAAAAAAAGGCATATCTCCCTGTTTCCAGCGCTTTTCTGACACTGGAGCTGATATGTGATGAAAAAGTCAAAATGTTAACCATTGCTTCCAAAAAAAACTTATCTCCCCGTTTCCAGCTGTTTAGTGACATTTGGGATGATGTGTGATGAAAAATTCAAGAATTTGACCATTTCTTCCAAAAAAGGCTTATCTCCCTGTTTCCAGCGCTTTTCTGACACTTGGGCTGACATGTGATGAAAAAATCAGAAATCTTAATCAATGCTTCCAAAAAAGGCTTATCTCCCGGTTTCCAGCTGTTTAGTGACATTTGGGATGATGTGTGATGAAAAATTCAAGAATTTAACCATTTCTTCCAAAAAAAGGCATATCTCCCTGTTTCCAGCGCTTTTCTGACACTGGAGCTGATATGTGATGAAAAAGTCAAAATGTTAACCATTGCTTCCAAAAAAAACTTATCTCCCCGTTTCCAGCTGTTTAGTGACATTTGGGATGATGTGTGATGAAAAATTCAAGAATTTGACCATTTCTTCCAAAATAGGCTTATCTCCCTGTTTCCAGCGCTTTTCTGACACTTGGGCTGACATGTGATGAAAAAGTCAGAAATCTTAACCATTGCTTCCAAAAACGGCTTATCTCCCCGTTTCCAGCTGTTTAGTGACATTTGGGATGATGTGTGATGAAAAATTCAAGAATTTGACCATTTCTTCCAAAAAAGGCATATCTCCCTGTTTCCAGCGCTTTTCTGACACTTGGGCTGACATGTGATGAAAAAGTCAGAAATCTTAATCAATGCTTCCAAAAAAAACTTATCTCCCCGTTTCCAGCTGTTTAGTGACAATTGGGATGATGTGTGATGAAAAATTCAAGAATTTGACCATTTCTTCCAAAATAGGCTTATCTCCCTGTTTCCAGCGCTTTTCTGACACTTGGGCTGACATGTGATGAAAAAGTCAGAAATCTTAACCATTGCTTCCAAAAACGGCTTATCTCCCCGTTTCCAGCTGTTTAGTGACATTTGGGATGATGTGTGATGAAAAATTCAAGAATTTGACCATTTCTTCCAAAAAAGGCTTATCTCCCTGTTTCCAGCGCTTTTCTGACACTTGGGCTGACATGTGATGAAAAAGTCAGAAATCTTAATCAATGCTTCCAAAAAAGGCTTATCTCCCCGTTTCCAGCTGTTTAGTGACATTTGGGATGATGTGTGATGAAAAATTCAAGAATTTAACCATTTCTTCCAAAAAAAGGCATATCTCCCTGTTTCCAGCGCTTTTCTGACACTGGAGCTGATATGTGATGAAAAAGTCAAAATGTTAACCATTGCTTCCAAAAACGGCTTATCTCCCCGTTTCCAGCTGTTTAGTGACATTTGGGATGATGTGTGATGAAAAATTCAAGAATTTGACCATTTCTTCCAAAAAAGGCTTGTCTCCCTGTTTCCAGCGCTTTTCTGACACTTGGGCTGACATGTGATGAAAAAGTCAGAAATCTTAATCAATGCTTCCAAAAAAAACTTATCTCCCCGTTTCCAGCTGTTTAGTGACAATTGGGATGATGTGTGATGAAAAATTCAAGAATTTGACCATTTCTTCCAAAATAGGCTTATCTCCCTGTTTCCAGCGCTTTTCTGACACTTGGGCTGACATGTGATGAAAAAGTCAGAAATCTTAACCATTGCTTCCAAAAACGGCTTATCTCCCCGTTTCCAGCTGTTTAGTGACATTTGGGATGATGTGTGATGAAAAATTCAAGAATTTGACCATTTCTTCCAAAAAAGGCTTATCTCCCTGTTTCCAGCGCTTTTCTGACACTTGGGCTGACATGTGATGAAAAAGTCAGAAATCTTAATCAATGCTTCCAAAAAAGGCTTATCTCCCCGTTTCCAGCTGTTTAGTGACATTTGGGATGATGTGTGATGAAAAATTCAAGAATTTAACCATTTCTTCCAAAAAAAGGCATATCTCCCTGTTTCCAGCGCTTTTCTGACACTGGAGCTGATATGTGATGAAAAAGTCAAAATGTTAACCATTGCTTCCAAAAACGGCTTATCTCCCCGTTTCCAGCTGTTTAGTGACATTTGGGATGATGTGTGATGAAAAATTCAAGAATTTGACCATTTCTTCCAAAAAAGGCTTGTCTCCCTGTTTCCAGCGCTTTTCTGACACTTGGGCTGACATGTGATGAAAAAGTCAGAAATCTTAATCAATGCTTCCAAAAAAAACTTATCTCCCCGTTTCCAGCTGTTTAGTGACAATTGGGATGATTTGTGATGAAAAATTCAAGAATTTGACCATTTCTTCCAAAATAGGCTTATCTCCCTGTTTCCAGCGCTTTTCTGACACTTGGGCTGACATGTGATGAAAAAGTCAGAAATCTTAACCATTGCTTCCAAAAACGGCTTATCTCCCCGTTTCCAGCTGTTTAGTGACATTTGGGATGATGTGTGATGAAAAAATTCAAGAATTTGACCATTTCTTCCAAAAAAGGCTTATCTCCCTGTTTCCAGCGCTTTTCTGACACTTGGGCTGACATGTGATGAAAAAGTCAGAAATCTTAATCAATGCTTCCAAAAAAGGCTTATCTCCCCGTTTCCAGCTGTTTAGTGACATTTGGGATGATGTGTGATGAAAAATTCAAGAATTTAACCATTTCTTCCAAAAAAAGGCATATCTCCCTGTTTCCAGCGCTTTTCTGACACTGGAGCTGATATGTGATGAAAAAGTCAAAATGTTAACCATTGCTTCCAAAAACGGCTTATCTCCCCGTTTCCAGCTGTTTAGTGACATTTGGGATGATGTGTGATGAAAAATTCAAGAATTTGACCATTTCTTCCAAAAAAGGCTTGTCTCCCTGTTTCCAGCGCTTTTCTGACACTGGAGCTGATATGTGATGAAAAAGTCAAAATGTTAACCATTGCTTCCAAAAACGGCTTATCTCCCCGTTTCCAGCTGTTTAGTGACATTGGGGATGATGTGTGATGAAAAATTCAAGAATTTGACCATTTCTTCCAAAAAAGGCTTATCTCCCTGTTTCCAGCGCTTTTCTGACACTTGGGCTGACATGTGATGAAAAAGTCAGAAATCTTAATCAATGCTTCCAAAAAAGGCTTATCTCCCCGTTTCCAGCTGTTTAGTGACATTTGGGATGTTGTGTGATGAAAAATTCAATAATTTAACCATTTCTTCCAAAAAAAGGCATATCTCCCTGTTTCCAGCGCTTTTCTGACACTGGAGCTGATATGTGATGAAAAAGTCAAAATGTTAACCATTGCTTCCAAAAAAAACTTATCTCCCCGTTTCCAGCTGTTTAGTGACATTTTGGGATGATGTGTGATGAAAAATTCAAGAATTTGACCCATTTCTTCCAAAAAAGGCTCATCTCCCTGTTTCCAGCGCTTTTCTGACACTTGGGCTGACATGTGATGAAAAAATCAGAAATCTTAATCAATGCTTCCAAAAAAGGCGTATCTCCCGCTTTCCAGCTGTTTAGTGACATTTGGGATGATGTGTGATGAAAAATTCAAGAATTTAACCATTTCTTCCAAAAAAAAGGCATATCTCCCTGTTTCCAGCGCTTTTCTGACACTGGAGCTGATGTGTGATGAAAAAGTCAGAAATCTTAATCAATGCTTCCAAAAAAGGCTTATCTCCCCGTTTCCAGCTGTTTAGTGACATTTGGGATGATGTGTGATGAAAAATTCAAGAATTTGACCATTTCTTCCAAAAAAGGCTTATCTCCCTGTTTCCAGCGCTTTTCTGACACTTGGGCTGACATGTGATGAAAAAGTCAGAAATCTTAATCAATGCTTCCAAAAAAGGCTTATCTCCCCGTTTCCAGCTGTTTAGTGACATTTGGGATGATGTGTGATGAAAAATTCAAGAATTTAACCATTTCTTCCAAAAAAGGCTTATCTCCCTGTTTCCAGCGCTTTTCTGACACTTGGGCTGACATGTGATGAAAAAGTCAGAAATCTTAATCAATGCTTCCAAAAAAGGCTTATCTCCCCGTTTCCAGCTGTTTAGTGACATTTGGGATGATGTGTGATGAAAAATTCAAGAATTTAACCATTTCTTCCAAAAAAAGGCATATCTCCCTGTTTCCAGCGCTTTTCTGACACTGGAGCTGATATGTGATGAAAAAGTCAAAATGTTAACCATTGCTTCCAAAAACGGCTTATCTCCCCGTTTCCAGCTGTTTAGGGACATTTGGGATGATGTGTGATGAAAAATTCAAGAATTTGACCATTTCTTCCAAAAAAGGCTTATCTCCATGTTTCCAGCGCTTTTCTGACACTTGGGCTGACATGTGATGAAAAGTCAGAAATCTTAATCAATGCTTCTAAAAAACGCTTATCTCCCCGTTTCCAGCTGTTTAGTGACATTTGGGATGATGTGTGATGAAAAATTCAAGAATTTAACCATTTCTTCCAAAAAAGGCTTATCTCCCTGTTTCCAGCGCTTTTCTGACACTTGGGCTGACATGTGATGAAAAAGTCAGAAATCTTAACCATTGCTTCCAAAAACGGCTTATCTCCCCGTTTCCAGCTGTTTAGTGACATTTGGGATGATGTGTGATGAAAAATTCAAGAATTTGACCATTTCTTCCAAAAAAGGCTTATCTCTCTGTTTCCAGCGCTTTTCTGACACTTGGGCTGACATGTGATGAAAAAGTCAGAAATCTTAATCAATGCTTCCAAAAAAGGCTTATCTCCCTGTTTCCAGCTGTTTAGTGACATTTGGGATGATGTGTGATGAAAAATTCAAGAATTTAACCATTTCTTCCAAAAAAAGGCATATTTCCCTGTTTCCAGCGCTTTTCTGACACTGGAGCTGATATGTGATGAAAAAGTCAAAATGTTAACCATTGCTTCCAAAAAAAACTTATCTCCCCGTTTCCAGCTGTTTAGTGACATTTGGGATGATGTGTGATGAAAAATTCAAGAATTTGACCATTTCTTCCAAAATAGGCTTATCTCCCTGTTTCCAGCGCTTTTCTGACACTTGGGCTGACATGTGATGAAAAAGTCAGAAATCTTAACCATTGCTTCCAAAAACGGCTTATCTCCCCGTTTCCAGCTGTTTAGTGACATTTGGGATGATGTGTGATGAAAAATTCAAGAATTTGACCATTTCTTCCAAAAAAGGCTTATCTCCCTGTTTCCAGCACTTTTCTGACACTTGGGCTGACATGTGATGAAAAAGTCAGAAATCTTAATCAATGCTTCCAAAAAAGGCTTATCTCCCCGTTTCCAGCTGTTTAGTGACATTTGGGATGATGTGTGATGAAAAATTCAAGAATTTAACCATTTCTTCCAAAAAAAGGCATATCTCCCTGTTTCCAGCGCTTTTCTGACACTGGAGCTGATATGTGATGAAAAAGTCAAAATGTTAACCATTGCTTCCAAAAACGGCTTATCTCCCCGTTTCCAGCTGTTTAGTGACATTTGGGATGATGTGTTATGAAAAATACAAGAATTTGACCATTTCTTCCAAAAAAGGCTTGTCTCCCTGTTTCCAGCGCTTTTCTGACACTTGGGCTGACATGTGATGAAAAGTCAGAAATCTTAATCAATGCTTCCAAAAAAGGCTTATCTCCCTGTTTCCAGCTGTTTAGTGACATTTGGGATGATGTGTGATGAAAAATTCAAGAATTTAACCATTTCTTCCAAAAAAGGCTTATCTCCCTGTTTCCAGCGCTTTTCTGACACTTGGGCTGACATGTGATGAAAAAGTCAGAAATCTTAACCATTGCTTCCAAAAACGGCTTATCTCCCCGTTTCCAGCTGTTTAGTGACATTTGGGATGATGTGTGATGAAAAATTCAAGAATTTGACCATTTCTTCCAAAAAACGCTTATCTCCCTGTTTCCAGCGCTTTTCTGACACTTGGGCTGACATGTGATGAAAAAGTCAGAAATCTTAATCAATGCTTCCAAAAAGGCTTATCTCCCCGTTTCCAGCTGTTTAGTGACATTTGGGATGATGTGTGATGAAAAATTCAAGAATTTAACCATTTCTTCCAAAAAAAAGGCATATCTCCCTGTTTCCAGCGCTTTTCTGACACTGGAGCTGATATGTGATGAAAAAGTCAAAATGTTAACCATTGCTTCCAAAAACGGCTTATCTCCCCGTTTCCAGCTGTTTTGTGACATTGGGGATGATGTGTGATGAAAAATTCAAGAATTTGACCATTTCTTCCAAAAAAGGCTTATCTCCCTGTTTCCAGCGCTTTTCTGACACTTGGGCTAACATGTGATGAAAAAGTCAGAAATCTTAATCAATGCTTCCAAAAAAGGCTTATCTCCCCGTTTCCAGCTGTTTAGTGACATTTGGGATGTTGTGTGATGAAAAATTCAAGAATTTAACCATTTCTTCCAAAAAAAGGCATATCTCCCTGTTTCCAGCGCTTTTCTGACACTGGAGCTGATATGTGATGAAAAAGTCAAAATGTTAACCATTGCTTCCAAAAAAAACGTATCTCCCCGTTTCCAGCTGTTTAGTGACATTTGGGATGATGTGTGATGAAAAATTCAAGAATTTGACCATTTCTTCCAAAAAAGGCATATCTCCCTGTTTCCAGCGCTTTTCTGACACTTGGGCTGACATGTGATGAAAAAATCAGAAATCTTAACCATTGCTTCCAAAAACGGCTTATCTCCCCGTTTCCAGCTGTGTAGTGACATTTGGGATGATGTGTGATGAAAAATTCAAGAATTTGACCATTTCTTCCAAAAAAGGCTTATCTCCCTGTTTCCAGCGCTTTTCTGACACTTGGGCTGACATGTGATGAAAAAGTCAGAAATCTTAACCATTGCTTCCAAAAACGGCTTATCTCCCCGTTTCCAGCTGTTTAGTGACATTTGGGATGATGTGTGATGAAAAATTCAAGAATTTGACCATTTCTTCCAAAATAGGCTTATCTCCCTGTTTCCAGCGCTTTTCTGACACTTGGGCTGACATGTGATGAAAAAGTCAGAAATCTTAACCATTGCTTCCAAAAACGGCTTATCTCCCCGTTTCCAGCTGTTTAGTGACATTTGGGATGATGTGTGATGAAAAATTCAAGAATTTGACCATTTCTTCCAAAAAAGGCTTATCTCCCTGTTTCCAGCACTTTTCTGACACTTGGGCTGACATGTGATGAAAAAGTCAGAAATCTTAATCATTGCTTCCAAAAACGGCTTATCTCCCCGTTTCCAGCTGTTTAGTGACATTGGGGATGATGTGTGATGAAAAATTCAAGAATTTGACCATTTCTTCCAAAAAAGGCTTATCTCCCTGTTTCCAGCGCTTTTCTGACACTTGGGCTGACATGTGATGAAAAAGTCAGAAATCTTAATCAATGCTTCCAAAAAAGGCTTATCTCCCCGTTTCCAGCTGTTTAGTGACATTTGGGATGTTGTGTGATGAAAAATTCAAGAATTTAACCATTTCTTCCAAAAAAAGGCATATCTCCCTGTTTCCAGCGCTTTTCTGACACTGGAGCTGATATGTGATGAAAAAGTCAAAATGTTAACCATTGCTTCCAAAAAAAACTTATCTCCCCGTTTCCAGCTGTTTAGTGACATTTGGGATGATGTGTGATGAAAAATTCAAGAATTTGACCATTTCTTCCAAAAAAGGCTTATCTCCCTGTTTCCAGCGCTTTTCTGACACTTGGGCTGACATGTGATGAAAAAATCAGAAATCTTAATCAATGCTTCCAAAAAAGGCTTATCTCCCGGTTTCCAGCTGTTTAGTGACATTTGGGATGATGTGTGATGAAAAATTCAAGAATTTAACCATTTCTTCCAAAAAAAGGCATATCTCCCTGTTTCCAGCGCTTTTCTGACACTGGAGCTGATATGTGATGAAACAGTCAAAATGTTAACCATTGCTTCCAAAAAAAACTTATCTCCCCGTTTCCAGCTGTTTAGTGACATTTGGGATGATGTGTGATGAAAAATTCAAGAATTTGACCATTTCTTCCAAAATAGGCTTATCTCCCTGTTTCCAGCGCTTTTCTGACACTTGGGCTGACATGTGATGAAAAAGTCAGAAATCTTAACCATTGCTTCCAAAAACGGCTTATCTCCCCGTTTCCAGCTGTTTAGTGACATTTGGGATGATGTGTGATGAAAAATTCAAGAATTTGACCATTTCTTCCAAAAAAGGCTTATCTCTCTGTTTCCAGCGCTTTTCTGACACTTGGGCTGACATGTGATGAAAAAGTCAGAAATCTTAATCAATGCTTCCAAAAAAGGCTTATCTCCCCGTTTCCAGCTGTTTAGTGACATTTGGGATGATGTGTGATGAAAAATTCAAGAATTTAACCATTTCTTCCAAAAAAAGGCATATTTCCCTGTTTCCAGCGCTTTTCTGACACTGGAGCTGATATGTGATGAAAAAGTCAAAATGTTAACCATTGCTTCCAAAAAAAACTTATCTCCCCGTTTCCAGCTGTTTAGTGACATTTGGGATGATGTGTGATGAAAAATTCAAGAATTTGACCATTTCTTCCAAAATAGGCTTATCTCCCTGTTTCCAGCGCTTTTCTGACACTTGGGCTGACATGTGATGAAAAAGTCAGAAATCTTAACCATTGCTTCCAAAAACGGCTTATCTCCCCGTTTCCAGCTGTTTAGTGACATTTGGGATGATGTGTGATGAAAAATTCAAGAATTTGACCATTTCTTCCAAAAAAGGCTTATCTCCCTGTTTCCAGCACTTTTCTGACACTTGGGCTGACATGTGATGAAAAAGTCAGAAATCTTAATCAATGCTTCCAAAAAAGGCTTATCTCCCCGTTTCCAGCTGTTTAGTGACATTTGGGATGATGTGTGATGAAAAATTCAAGAATTTAACCATTTCTTCCAAAAAAAGGCATATCTCCCTGTTTCCAGCGCTTTTCTGACACTGGAGCTGATATGTGATGAAAAAGTCAAAATGTTAACCATTGCTTCCAAAAACGGCTTATCTCCCCGTTTCCAGCTGTTTAGTGACATTTGGGATGATGTGTGATGAAAAATACAAGAATTTGACCATTTCTTCCAAAAAAGGCTTGTCTCCCTGTTTCCAGCGCTTTTCTGACACTTGGGCTGACATGTGATGAAAAGTCAGAAATCTTAATCAATGCTTCCAAAAAAGGCTTATCTCCCTGTTTCCAGCTGTTTAGTGACATTTGGGATGATGTGTGATGAAAAATTCAAGAATTTAACCATTTCTTCCAAAAAAGGCTTATCTCCCTGTTTCCAGCGCTTTTCTGACACTTGGGCTGACATGTGATGAAAAAGTCAGAAATCTTAACCATTGCTTCCAAAAACGGCTTATCTCCCCGTTTCCAGCTGTTTAGTGACATTTGGGATGATGTGTGATGAAAAATTCAAGAATTTGACCATTTCTTCCAAAAAAGGCTTATCTCCCTGTTTCCAGCGCTTTTCTGACACTTGGGCTGACATGTGATGAAAAAGTCAGAAATCTTAATCAATGCTTCCAAAAAGGCTTATCTCCCCGTTTCCAGCTGTTTAGTGACATTTGGGATGATGTGTGATGAAAAATTCAAGAATTTAACCATTTCTTCCAAAAAAAGGCATATCTCCCTGTTTCCAGCGCTTTTCTGACACTGGAGCTGATATGTGATGAAAAAGTCAAAATGTTAACCATTGCTTCCAAAAACGGCTTATCTCCCCGTTTCCAGCTGTTTTGTGACATTGGGGATGATGTGTGATGAAAAATTCAAGAATTTGACCATTTCTTCCAAAAAAGGCTTATCTCCCTGTTTCCAGCGCTTTTCTGACACTTGGGCTAACATGTGATGAAAAAGTCAGAAATCTTAATCAATGCTTCCAAAAAAGGCTTATCTCCCCGTTTCCAGCTGTTTAGTGACATTTGGGATGTTGTGTGATGAAAAATTCAAGAATTTAACCATTTCTTCCAAAAAAAGGCATATCTCCCTGTTTCCAGCGCTTTTCTGACACTGGAGCTGATATGTGATGAAAAAGTCAAAATGTTAACCATTGCTTCCAAAAAAAACGTATCTCCCCGTTTCCAGCTGTTTAGTGACATTTGGGATGATGTGTGATGAAAAATTCAAGAATTTGACCATTTCTTCCAAAAAAGGCTTATCTCCCTGTTTCCAGCGCTTTTCTGACACTTGGGCTGACATGTGATGAAAAAATCAGAAATCTTAATCAATGCTTCCAAAAAAGGCTTATCTCCCGGTTTCCAGCTGTTTAGTGACATTTGGGATGATGTGTGATGAAAAATTCAAGAATTTAACCATTTCTTCCAAAAATAGGCATATCTCCCTGTTTCCAGCGCTTTTCTGACACTTGGGCTGACATGTGATGAAAAAGTCAGAAATCTTAACCATTGCTTCCAAAAACGGCTTATCTCCCCGTTTCCAGCTGTGTAGTGACATTTGGGATGATGTGTGATGAAAAATTCAAGAATTTGACCATTTCTTCCAAAAAAGGCTTATCTCCCTGTTTCCAGCGCTTTTCTGACACTTGGGCTGACATGTGATGAAAAAGTCAGAAATCTTAACCATTGCTTCCAAAAACGGCATATCTCCCCGTTTCCAGCTGTTTAGTGACATTTGGGATGATGTGTGATGAAAAATTCAAGAATTTGACCATTTCTTCCAAAATAGGCTTATCTCCCTGTTTCCAGCGCTTTTCTGACACTTGGGCTGACATGTGATGAAAAAGTCAGAAATCTTAACCATTGCTTCCAAAAACGGCTTATCTCCCCGTTTCCAGCTGTTTAGTGACATTTGGGATGATGTGTGATGAAAAATTCAAGAATTTGACCATTTCTTCCAAAAAAGGCTTATCTCCCTGTTTCCAGCACTTTTCTGACACTTGGGCTGACATGTGATGAAAAAGTCAGAAATCTTAATCATTGCTTCCAAAAACGGCTTATCTCCCCGTTTCCAGCTGTTTAGTGACATTGGGGATGATGTGTGATGAAAAATTCAAGAATTTGACCATTTCTTCCAAAAAAGGCTTATCTCCCTGTTTCCAGCGCTTTTCTGACACTTGGGCTGACATGTGATGAAAAAGTCAGAAATCTTAATCAATGCTTCCAAAAAAGGCTTATCTCCCCGTTTCCAGCTGTTTAGTGACATTTGGGATGTTGTGTGATGAAAAATTCAAGAATTTAACCATTTCTTCCAAAAAAAGGCATATCTCCCTGTTTCCAGCGCTTTTCTGACACTGGAGCTGATATGTGATGAAAAAGTCAAAATGTTAACCATTGCTTCCAAAAAAAACTTATCTCCCCGTTTCCAGCTGTTTAGTGACATTTGGGATGATGTGTGATGAAAAATTCAAGAATTGACCATTTCTTCCAAAAAAGGCTTATCTCCCTGTTTCCAGCGCTTTTCTGACACTTGGGCTGACATGTGATGAAAAAATCAGAAATCTTAATCAATGCTTCCAAAAAAGGCTTATCTCCCGGTTTCCAGCTGTTTAGTGACATTTGGGATGATGTGTGATGAAAAATTCAAGAATTTAACCATTTCTTCCAAAAAAAGGCATATCTCCCTGTTTCCAGCGCTTTTCTGACACTGGAGCTGATATGTGATGAAACAGTCAAAATGTTAACCATTGCTTCCAAAAAAAACTTATCTCCCCGTTTCCAGCTGTTTAGTGACATTTGGGATGATGTGTGATGAAAAATTCAAGAATTTGACCATTTCTTCCAAAATAGGCTTATCTCCCTGTTTCCAGCGCTTTTCTGACACTTGGGCTGACATGTGATGAAAAAGTCAGAAATCTTAACCATTGCTTCCAAAAACGGCTTATCTCCCCGTTTCCAGCTGTGTAGTGACATTTGGGATGATGTGTGATGAAAAATTCAAGAATTTGACCATTTCTTCCAAAAAAGGCTTATCTCCCTGTTTCCAGCGCTTTTCTGACACTTGGGCTGACATGTGATGAAAAGTCAGAAATCTTAATCAATGCTTCCAAAAAAGGCTCATCTCCCCGTTTCCAGCTGTTTAGTGACATTTGGGATGATGTGTGATGAAAAATTCAAGAATTTAACCATTTCTTCCAAAAAATGCTTATCTCCCTGTTTCCAGCGCTTTTCTGACACTTGGGCTGACATGTGATGAAAAAGTCAGAAATCTTAACCATTGCTTCCAAAAACGGCTTATCTCCCCGTTTCCAGCTGTTTAGTGACATTTGGGATGATGTGTGATGAAAAATTCAAGAATTTGACCATTTCTTAAAAAAAGGCTTATCTCCCTGTTTGGAGCGCTTTTTCTGACACTTGGGGCTGACATGTGATGAAAAAGTCAGAAATCTTAATCAATGCTTCCAAAAAGGCTTATCTCCCGTTTCCAGCTGTTTAGTGACATTTGGATGATGTGTGATGAAAAATTCAAGAATTTGACCATTTCTTCCAAAAAAGGTTATCTCC
This sequence comes from Limanda limanda, assembly GCF_963576545.1. Taxonomy (NCBI): domain Eukaryota; kingdom Metazoa; phylum Chordata; class Actinopteri; order Pleuronectiformes; family Pleuronectidae; genus Limanda; species Limanda limanda. The sequence continues at coordinate 321,826 of NW_026870578.1, read as the reverse complement.
CTGTTTCCAGCGCTTTTCTGACACTTGGGCTGACATGTGATGAAAGTCAGAAATCTTAATCAATGCTTCCAAAAAACGCTTATCCTCCCCGTTTCCAGCTGTTTAGTGACATTTGGGATGATGTGTGATGAAAAATTCAAGAATTTAACCATTTCTTCCAAAAAAAGGCATATCTCCCTGTTTCCAGCGCTTTTCTGACACTGGAGCTGATATGTGATGAAAAAGTCAAAATGTTAACCATTGCTTCCAAAAAAAACTTATCTCCCCGTTTCCAGCTGTTTAGTGACATTTGGGATGATGTGTGATGAAAAATTCAAGAATTTGACCATTTCTTCCAAAATAGGCTTATCTCCCTGTTTCCAGCGCTTTTCTGACACTTGGGCTGACATGTGATGAAAAAGTCAGAAATCTTAACAATTGTTTCCAAAAACGGCTTATCTCCCCGTTTCCAGCTGTGTAGAGACATTTGGGATGATGTGTGATGAAAAATTCAAGAATTTGACCATTTCTTCCAAAAAAGGCTTATCTCCCTGTTTCCAGCGCTTTTCTGACACTTGGGCTGACATGTGATGAAAAGTCAGAAATCTTAATCTATGCTTCCAAAAAGGCTCATCTCCCCGGTTCCAGCTGTTTAGTGACATTTGGGATGATGTGTGATGAAAAAATTCAAGAATTTTAACCATTTTCTTCCAAAAAAGGCTTATCTCCCTGTTTCCAGCGCTTTTCTGACACTTGGCTGACATGTGATGAAAAAGTCAGAAATCTTAACCATTGCTTCCAAAAACGCTTATCTCCCCGTTTCCAGCTGTTTAGTGCATTTGGGATGATGTGTGATGAAAAATTCAAGAATTTGACCATTTCTTCCAAAAAGGCTTATCTCCTGTTTCCAGCGCTTTTCTGACACTTGGGCTGACATGTGATGAAAAAGTCAGAAATCTTAATCAATGCTTCCAAAAAGGCTTATCTCCCCGTTTCCAGCTGTTTAGTGCATTTGGGATGATGTGTGATGAAAAATTCAAGAATTTAACCATTTCTTCCAAAAAAGGCATATCTCACTGTTTCCAGCGCTTTTCTGACACTGAGCTGATATGTGATGAAAAAGTCAAAATGTTAACCATTGCTTCCAAAAACGGCTTATCTCCCCGTTTCCAGCTGTTTAGTGACATTTGGGATGATGTGTGATGAAAAATTCAAGAATTTAACCATTTCTTCCAAAAAAAGGCTTATCTCCCTGTTTCCAGCGCTTTTCTGACACTTGGGCTGACATGTGATGAAAAAGTCAAAATGTTAACTTTGCTTCCAAAAACGGCTTATCTCCCCGTTTCCAGCTGTTTAGTGACATTTGGATGATGTGTGATGAAAAATTCAAGAATTTGACCATTTCTTCCAAAAAGGCTTATCTCCCTGTTTCCAGCCTTTTCTGACACTTGGGCTGACATGTGATGAAAAAGTCAGAAATCTTAATCAATGCTTCCAAAAAAGGCTTATCTCCCCGTTTCCAGCTGTTTAGTGACAATTGGGATGATGTGTGATGAAAATTCAAGAATTTAACCATTTCTTCCAAAAAAAGGCATATCTCCCTGTTTCCAGCGCTTTCTGACACTGGAGCTGATATGTGATGAAAAAGTCAAAATGTTAACCATTGCTTCCAAAAAAAACTTATCTCCCCGTTTCCAGCTGTTTAGTGACATTTGGGATGATGTGTGATGAAAAATTCAAGAATTTGACCATTTCTTTCCAAAATAGGCTTATCTCCCTGTTTCCAGCGCTTTTCTGACACTTGGGCTGACATGTGATGAAAAAGTCAGAAATCTTAACCATTGCTTCCAAAAACGGCTTATCTCCCCGTTTCCAGCTGTGTAGTGACATTTGGGATGATGTGTGATGAAAAATTCAAGAATTTGACCATTTCTTCCAAAACTAGGCATATCTCCCTGTTTCCAGCGCTTTTCTGACACTGGAGCTGATATGTGATGAAAAAGTCAAAATGTTAACCATTGCTTCCAAAAACGGCTTATCTCCCCGTTTCCAGCTGTTTAGTGACATTTGGGATGATGTGTGATGAAAAATTCAAGAATTTGACCATTTCTTCCAAAAAAGGCTTATCTCCCTGTTTCCAGCGCTTTTCTGACACTTGGGCTGACATGTGATGAAAAAGACAGAAATCTTTACCATTGCTTCCAAAAACGGCTTATCTCCCCGTTTCCAGCTGTTAAGTGACATTTGGGATGATGTGTGATGAAAAATTCAAGAATTTAACCATTTCTTCCAAAAAAAGGCTTATCTCCCTGTTTCCAGCGCTTTTCTGACACTTGGGCTGACATGTGATGAAAAAGTCAGAAATCTTAATCAATGCTTCCAAAAAAGGCTTATCTCCCCGTTTCCAGCTGTTTAGTGACATTTGGGATGATGTGTGATGAAAAATTCAAGAATTTAACCATTTCTTCCAAAAAAAGGCATATCTCCCTGTTTCCAGCGCTTTTCTGACACTGGAGCTGATATGTGATGAAAAAGTCAAAATGTTAACCATTGCTTCCAAAAACGGCTTATCTCCCCGTTTCCAGCTGTTTAGTGACATTTGGGATGATGTGTGATGAAAAATTCAAGAATTTGACCATTTCTTCCAAAAAAGGCTATATCTCCCTGTTTCCAGCGCTTTTCTGACACTTGGGCTGACATGTGATGAAAAAGTCAAGAAATCTTAATCAATGCTTCCAAAAAAGGCTTATCTCCCCGTTTCCAGCTGTTTAGTGACATTGGGATGATGTGTGATGAAAAATTCAAGAATTTAACCATTTCTTCCAAAAAAAGGCATATCTCCCTGTTTCCAGCGCTTTTCTGACACTGGAGCTGATATGTGATGAAAAAGTCAAAATGTTAACCATTGCTTCCAAAAACGGCTTATCTCCCCGTTACCAGCTGTTTAGTGACATTTGGGATGATGTGTGATGAAAAATCAAGAATTTGACCATTTCTTCCAAAAAAGGCTTATCTCCCTGTTTCCAGCGCTTTTCTGACACTTGGGCTGACATGTGATGAAAAAGTCAGAAATCTTAATCAATGCTTCCAAAAAAGGCTTATCTCCCCTTTTCCCAGCTGTTTAGTGACATTTGGGATGATGTGTGATGAAAAATTCAAGAATTTAACCATTTCTTCCAAAAAAAGGCATATCTCCCTGTTTCCAGCGCTTTTCTGACACTGGAGCTGATATGTGATGAAAAAGTCAAAATGTTAACCATTGCTTCCAAAAAAAACTTATCTCCCCGTTTCCAGCTGTTTAGTGACATTTGGGATGATGTGTGATGAAAAATTCAAGAATTTGACCATTTCTTCCAAAATAGGCTTATCTCCCTGTTTCCAGCGCTTTTCTGACACTTGGGCTGACATGTGATGAAAAAGTCAGAAATCTTAACCATTGCTTCCAAAACGGCTTATCTCCCCGTTTCCAGCTGTGAGTGACATTTGGGATGATGTGTGATGAAAATTCAAGATTTGACCATTCTTCCAAAAAGGCTTATCTCCCTGTTCCAGCGCTTTTCTGACACTTGGGCTGACATGTGATGAAAAGTCAGAAATCTTAATCAATGCTTCCAAAAAAGGCTCATCTCCCCGTTTCCAGCTGTTAAGTGACATTTGGATGATGTGTGATGAAAAATTCAAGAATTTAACCATTTCTTCCAAAAAAGGCTTATCTCCCTGTTTCCAGCGCTTTTCTGACACTTGGGCTGATATGTGATGAAAAAGTCAGAAATCTTAACCATTGCTTCAAAAACGCTTATCTCCCCGTTTCCAGCTGTTTAGTGACATTTGGGATGATGTGTGATGAAAATTCAAGAATTTGACCATTTCTTCCAAAAAAAGGCTTATCTCCCTGTTTCCAGCGCTTTTCTGACACTTGGGCTGACATGTGATGAAAAAGTCAGAAATCTTAATCAATGCTTCCAAAAAGGCTTATCTCCCCGTTTCCAGCTGTTTAGTGACATTTGGGATGATGTGTGATGAAAAATTCAAGAATTTAACCATTTCTTCCAAAAAAAGGCATATCTCCCTGTTTCCAGCGCTTTTCTGACACTGGAGCTGATATGTGATGAAAAAGTCAAAATGTTAACCATTGCTTCCAAAAACGGCTTATCTCCCCGTTTCCAGCTGTTTAGTGACATTTGGGATGATGTGTGATGAACAATTCAAGAATTTGACCATTTCTTCCAAAATAGGCTTATCTCCCTGTTTCCAGCGCTTTTCTGACACTTGGGCTGACATGTGATGAAAAAGTCAGAAATCTTAACCATTGCTTCCAAAAACGGCTTATCTCCCGTTTCCAGCTGTTTAGTGACATTTGGGATGATGTGTGATGAAAAATTCAAGAATTTGACCATTTCTTCCAAAAAAGGCTTATCTCCCTGTTTCCAGCGCTTTTCTGACACTTGGGCTGACATGTGATGAAAAGTCAGAAATCTTAATCAATGCTTCCAAAAAAACGCTTATCTCCCCGTTTCCAGCTGTTTAGTGACATTTGGGATGATGTGTGATGAAAAATTCAAGAATTTAACCATTTCTTCCAAAAAATGCTTATCTCCCTGTTTCCAGCGCTTTTCTGACACTTGGGCTGACATGTGATGAAAAAGTCAGAAATCTTAAACATTGCTTCCAAAAACGGCCTTATCTCCCCGTTTCCAGCTGTTTAGTGACATTTGGGATGATGTGTGATGAAAAATTCAAGAATTTGACCATTTCTTCCAAAAAAGGCTTATCTCCCTGTTTGGAGCGCTTTTCTGACACTTGGGCTGACATGTGATGAAAAAGTCAGAAATCTTAATCAATGCTTCCAAAAAGGCTTATCTCCCCGTTTCCAGCTGTTTAGTGACATTTGGGATGATGTGTGATGAAAAATTCAAGAATTTAACCATTTCTTCCAAAAAAGGCTTATCTCCCTGTTTCCAGCGCTTTTCTGACACTTGGGCTGACATGTGATGAAAAAGTCAGAAATCTTAATCAATGCTTCCAAAAAAGGCTTATCTCCCCGTTTCCAGCTGTTTAGTGACATTTGGGATGATGTGTGGATGAAAAATTCAAGAATTTAACCATTTCTTCCAAAAAAAGGCATATCTCCCTGTTTCCAGCGCTTTTCTGACACTGGAGCTGATATGTGATGAAAAAGTCAAAATGTTAACCATTGCTTCCAAAAACGGCTTATCTCCCCGTTTCCAGCTGTTTAGTGACATTTGGGATGATGTGTGATGAAAAATTCAAGAATTTAACCATTTCTTCCAAAAAAGGCTTATCTCCCTGTTTCCAGCGCTTTTCTGACACTTGGGCTGACATGTGATGAAAAAAAGTCAGAAATCTTAATCAATGCTTCCAAAAAAGGCTTATCTCCCCGTTTCCAGCTGTTTAGTGACATTTGGGATGATGTGTGATGAAAAATTCAAGAATTTAAACCATTTCTTCCAAAAAAAGGCATATCTCCCTGTTTCCAGCGCTTTTCTGACACTGGAGCTGATATGTGATGAAAAAGTCAAAATGTTAACCATTGCTTCCAAAAACGGCTTATCTCCCCGTTACCAGCTGTTTAGTGACATTTGGGATGATGTGTGATGAAAAATCAAGAATTTGACCATTTCTTCCAAAAAAAGGCTTATCTCCCTGTTTCCAGCGCTTTTCTGACACTTGGGCTGACATGTGATGAAAAAGTCAGAAATCTTAATCAATGCTTCCAAAAAAGGCTTATCTCCCCTTTTCCAGCTGTTTAGTGACATTTGGGATGATGTGTGATGAAAAATTCAAGAATTTAACCATTTCTTCCAAAAAAAGGCATATCTCCCTGTTTCCAGCGCTTTTCTGACACTGGAGCTGATATGTGATGAAAAAGTCAAAATGTTAACCATTGCTTCCAAAAAAAAACTTATCTCCCCGTTTCCAGCTGTTTAGTGACATTTGGGATGATGTGTGATGAAAAAATTCAAGAATTTGACCATTTCTTCCAAAATAGGCTTATCTCCCTGTTTCCAGCGCTTTTCTGACACTTGGGCTGACATGTGATGAAAAAGTCAAAAATCTTAACCATTGCTTCCAAAAACGGCTTATCTCCCCGTTTCCAGCTGTGTAGTGACATTTGGGATGATGTGTGATGAAAAATTCAAGAATTTGACCATTTCTTCCAAAAAAGGCTTATCTCCCTGTTTCCAGCGCTTTTCTGACACTTGGGCTGACATGTGATGAAAAGTCAGAAATCTTAATCAATGCTTCCAAAAAAAGGCTCATCTCCCCGTTTCCAGCTGTTTAGTGACATTTGGGATGATGTGTGATGAAAAATTCAAGAATTTAACCATTTCTTCCAAAAAAGGCTTATCTCCCTGTTTCCCAGCGCTTTTCTGACACTTGGGCTGACATGTGATGAAAAAGTCAGAAATCTTAACCATTGCTTCCAAAAACGGCTTATCTCCCCGTTTCCAGCTGTTTAGTGACATTTGGGATGATGTGTGATGAAAAATTCAAGAATTTGACCATTTCTTCCAAAAAAGCTTATCTCCCTGTTTCCAGCGCTTTTCTGACACTTGGGCTGACATGTGATGAAAAAGTCAGAAATCTTAATCAATGCTTCCAAAAAGGCTTATCTCCCCGTTTCCAGCTGTTTAGTGACATTTGGGATGATGTGTGATGAAAAATTCAAGAATTTAACCATTTCTTCCAAAAAAAGGCATATCTCCCTGTTTCCAGCGCTTTTCTGACACTGGAGCTGATATGTGATGAAAAAGTCAAAATGTTAACCATTGCTTCCAAAAACGGCTTATCTCCCCGTTTCCAGCTGTTTAGTGACATTTGGGATGATGTGTGATGAACAATTCAAGAATTTGACCATTTCTTCCAAAATAGGCTTATCTCCCTGTTTCCAGCGCTTTTCTGACACTTGGGCTGACATGTGATGAAAAAGTCAGAAATCTTAACCATTGCTTCCAAAAACGGCTTATCTCCCCGTTTCCAAGCTGTTTAGTGACATTTGGGATGATGTGTGATGAAAAATTCAAGAATTTGACCATTTCTTCAAAAAAGGCTTATCTCCCTGTTTCCAGCGCTTTTCTGACACTTGGGCTGACATGTGATGAAAAGTCAGAAATCTTAATCAATGCTTCCAAAAAACGCTTATCTCCCCGTTTCCAGCTGTTTAGTGACATTTGGGATGATGTGTGATGAAAAATTCAAGAATTTGACCATTTCTTCCAAAAAAGGCTTATCTCCCTGTTTCCAGCGCTTTTCTGACACTTGGGCTGACATGTGATGAAAAGTCAGAAATCTTAATCAATGCTTCCAAAAAACGCTTATCTCCCCCGTTTCCAGCTGTTTAGTGACATTTGGGGATGATGTGTGATGAAAAATTCAAGAATTTAACCATTTCTTCCAAAAAAAGGCATATCTCCCTGTTTCCAGCGCTTTTCTGACACTGGAGCTGATATGTGATGAAAAAGTCAAAATGTTAACCATTGCGTCCAAAAAAAACTTATCTCCCCGTTTCCAGCTGTTTAGTGACATTTGGATGATGTGTGATGAAAAATTCAAGAATTTGAAGAATTTGACCATTTCTTCCAAAAAGGCTTATCTCCCTGTTTCCAGCGCTTTTCTGACACTTGGGCTGACATGTGATGAAAAAGACAGAAATCTTAACCATTGCTTCCAAAAACGGCTTATCTCCCCGTTTCCAGCTGTTAAGTGACATTTGGGATGATGTGTGATGAAAAATTCAAGAATTTAACCATTTCTTCCAAAAAAGGCTTATCTCCCTGTTTCCAGCGCTTTTCTGACACTTGGGCTGACATGTGATGAAAAGTCAGAAATCTTAATCAATGCTTCCAAAAAAGGCTTATCTCCCCGTTTCCAGCTGTTTAGTGACATTTGGGATGATGTGTGATGAAAAATTCAAGAATTTAACCATTTCTTCCAAAAAAAGGCATATCTCCCTGTTTCCAGCGCTTTTCTGACACTGGAGCTGATATGTGATGAAAAAGTCAAAATGTTAACCATTGCTTCCAAAAACGGCTTATCTCCCCGTTACCAGCTGTTTAGTGACATTTGGGATGATGTGTGATGAAAAATCAAGAATTTGACCATTTCTTCCAAAAAAGGCTTATCTCCCTGTTTCCAGCGCTTTTCTGACACTTGGGCTGACATGTGATGAAAAAGTCAGAAATCTTAATCAATGCTTCCAAAAAAGGCTTATCTCCCCTTTTCCAGCTGTTTAGTGACATTTGGGATGATGTGTGATGAAAAATTCAAGAATTTAACCATTTCTTCCAAAAAAAGGCATATCTCCCTGTTTCCAGCGCTTTTCTGACACTGGAGCTGATATGTGATGAAAAAGTCAAAATGTTAACCATTGCTTCCAAAAAAAACTTATCTCCCCGTTTCCAGCTGTTTAGTGACATTTGGGATGATGTGTGATGAAAAATTCAAGAATTTGACCATTTCTTCCAAAATAGGCTTATCTCCCTGTTTCCAGCGCTTTTCTGACACTTGGGCTGACATGTGATGAAAAAGTCAGAAATCTTAACCATTGCTTCCAAAAACGGCTTATCTCCCCGTTTCCAGCTGTGTAGTGACATTTGGGATGATGTGTGATGAAAAATTCAAGAATTTGACCATTTCTTCCAAAAAAGGCTTATCTCCCTGTTTCCAGCGCTTTTCTGACACTTGGGCTGACATGTGATGAAAAGTCAGAAATCTTAATCAATGCTTCCAAAAAAGGCTCATCTCCCCGTTTCCAGCTGTTTAGTGACATTTGGGATGATGTGTGATGAAAAATTCAAGAATTTAACCATTTCTTCCAAAAAAGGCTTATCTCCCTGTTTCCAGCGCTTTTCTGACACTTGGGCTGACATGTGATGAAAAAGTCAGAAATCTTAACCATTGCTTCCAAAAACGGCTTATCTCCCCGTTTCCAGCTGTTTAGTGACATTTGGGATGATGTGTGATGAAAAATTCAAGAATTTGACCATTTCTTCCAAAAAAGGCTTATCTCCCTGTTTCCAGCGCTTTTCTGACACTTGGGCTGACATGTGATGAAAAAGTCAGAAATCTTAATCAATGCTTCCAAAAAGGCTTATCTCCCCGTTTCCAGCTGTTTAGTGACATTTGGGATGATGTGTGATGAAAAATTCAAGAATTTAACCATTTCTTCCAAAAAAGGCATATCTCCCTGTTTCCAGCGCTTTTCTGACACTGGAGCTGATATGTGATGAAAAAGTCAAAATGTTAACCATTGCTTCCAAAAACGGCTTATCTCCCCGTTTCCAGCTGTTTAGTGACATTTGGGATGATGTGTGATGAACAATTCAAGAATTTGACCATTTCTTCCAAAATAGGCTTATCTCCCTGTTTCCAGCGCTTTTCTGACACTTGGGCTGACATGTGATGAAAAAGTCAGAAATCTTAACCATTGCTTCCAAAAACGGCTTATCTCCCCGTTTCCAGCTGTGTAGTGACATTTGGGATGATGTGTGATGAAAAATTCAAGAATTTGACCATTTCTTCCAAAAAAGGCTTATCTCCCTGTTTCCAGCGCTTTTCTGACACTTGGGCTGACATGTGATGAAAAAGTCAGAAATCTTAACCATTGCTTCCAAAAACGGCTTATCTCCCCGTTTCCAGCTGTTTAGTGACATTTGGGATGATGTGTGATGAAAAATTCAAGAATTTGACCATTTCTTCCAAAAAAGGCTTATCTCCCTGTTTCCAGCGCTTTTCTGACACTTGGGCTGACATGTGATGAAAAAGTCAGAAATCTTAATCAATGCTTCCAACAAAGGCTTATATCCCCGTTTCCAGCTGTTTAGTGACATTTGGGATGATGTGTGATGAAAAATTCAAGAATTTAACCATTTCTTCCAAAAAAAGGCATATCTCCCTGTTTCCAGCGCTTTTCTGACACTGGAGCTGATATGTGATGAAAAAGTCAAAATGTTAACCATTGCTTCCAAAAACGGCTTATCTCCCCGTTTCCAGCTGTTTAGTGACATTTGGGATGATGTGTGATGAAAAATACAAGAATTTAACCATTTCTTCCAAAAAAGGCTTATCTCCCTGTTTCCAGCGCTTTTCTGACACTTGGGCTGACATGTGATGAAAAAGTCAAAATGTTAACCATTGCTTCCAAAAACGGCTTATCTCCCCGTTTCCAGCTGTTTAGTGACATTTGGGATGATGTGTGATGAAAAATTCAAGAATTTGACCATTTCTTCCAAAAAAGGCTTATCTCCCTGTTTCCAGCGCTTTTCTGACACTTGGGCTGACATGTGATGAAAAAGTCAGAAATCTTAATCAATGCTTCCAAAAAAGGCTTATCTCCCCGTTTCCAGCTGTTTAGTGACATTTGGGATGATGTGTGATGAAAAATTCAAGAATTTAACCATTTCTTCCAAAAAAAGGCATATCTCCCTGTTTCCAGCGCTTTTCTGACACTGGAGCTGATATGTGATGAAAAAGTCAAAATGTTAACCATTGCTTCCAAAAAAACTTATCTCCCCGTTTCCAGCTGTTTAGTGACATTTGGGATGATGTGTGATGAAAAATTCAAGAATTTGACCATTTCTTCCAAATAGGCTTATCTCCCTGTTTCCAGCGCTTTTCTGACACTTGGGCTGACATGTGATGAAAAAGTCAGAAATCTTAACCATTGCTTCCAAAAACGGCTTATCTCCCCGTTTCCAGCTGTTTAGTGACATTTGGGATGATGTGTGATGAAAAATTCAAGAATTTGACCATTTCTTCCAAAAAAGGCTATTCTCCCTGTTTCCAGCGCTTTTCTGACACTTGGGCTGACATGTGATGAAAAAGAGTCAGAAATCTTAATCAATGCTTCCAAAAAGGCTTATCTCCCCGTTTCCAGCTGTTTAGTGACATTTGGGATGATGTGTGATGAAAAATTCAAGAATTTAACCATTTCTTCCAAAAAAGGCATATCTCCCTGTTTCCAGCGCTTTTCTGACACTGGAGCTGATATGTGATGAAAAAGTCAAAATGTTAACCATTGCTTCCAAAAACGGCTTATCTCCCCGTTTCCAGCTGTTTAGTGACATTTGGGATGATGTGTGATGAACAATTCAAGAATTTGACCATTTCTTCCAAAATAGGCTTATCTCCCTGTTTCCAGCGCTTTTCTGACACTTGGGCTGACATGTGATGAAAAAGTCAGAAATCTTAACCATTGCTTCCAAAAACGGCTTATCTCCCCGTTTCCAGCTGTTTAGTGACATTTGGGATGATGTGTGATGAAAAATTCAAGAATTTGACCATTTCTTCCAAAAAAGGCTTATCTCCCTGTTTCCAGCGCTTTTCTGACACTTGGGCTGACATGTGATGAAAAGTCAGAAATCTTAATCAATGCTTCCAAAAAACGCTTATCTCCCCGTTTCCAGCTGTTTAGTGACATTTGGGATGATGTGTGATGAAAAATTCAAGAATTTGACCATTTCTTCCAAAATAGGCTTATCTCCCTGTTTCCAGCGCTTTTCTGACACTTGGGCTGACATGTGATGAAAAAGTCAGAAATCTTAACCATTGCTTCCAAAAACGGCTTATCTCCCCGTTTCCAGCTGTGTAGTGACATTTGGGATGATGTGTGATGAAAAATTCAAGAATTTGACCATTTCTTCCAAAAAAGGCTTATCTCCCTGTTTCCAGCGCTTTTCTGACACTTGGGCTGACATGTGATGAAAAGTCAGAAATCTTAATCAATGCTTCCAAAAAAGGCTCATCTCCCCGTTTCCAGCTGTTTAGTGACATTTGGGATGATGTGTGATGAAAAATTCAAGAATTTAACCATTGCTTCCAAAAACGGCTTATCTCCCCGTTTCCAGCTGTTTAGTGACATTTGGGATGATGTGTGATGAACAATTCAAGAATTTGACCATTTCTTCCAAAAAAGGCTTATCTCCCTGTTTCCAGCGCTTTTCTGACACTTGGGCTGACATGTGATGAAAAAGTCAGAAATCTTAATCAATGCTTCCAAAAAGGCTTATCTCCCCGTTTCCAGCTGTTTAGTGACATTTGGGATGATGTGTGATGAAAAATTCAAGAATTTAACCATTTCTTCCAAAAAAAGGCATATCTCCCTGTTTCCAGCGCTTTTCTGACACTGGAGCTGATATGTGATGAAAAAGTCAAAATGTTAACCATTGCTTCCAAAAACGGCTTATCTCCCCGTTTCCAGCTGTTTAGTGACATTTGGGATGATGTGTGATGAAAAATTCAAGAATTTGACCATTTCTTCCAAAAAAGGCTTATCTCCCTGTTTCCAGCGCTTTTCTGACACTTGGGCTGACATGTGATGAAAAGTCAGAAATCTTAATCAATGCTTCCAAAAAACGCTTATCTCCCCGTTTCCAGCTGTTTAGTGACATTTGGGATGATGTGTGATGAAAAATTCAAGAATTTGACCATTTCTTCCAAAAAAGGCTTATCTCCCTGTTTCCAGCGCTTTTCTGACACTTGGGCTGACATGTGATGAAAAGTCAGAAATCTTAATCAATGCTTCCAAAAAACGCTTATCTCCCCGTTTCCAGCTGTTTAGTGACATTTGGGATGATGTGTGATGAAAAATTCAAGAATTTAACCATTTCTTCCAAAAAAAGGCATATCTCCCTGTTTCCAGCGCTTTTCTGACACTGGAGCTGATATGTGATGAAAAAGTCAAAATGTTAACCATTGCTTCCAAAAACGGCTTATCTCCCCGTTTCCAGCTGTTTAGTGACATTTGGGATGATGTGTGATGAAAAATTCAAGAATTTAACCATTTCTTCCAAAAAAGGCTTATCTCCCTGTTTCCAGCGCTTTTCTGACACTTGGGCTGACATGTGATGAAAAAGTCAGAAATCTTAATCAATGCTTCCAAAAAAGGCTTATCTCCCCGTTTCCAGCTGTTTAGTGACATTTGGGATGATGTGTGATGAAAAATTCAAGAATTTGACCATTTCTTCCAAAAAAGGCTTATCTCCCTGTTTCCAGCGCTTTTCTGACACTGGAGCTGATATGTGATGAAAAAGTCAAAATGTTAACCATTGCTTCCAAAAACGGCTTATCTCCCCGTTACCAGCTGTTTAGTGACATTTGGGATGATGTGTGATGAAAAATCAAGAATTTGACCATTTCTTCCAAAAAAGGCTTATCTCCCTGTTTCCAGCGCTTTTCTGACACTTGGGCTGACATGTGATGAAAAAGTCAGAAATCTTAATCAATGCTTCCAAAAAAGGCTTATCTCCCCTTTTCCAGCTGTTTAGTGACATTTGGGATGATGTGTGATGAAAAATTCAAGAATTTAACCATTTCTTCCAAAAAAAGGCATATCTCCCTGTTTCCAGCGCTTTTCTGACACTGGAGCTGATATGTGATGAAAAAGTCAAAATGTTAACCATTGCTTCCAAAAAAAACTTATCTCCCCGTTTCCAGCTGTTTAGTGACATTTGGGATGATGTGTGATGAAAAATTCAAGAATTTGACCATTTCTTCCAAAATAGGCTTATCTCCCTGTTTCCAGCGCTTTTCTGACACTTGGGCTGACATGTGATGAAAAAGTCAGAAATCTTAACCATTGCTTCCAAAAACGGCTTATCTCCCCGTTTCCAGCTGTGTAGTGACATTTGGGATGATGTGTGATGAAAAATTCAAGAATTTGACCATTTCTTCCAAAAAAGGCTTATCTCCCTGTTTCCAGCGCTTTTCTGACACTTGGGCTGACATGTGATGAAAAGTCAGAAATCTTAATCAATGCTTCCAAAAAAGGCTCATCTCCCCGTTTCCAGCTGTTTAGTGACATTTGGGATGATGTGTGATGAAAAATTCAAGAATTTAACCATTTCTTCCAAAAAAAGGCATATCTCCCTGTTTCCAGCGCTTTTCTGACACTGGAGCTGATATGTGATGAAAAAGTCAAAATGTTAACCATTGCTTCCAAAAAAAACTTATCTCCCCGTTTCCAGCTGTTTAGTGACATTTGGGATGATGTGTGATGAAAAATTCAAGAATTTGACCATTTCTTCCAAAAAAGGCTTATCTCCCTGTTTCCAGCGCTTTTCTGACACTTGGGCTGACATGTGATGAAAAAGACAGAAATCTTAACCATTGCTTCCAAAAACGGCTTATCTCCCCGTTTCCAGCTGTTAAGTGACATTTGGGATGATGTGTGATGAAAAATTCAAGAATTTAACCATTTCTTCCAAAAAAGGCTTATCTCCCTGTTTCCAGCGCTTTTCTGACACTTGGGCTGACATGTGATGAAAAAGTCAGAAATCTTAATCAATGCTTCCAAAAAAGGCTTATCTCCCCGTTTCCAGCTGTTTAGTGACATTTGGGATGATGTGTGATGAAAAATTCAAGAATTTAACCATTTCTTCCAAAAAAAGGCATATCTCCCTGTTTCCAGCGCTTTTCTGACACTGGAGCTGATATGTGATGAAAAAGTCAAAATGTTAACCATTGCTTCCAAAAACGGCTTATCTCCCCGTTTCCAGCTGTTTAGTGACATTTGGGATGATGTGTGATGAAAAATTCAAGAATTTAACCATTTCTTCCAAAAAAGGCTTATCTCCCTGTTTCCAGCGCTTTTCTGACACTTGGGCTGACATGTGATGAAAAAGTCAGAAATCTTAATCAATGCTTCCAAAAAAGGCTTATCTCCCCGTTTCCAGCTGTTTAGTGACATTTGGGATGATGTGTGATGAAAAATTCAAGAATTTGACCATTTCTTCCAAAAAAGGCTTATCTCCCTGTTTCCAGCGCTTTTCTGACACTTGGGCTGACATGTGATGAAAAAATCAGAAATCTTAATCAATGCTTCCAAAAAAGGCTTATCTCCCCGTTTCCAGCTGTTTAGTGACATTTGGGATGATGTGTGATGAAAAATTCAAGAATTTAACCATTTCTTCCAAAAAAAGGCATATCTCCCTGTTTCCAGCGCTTTTCTGACACTGGAGCTGATATGTGATGAAAAAGTCAAAATGTTAACCATTGCTTCCAAAAACGGCTTATCTCCCCGTTACCAGCTGTTTAGTGACATTTGGGATGATGTGTGATGAAAAATTCAAGAATTTAACCATTTCTTCCAAAAAAAGGCATATCTCCCTGTTTCCAGCGCTTTTCTGACACTGGAGCTGATATGTGATGAAAAAGTCAAAATGTTAACCATTGCTTCCAAAAAAAACTTATCTCCCCGTTTCCAGCTGTTTAGTGACATTTGGGATGATGTGTGATGAAAAATTCAAGAATTTGACCATTTCTTCCAAAATAGGCTTATCTCCCTGTTTACAGCGCTTTTCTGACACTTGGGCTGACATGTGATGAAAAAGTCAGAAATCTTAACCATTGCTTCCAAAAACGGCTTATCTCCCCGTTTCCAGCTGTGTAGTGACATTTGGGATGATGTGTGATGAAAAATTCAAGAATTTGACCATTTCTTCCAAAAAAGGCTTATCTCCCTGTTTCCAGCGCTTTTCTGACACTTGGGCTGACATGTGATGAAAAGTCAGAAATCTTAATCAATGCTTCCAAAAAAGGCTCATCTCCCCGTTTCCAGCTGTTTAGTGACATTTGGGATGATGTGTGATGAAAAATTCAAGAATTTAACCATTTCTTCCAAAAAAAGGCATATCTCCCTGTTTCCAGCGCTTTTCTGACACTGGAGCTGATATGTGATGAAAAAGTCAAAATGTTAACCATTGCTTCCAAAAAAAACTTATCTCCCCGTTTCCAGCTGTTTAGTGACATTTGGGATGATGTGTGATGAAAAATTCAAGAATTTGACCATTTCTTCCAAAAAAGGCTTATCTCCCTGTTTCCAGCGCTTTTCTGACACTTGGGCTGACATGTGATGAAAAAGACAGAAATCTTAACCATTGCTTCCAAAAACGGCTTATCTCCCCGTTTCCAGCTGTTAAGTGACATTTGGGATGATGTGTGATGAAAAATTCAAGAATTTAACCATTTCTTCCAAAAAAGGCTTATCTCCCTGTTTCCAGCGCTTTTCTGACACTTGGGCTGACATGTGATGAAAAAGTCAGAAATCTTAATCAATGCTTCCAAAAAACGCTTATCTCCCCGTTTCCAGCTGTTTAGTGACATTTGGGATGATGTGTGATGAAAAATTCAAGAATTTAACCATTTCTTCCAAAAAAAGGCATATCTCCCTGTTTCCAGCGCTTTTCTGACACTGGAGCTGATATGTGATGAAAAAGTCAAAATGTTAACCATTGCTTCCAAAAAAAACTTATCTCCCCGTTTCCAGCTGTTTAGTGACATTTGGGATGATGTGTGATGAAAAATTCAAGAATTTGACCATTTCTTCCAAAAAAGGCTTATCTCCCTGTTTCCAGCGCTTTTCTGACACTTGGGCTGACATGTGATGAAAAAGACAGAAATCTTAACCATTGCTTCCAAAAACGGCTTATCTCCCCGTTTCCAGCTGTTAAGTGACATTTGGGATGATGTGTGATGAAAAATTCAAGAATTTAACCATTTCTTCCAAAAAAGGCTTATCTCCCTGTTTCCAGCGCTTTTCTGACACTTGGGCTGACATGTGATGAAAAAGTCAGAAATCTTAATCAATGCTTCCAAAAAAGGCTTATCTCCCCGTTTCCAGCTGTTTAGTGACATTTGGGATGATGTGTGATGAAAAATTCAAGAATTTAACCATTTCTTCCAAAAAAAGGCATATCTCCCTGTTTCCAGCGCTTTTCTGACACTGGAGCTGATATGTGATGAAAAAGTCAAAATGTTAACCATTGCTTCCAAAAACGGCTTATCTCCCCGTTTCCAGCTGTTTAGTGACATTTGGGATGATGTGTGATGAAAAATTCAAGAATTTAACCATTTCTTCCAAAAAAGGCTTATCTCCCTGTTTCCAGCGCTTTTCTGACACTTGGGCTGACATGTGATGAAAAAGTCAAAATGTTAACCATTGCTTCCAAAAACGGCTTATCTCCCCGTTTCCAGCTGTTTAGTGACATTTGGGATGATGTGTGATGAAAAATTCAAGAATTTGACCATTTCTTCCAAAAAAGGCTTATCTCCCTGTTTCCAGCGCTTTTCTGACACTTGGGCTGACATGTGATGAAAAAGTCAGAAATCTTAATCAATGCTTCCAAAAAAGGCTTATCTCCCCGTTTCCAGCTGTTTAGTGACATTTGGGATGATGTGTGATGAAAAATTCAAGAATTTAACCATTTCTTCCAAAAAAAGGCATATCTCCCTGTTTCCAGCGCTTTTCTGACACTGGAGCTGATATGTGATGAAAAAGTCAAAATGTTAACCATTGCTTCCAAAAAAAACTTATCTCCCCGTTTCCAGCTGTTTAGTGACATTTGGGATGATGTGTGATGAAAAATTCAAGAATTTGACCATTTCTTCCAAAATAGGCTTATCTCCCTGTTTCCAGCGCTTTTCTGACACTTGGGCTGACATGTGATGAAAAAGTCAGAAATCTTAACCATTGCTTCCAAAAACGGCTTATCTCCCCGTTTCCAGCTGTTTAGTGACATTTGGGATGATGTGTGATGAAAAATTCAAGAATTTGACCATTTCTTCCAAAAAAGGCTTATCTCCCTGTTTCCAGCGCTTTTCTGACACTTGGGCTGACATGTGATGAAAAAGTCAGAAATCTTAATCAATGCTTCCAAAAAGGCTTATCTCCCCGTTTCCAGCTGTTTAGTGACATTTGGGATGATGTGTGATGAAAAATTCAAGAATTTAACCATTTCTTCCAAAAAAAGGCATATCTCCCTGTTTCCAGCGCTTTTCTGACACTGGAGCTGATATGTGATGAAAAAGTCAAAATGTTAACCATTGCTTCCAAAAACGGCTTATCTCCCCGTTTCCAGCTGTTTAGTGACATTTGGGATGATGTGTGATGAACAATTCAAGAATTTGACCATTTCTTCCAAAATAGGCTTATCTCCCTGTTTCCAGCGCTTTTCTGACACTTGGGCTGACATGTGATGAAAAAGTCAGAAATCTTAACCATTGCTTCCAAAAACGGCTTATCTCCCCGTTTCCAGCTGTTTAGTGACATTTGGGATGATGTGTGATGAAAAATTCAAGAATTTGACCATTTCTTCCAAAAAAGGCTTATCTCCCTGTTTCCAGCGCTTTTCTGACACTTGGGCTGACATGTGATGAAAAGTCAGAAATCTTAATCAATGCTTCCAAAAAACGCTTATCTCCCCGTTTCCAGCTGTTTAGTGACATTTGGGATGATGTGTGATGAAAAATTCAAGAATTTAACCATTTCTTCAAAAAAAAGGCATATCTCCCTGTTTCCAGCGCTTTTCTGACACTGGAGCTGATATGTGATGAAAAAGTCAAAATGTTAACCATTGCTTCCAAAAAAAACTTATCTCCCCGTTTCCAGCTGTTTAGTGACATTTGGGATGATGTGTGATGAAAAATTCAAGAATTTGACCATTTCTTCCAAAATAGGCTTATCTCCCTGTTTCCAGCGCTTTTCTGACACTTGGGCTGACATGTGATGAAAAAGTCAGAAATCTTAACCATTGCTTCCAAAAACGGCTTATCTCCCCGTTTCCAGCTGTGTAGTGACATTTGGGATGATGTGTGATGAAAAATTCAAGAATTTGACCATTTCTTCCAAAAAAGGCTTATCTCCCTGTTTCCAGCGCTTTTCTGACACTTGGGCTGACATGTGATGAAAAGTCAGAAATCTTAATCTATGCTTCCAAAAAAGGCTCATCTCCCCGTTTCCAGCTGTTTAGTGACATTTGGGATGATGTGTGATGAAAAATTCAAGAATTTAACCATTTCTTCCAAAAAAGGCTTATCTCCCTGTTTCCAGCGCTTTTCTGACACTTGGGCTGACATGTGATGAAAAAGTCAGAAATCTTAACCATTGCTTCCAAAAACGGCTTATCTCCCCGTTTCCAGCTGTTTAGTGACATTTGGGATGATGTGTGATGAAAAATTCAAGAATTTGACCATTTCTTCCAAAAAAGGCTTATCTCCCTGTTTCCAGCGCTTTTCTGACACTTGGGCTGACATGTGATGAAAAAGTCAGAAATCTTAATCAATGCTTCCAAAAAGGCTTATCTCCCCGTTTCCAGCTGTTTAGTGACATTTGGGATGATGTGTGATGAAAAATTCAAGAATTTAACCATTTCTTCCAAAAAAAGGCATATCTCCCTGTTTCCAGCGCTTTTCTGACACTGGAGCTGATATGTGATGAAAAAGTCAAAATGTTAACCATTGCTTCCAAAAACGGCTTATCTCCCCGTTTCCAGCTGTTTAGTGACATTTGGGATGATGTGTGATGAAAAATTCAAGAATTTAACCATTTCTTCCAAAAAAGGCTTATCTCCCTGTTTCCAGCGCTTTTCTGACACTTGGGCTGACATGTGATGAAAAAGTCAAAATGTTAACCATTGCTTCCAAAAACGGCTTATCTCCCCGTTTCCAGCTGTTTAGTGACATTTGGGATGATGTGTGATGAAAAATTCAAGAATTTGACCATTTCTTCCAAAAAAGGCTTATCTCCCTGTTTCCAGCGCTTTTCTGACACTTGGGCTGACATGTGATGAAAAAGTCAGAAATCTTAATCAATGCTTCCAAAAAAGGCTTATCTCCCCGTTTCCAGCTGTTTAGTGACATTTGGGATGATGTGTGATGAAAAATTCAAGAATTTAACCATTTCTTCCAAAAAAAGGCATATCTCCCTGTTTCCAGCGCTTTTCTGACACTGGAGCTGATATGTGATGAAAAAGTCAAAATGTTAACCATTGCTTCCAAAAAAAACTTATCTCCCCGTTTCCAGCTGTTTAGTGACATTTGGGATGATGTGTGATGAAAAATTCAAGAATTTGACCATTTCTTCCAAAATAGGCTTATCTCCCTGTTTCCAGCGCTTTTCTGACACTTGGGCTGACATGTGATGAAAAAGTCAGAAATCTTAACCATTGCTTCCAAAAACGGCTTATCTCCCCGTTTCCAGCTGTGTAGTGACATTTGGGATGATGTGTGATGAAAAATTCAAGAATTTGACCATTTCTTCCAAAAAAGGCTTATCTCCCTGTTTCCAGCGCTTTTCTGACACTTGGGCTGACATGTGATGAAAAGTCAGAAATCTTAATCAATGCTTCCAAAAAAGGCTCATCTCCCCGTTTCCAGCTGTTTAGTGACATTTGGGATGATGTGTGATGAAAAATTCAAGAATTTAACCATTTCTTCCAAAAAAGGCTTATCTCCCTGTTTCCAGCGCTTTTCTGACACTTGGGCTGACATGTGATGAAAAAGTCAGAAATCTTAACCATTGCTTCCAAAAACGGCTTATCTCCCCGTTTCCAGCTGTTTAGTGACATTTGGGATGATGTGTGATGAAAAATTCAAGAATTTGACCATTTCTTCCAAAAAAGGCTTATCTCCCTGTTTCCAGCGCTTTTCTGACACTTGGGCTGACATGTGATGAAAAAGTCAGAAATCTTAATCAATGCTTCCAAAAAGGCTTATCTCCCCGTTTCCAGCTGTTTAGTGACATTTGGGATGATGTGTGATGAAAAATTCAAGAATTTAACCATTTCTTCCAAAAAAAGGCATATCTCCCTGTTTCCAGCGCTTTTCTGACACTGGAGCTGATATGTGATGAAAAAGTCAAAATGTTAACCATTGCTTCCAAAAACGGCTTATCTCCCCGTTTCCAGCTGTTTAGTGACATTGGGGATGATGTGTGATGAAAAATTCAAGAATTTGACCATTTCTTCCAAAAAAGGCTTATCTCCCTGTTTCCAGCGCTTTTCTGACACTTGGGCTGACATGTGATGAAAAAGTCAGAAATCTTAATCAATGCTTCCAAAAAAGGCTTATCTCCCCGTTTCCAGCTGTTTAGTGACATTTGGGATGTTGTGTGATGAAAAATTCAAGAATTTAACCATTTCTTCCAAAAAAAGGCATATCTCCCTGTTTCCAGCGCTTTTCTGACACTGGAGCTGATATGTGATGAAAAAGTCAAAATGTTAACCATTGCTTCCAAAAAAAACTTATCTCCCCGTTTCCAGCTGTTTAGTGACATTTGGGATGATGTGTGATGAAAAATTCAAAAAATTTGACCATTTCTTCCAAAAAAGGCTTATCTCCCTGTTTCCAGCGCTTTTCTGACACTTGGGCTGACATGTGATGAAAAAGTCAGAAATCTTAATCAATGCTTCCAAAAAAGGCTTATCTCCCCGTTTCCAGCTGTTTAGTGACATTTGGGATGATGTGTGATGAAAAATTCAAGAATTTAACCATTTCTTCCAAAAAAAGGCATATCTCCCTGTTTCCAGCGCTTTTCTGACACTGGAGCTGATATGTGATGAAAAAGTCAAAATGTTAACCATTACTTCAAAAAACGGCTTATCTCCCCGTTTCCAGCTGTTTAGTGACATTTGGGATGATGTGTGATGAAAAATTCAAGAATTTGACCATTTCTTCCAAAAAAGGCTTATCTCCCTGTTTCCAGCGCTTTTCTGACACTTGGGCTGACATGTGATGAAAAAGTCAGAAATCTTAATCAATGCTTCCAAAAAAGGCTTATCTCCCCGTTTCCAGCTGTTTAGTGACATTTGGGATGATGTGTGATGAAAAATTCAAGAATTTAACCATTTCTTCCAAAAAAAGGCATATCTCCCTGTTTCCAGCGCTTTTCTGACACTGGAGCTGATATGTGATGAAAAAGTCAAAATGTTAACCATTGCTTCCAAAAAAAACTTATCTCCCCGTTTCCAGCTGTTTAGTGACATTTGGGATGATGTGTGATGAAAAATTCAAGAATTTGACCATTTCTTCCAAAAAAGGCTTGTCTCCCTGTTTCCAGCGCTTTTCTGACACTTGGGCTGACATGTGATGAAAAAGTCAAAATGTTAACCATTGCTTCCAAAAACGGCTTATCTCCCCGTTTCCAGCTGTTTAGTGACATTTGGGATGTTGTGTGATGAAAAATTCAAGAATTTAACCATTTCTTCCAAAAAAAGGCATATCTCCCTGTTTCCAGCGCTTTTCTGACAGTGGAGCTGATATGTGATTAAAAAGTCAAAATGTTAACCATTGCTTCCAAAAAAAACTTATCTCCCCGTTTCCAGCTGTTTAGTGACATTTGGGATGATGTGTGATGAAAAATTCAAGAATTTGACCATTTCTTCCAAAAAAGGCTTATCTCCCTGTTTCCAGCGCTTTTCTGACACTTGGGCTGACATGTGATGAAAAAATCAGAAATCTTAATCAATGCTTCCAAAAAAGGCTCATCTCCCGGTTTCCAGCTGTTTAGTGACATTTGGGATGATGTGTGATGAAAAATTCAAGAATTTAACCATTTCTTCCAAAAAAAGGCATATCTCCCTGTTTCCAGCGCTTTTCTGACACTGGAGCTGATATGTGATGAAAAAGTCAAAATGTTAACCATTGCTTCCAAAAACGGCTTATCTCCCCGTTTCCAGCTGTTTATTGACATTTGGGATGATGTGTGATGAAAAATTCAAGAATTTGACCATTTCTTCCAAAAAAGGCTTATCTCCCTGTTTCCAGCGCTTTTCTGACACTTGGGCTGACATGTGATGAAAAAGTCAGAAATCTTAATCAATGCTTCCAAAAAAGGCTTATCTCCCCGTTTCCAGCTGTTTAGTGACATTTGGGATGATGTGTGATGAAAAATTCAAGAATTTAACCATTTCTTCCAAAAAAAGGCATATCTCCCTGTTTCCAGCGCTTTTCTGACACTGGAGCTGATATGTGATGAAAAAGTCAAAATGTTAACCATTGCTTCCAAAAAAAACTTATCTCCCCGTTTCCAGCTGTTTAGTGACATTTGGGATGATGTGTGATGAAAAATTCAAGAATTTGACCATTTCTTCCAAAATAGGCTTATCTCCCTGTTTCCAGCGCTTTTCTGACACTTGGGCTGACATGTGATGAAAAAGTCAGAAATCTTAACCATTGCTTCCAAAAAAACGAGCTTGTACGACCTTCGGAAGGGGTCGACCGACGAAATTCCCCCAAATCTGAGGAGATATTCTTGAATAACTTTTTTTGTGAAGGTCGGAGAGACTTGCAAGTAGGCTCTACCCCCACTAAATGGGGTAATGCGCATCGATCGGTACCATTCTTGAGCTTCTCCGACTTTCGGAAGGGTTAGGGTTAGGGTTAGGGATAAAAGCGCATAGGAGAAGGAGATATTCTTGAATAACTTTTTTTGTGAAGGTCGGAGAGACTTGGAAAGTGGTTGCGTCTGGACTAATTTGGTTCCTGCGGATCGATTGGTACCATCCCCGAGCTTGTACGACCTTCGGAAGGGGTCGACCGACGAAATTCCCCCAAATCTGAGGAGATATTCTTGAATAACTTTTTTTGTGAAGGTCGGAGAGACTTGGAAAGTGGTTGCGTCTGGACTAATTTGGGTCCTGCGGATTGATTGGTACCATCCCCGAGCTTGTACGACCTTCGGAAGGGGTCGACCGACGAAATTCCCCCAAATCTGAGGAGATATTCTTGAATAACTTTTTTTTTGAAGGTCGGAGAGACTTGCAAGTAGGCTCTACCCCCACTAAATGGGGTAATGCGCATCGATCGGTACCATCCTTGAGCTTCTCCGACTTTCGGAAGGGTTAGGGTTAGGGTTAGGGATAAAAGCGCATAGGAGAAGGAGATATTCTTGAATAACTTTTTTTGTGAAGGTCGGAGAGACTTGGAAAGTGGTTGCGTCTGGACTAATTTGGGTCCTGCTGATCGATTGGTACCATCCCCGAGCTTTTACGACCTTCGGAAGGGGTCGACCGACGAAATTCCCCCAAATCTGAGGAGATATTCTTGAATAACTTTTTTTGTGAAGGTCGGAGAGACTTGCAAGTAGGCTCTACCTCCACTAAATGGGGTAATGCGCATCGATCGGTACCATCCTTGAGCTTCTCCGACTTTCGGAAGGGTTAGGGTTAGGGATAAAAGCGCATAGGAGAAGGAGATATTCTTGAATAACTTTTTTTGTGAAGGTCGGAGAGACTTGGAAAGTGGTTGCGTCTGGACTAATTTGGGTCCTGCGGATCGATTGGTACCATCCCCGAGCTTGTACGCCCTTCGGAAGGGGTCGACCGACGAAATTCCCCCAAATCTGAGGAGATATTCTTGAATAACTTTTTTTGTGAAGGTCGGAGAGACTTGCAAGTAGGCTCTACCCCCACTAAATGGGGTAATGCGCATCGATCGGTACCATCCTTGAGCTTCTCCGACTTTCGGAAGGGTTAGGGTTAGGGTTAGGGATAAAAGCGCATAGGAGAAGGAGATATTCTTGAATAACTTTTTTTGTGAAGGTCGGAGAGACTTGGAAAGTGGTTGCGTCTGGACTAATTTGGGTCCTGCAGATCGATTGGTACCATCCCCGAGCTTGTACGACCTTCGGAAGGGGTCGACCGACGAAATTCCCCCAAATCTGAGGAGATATTCTTGAATAACTTTTTTTGTGAAGGTCGGAGAGACTTGCAAGTAGGCTCTACCCCCACTAAATGGGGTAATGCGCATCGATCAGTACCATCCTTGAGCTTCTCCGACTTTCGGAAGGGTTAGGGGTTAGGGATAAAAGCACATAGGAGATATTCTTGAATAACTTTTTTTGTGAAGGTCGGAGAGACTTGGAAAGTGGTTGCATCTGGACTAATTTGGGTCCTGCGGATCGATTGGTACCATCCCCGAGCTTGTACGACCTTCGGAAGAGGTCGACCAACAAAATTCCCCCAAATCTGAGGAGATATTCTTGAATAACTTTTTTTGTGAAGGTCGGAGAGACTTGCAAGTAGGCTCTACCCCCACTAAATGGGGAAATGCGCATCGATCGGTACCATCCTTGAGCTTCTCCGACTTTCGGAAGGGTTAGGGTTAGGGTTAGGGATAAAAGCGCATAGGAGAAGGAGATATTCTTGAATAACTTTTTTTGTGAAGGTCGGAGAGACTTGGAAAGTGGTTGCGTCTGGACTAATTTGGGTCCTGCGGATCGATTGGTACCATCCCCGAGCTTGTACGACCTTCGGAAGGGGTCGACCGACGAAATTCCCCCAAATCTGAGGAGATATTCTTGAATAACTTTTTTTGTGAAGGTCGGAGAGACTTGCAAGTAGGCTCTACCCCCACTAAATGGGGTAATGCGCATCGACCGGTACCATCCTTGAGCTTCTCCGACTTTCGGAAGGGTTAGGGTTAGGGTTAGGGATAAAAGCGCATAGGAGAAGGAGATATTCTTGAATAACTTTTTTTGTGAAGGTCGGAGAGACTTGGAAAGTGGTTGCATCTGGACTAATTTGGGTCCTGCAGATCGATTGGTACCATCCCCGAGCTTGTACGACCTTCGGAAGAGGTCGACCGACAAAATTCCCCCAAATCTGAGGAGATATTCTTGAATAACTTTTTTTGTGAAGGTCGGAGAGACTTGCAAGTAGGCTCTACCCCCACTAAATGGGGTAGCGCGCATCGATCGGTACCATCCTTGAGCTTCTCCGACTTTCGGAAGGGTTAGGGTTAGGGTTAGGGATGAAAGCACATAGGAGAAAGAGATATTCTTGAATAACGTTTTTTGTGAAGGTCGGAGAGACTTGCAAGTAGGCTCTACCCCCACTAAATGGGGTAGCGCGCATCGATCGGTACCATCCTTGAGCTTCTCCGACTTTCGGAAGGGTTAGGGTTAGGGTTAGGGATAAAAGCGCATAGGAGAAGGAGATATTCTTGAATAACTTTTTTTGTGAAGGTCGGAGAGACTTGGAAAGTGGTTGCGTCTGGACTAATTTGGGTCCTGCGGATCGATTGGTACCATCCCCGAGCTTGTACGACCTTCGGAAGGGGTCGACCGACGAAATTCCCCCAAATCTGAGGAGATATTCTTGAATAACTTTTTTTGTGAAGGTCGGAGAGACTTGCAAGTAGGCTCTACCCCCACTAAATGGGGTAATGCGCATCGACCGGTACCATCCTTGAGCTTCTCCGACTTTCGGAAGGGTTAGGGTTAGGGTTAGGGATAAAAGCGCATAGGAGAAGGAGATATTCTTGAATAACTTTTTTTGTGAAGGTCGGAGAGACTTGGAAAGTGGTTGCATCTGGACTAATTTGGGTCCTGCAGATCGATTGGTACCATCCCCGAGCTTGTACGACCTTCGGAAGAGGTCGACCGACAAAATTCCCCCAAATCTGAGGAGATATTCTTGAATAACTTTTTTTGTGAAGGTCGGAGAGACTTGCAAGTAGGCTCTACCCCCACTAAATGGGGTAGCGCGCATCGATCGGTACCATCCTTGAGCTTCTCCGACTTTCGGAAGGGTTAGGGTTAGGGTTAGGGATGAAAGCACATAGGAGAAAGAGATATTCTTGAATAACGTTTTTTGTGAAGGTCGGAGAGACTTGCAAGTAGGCTCTACCCCCACTAAATGGGGTAGCGCGCATCGATCGGTACCATCCTTGAGCTTCTCCGACTTTCGGAAGGGTTAGGGTTAGGGTTAGGGATGAAAGCACATAGGAGAAAGAGATATTCTTGAATAACTTTTTTTGTGAAGGTCGGAGAGACTTGGAAAGTGGTTGCATCTGGACTAATTTGGGTCCTGCGGATCGATTGGTACCATCCTAGAGCTTGTACGACCTTCGGAAGAGGTCGACCGACGAAATTCCCCCAAATCTGAGGAGATATTCTTGAATAACTTTTTTTGTGAAGGTCGGAGAGACTTGCAAGTAGGCTCTACCCCCACTAAATGGGGTAGCGCGCATCGATCGGTACCATCCTTGAGCTTCTCCGACTTTCGGAAGGGTTAGGGTTAGGGTTAGGGATGAAAGCACATAGGAGAAAGAGATATTCTTGAATAACTTTTTTTGTGAAGGTCGGAGAGACTTGCAAGTAGGCTCTACCCCCACTAAATGGGGTTGCGCGCATCGATCGGTACCATCCTTGAGCTTCTCCGACTTTCGGAAGGGTTAGGGTTAGGGTTAGGGATGAAAGCACATAGGAGAAAGAGATATTCTTGAATAACTTTTTTTGTGAAGGTCGGAGAGACTTGCAAGTAGGCTCTACCCCCACTAAATGGGGTAGCGCGCATCGATCGGTACCATCCTTGAGCTTCTCCGACTTTCGGAAGGGTTAGGGTTAGGGTTAGGGATGAAAGCACATAGGAGAAAGAGATATTCTTGAATAACTTTTTTTGTGAAGGTCGGAGAGACTTGGAAAGTGGTTGCATCTGGACTAATTTGGGTCCTGCGGATCGATTGGTACCATCCCCGAGCTTGTACGACCTTCGGAAGAGGTCGACCGACGAAATTCCCCCAAATCTGAGGAGATATTCTTGAATAACTTTTTTTGTGAAGGTCGGAGAGACTTGCAAGTAGGCTCTACCCCCACTAAATGGGGTTGCGCGCATCGATCAGTACCATCCTTGAGCTTCTCCGACTTTCGGAAGGGTTAGGGTTAGGGTTAGGGATGAAAGCACATAGGAGAAAGAGATATTCTTGAATAACTTTTTTTGTGAAGGTCGGAGAGACTTGCAAGTAGGCTCTACCCCCACTAAATGGGGTAGCGCGCATCGATCAGTACCATCTTTGAGCTTCTCCGACTTTCGGAAGGGTTAGGGTTAGGGTTAGGGATGAAAGCACATAGGAGAAAGAGATATTCTTGAATAACTTTTTTTGTGAAGGTCGGAGAGACTTGCAAGTAGGCTCTACCCCCACTAAATGGGGTAGCGCGCATCGATCGGTACCATCCTTGAGCTTCTCCGACTTTCGGAAGGGTTAGGGTTAGGGTTAGGGATGAAAGCACATAGGAGAAAGAGATATTCTTGAATAACTTTTTTTGTGAAGGTCGGAGAGACTTGGAAAGTGGTTGCATCTGGACTAATTTGGGTCCTGCAGATCGATTGGTACCATCCCCGAGCTTGTACGACCTTCGGAAGAGGTCGACCGACGAAATTCCCCCAAATCTGAGGAGATATTCTTGAATAACTTTTTTTGTGAAGGTCGGAGAGACTTGCAAGTAGGCTCTACCCCCACTAAATGGGGTAGCGCGCATCGATCGGTACCATCCTTGAGCTTCTCCGACTTTCGGAAGGGTTAGGGTTAGGGTTAGGGATGAAAGCACATAGGAGAAAGAGATATTCTTGAATAACGTTTTTTGTGAAGGTCGGAGAGACTTGCAAGTAGGCTCTACCCCCACTAAATGGGGTAGCGCGCATCGATCGGTACCATCCTTGAGCTTCTCCGACTTTCGGAAGGGTTAGGGTTAGGGTTAGGGATGAAAGCACATAGGAGAAAGAGATATTCTTGAATAACTTTTTTTGTGAAGGTCGGAGAGACTTGGAAAGTGGTTGCATCTGGACTAATTTGGGTCCTGCGGATCGATTGGTACCATCCTAGAGCTTGTACGACCTTCGGAAGAGGTCGACCGACGAAATTCCCCCAAATCTGAGGAGATATTCTTGAATAACTTTTTTTGTGAAGGTCGGAGAGACTTGCAAGTAGGCTCTACTCCCACTAAATGGGGTAGCGCGCATCGATCGGTACCATCCTTGAGCTTCTCCGACTTTCGGAAGGGTTAGGGTTAGGGTTAGGGATGAAAGCACATAGGAGAAAGAGATATTCTTGAATAACTTTTTTTGTGAAGGTCGGAGAGACTTGCAAGTAGGCTCTACCCCCACTAAATGGGGTAGCGCACATCGATCGGTACCATCCTTGAGCTTCTCCGACTTTCGGAAGGGTTAGGGTTAGGGTTAGGGATGAAAGCACATAGGAGAAAGAGATATTCTTGAATAACTTTTTTTGTGAAGGTCGGAGAGACTTGGAAAGTGGTTGCATCTGGACTAATTTGGGTCCTGCGGATCGATTGGTACCATCCCCGAGCTTGTACGACCTTCGGAAGAGGTCGACCGACGAAATTCCCCCAAATCTGAGGAGATATTCTTGAATAACTTTTTTTGTGAAGGTCGGAGAGACTTGCAAGTAGGCTCTACCCCCACTAAATGGGGTAGCGCGCATCGATCGGTACCATCCTTGAGCTTCTCCGACTTTCGGAAGGGTTAGGGTTAGGGTTAGGGATGAAAGCACATAGGAGAAAGAGATATTCTTGAATAACTTTTTTTGTGAAGGTCGGAGAGACTTGCAAGTAGGCTCTACCCCCACTAAATGGGGTAGCACGCATCGATCGGTACCATCTTTGAGCTTCTCCGACTTTTGGAAGGGTTAGGGTTAGGGTTAGGGATGAAAGCACATAGGAGAAAGAGATATTCTTGAATAACTTTTTTTTTGAAGGTCGGAGAGACTTGCAAGTAGGCTCTACCCCCACTAAATTGGGTAGCGCGCATCGATCGGTACCATCCTTGAGCTTCTCCGACTTTCGGAAGGGTTAGGGTTAGGGTTAGGGATGAAAGCACATAGGAGAAAGAGATATTCTTGAATAACTTTTTTTGTGAAGGTCGGAGAGACTTGCAAGTAGGCTCTACCCCCACTAAATGGGGTAGCGCGCATCGATCGGTACCATCCTTGAGCTTCTCCGACTTTCGGAAGGGTTAGGGTTAGGGTTAGGGATGAAAGCACATAGGAGAAAGAGATATTCTTGAATAACTTTTTTTGTGAAGGTCGGAGAGACTTGCAAGTAGGCTCTACCCCCACTAAATGGGGTAGCGCGCATCGATCGGTACCATCCTTGAGCTTCTCCGACTTTTGGAAGGGTTAGGGTTAGGGTTAGGGATGAAAGCACATAGGAGAAAGAGATATTCTTGAATAACTTTTTTTGTGAAGGTCGGAGAGACTTGGAAAGTGGTTGCATCTGGACTAATTTGGGTCCTGCGGATCGATTGGTACCATCCCCGAGCTTGTACGACCTTCGGAAGAGGTCGACCGACGAAATTCCCCCAAATCTGAGGAGATATTCTTGAATAACTTTTTTTGTGAAGGTCGGAGAGACTTGCAAGTAGGCTCTACCCCCACTAAATGGGGTAGCGCACATCGATCGGTACCATCCTTGAGCTTCTCCGACTTTCGGAAGGGTTAGGGTTAGGGTTAGGGATGAAAGCACATAGGAGAAAGAGATATTCTTGAATAACTTTTTTTGTGAAGGTCGGAGAGACTTGGAAAGTGGTTGCATCTGGACTAATTTGGGTCCTGCGGATCGATTGGTACCATCCCCAAGCTTGTACGACCTTCGGAAGAGGTCGACCGACGAAATTCCCCCAAATCTGAGGAGATATTCTTGAATAACTTTTTTTGTGAAGGTCGGAGAGACTTGCAAGTAGGCTCTACCCCCACTAAATGGGGTAGCGCGCATCGATCGGTACCATCCTTGAGCTTCTCCGACTTTCGGAAGGGTTAGGGTTAGGGTTAGGGATGAAAGCACATAGGAGAAAGAGATATTCTTGAATAACTTTTTTTGTGAAGGTCGGAGAGACTTGCAAGTAGGCTCTACCCCCACTAAATGGGGTAGCGCGCATCGATCGGTACCATCCTTGAGCTTCTCCGACTTTCGGAAGGGTTAGGGTTAGGGTTAGGGATGAAAGCACATAGGAGAAAGAGATATTCTTGAATAACTTTTTTTGTGAAGGTCGGAGAGACTTGGAAAGTGGTTGCATCTGGACTAATTTGGGTCCTGCGGATCGATTGGTACCATCCCCGAGCTTGTACGACCTTCGGAAAAGGTCGACCGACGAAATTCCCCCAAATCTGAGGAGATATTCTTGAATAACTTTTTTTGTGAAGGTCGGAGAGACTTGCAAGTAGGCTCTACCCCCACTAAATGGGGTAGCGCGCATCGATCGGTACCATCCTTGAGCTTCTCCGACTTTCGGAAGGGTTAGGGTTAGGGTTAGGGATGAAAGCACATAGGAGAAAGAGATATTCTTGAATAACTTTTTTTGTGAAGGTCGGAGAGACTTGCAAGTAGGCTCTACCCCCACTAAATGGGGTAGCGCACATCGATCGGTACCATCCTTGAGCTTCTCCGACTTTCGGAAGGGTTAGGGTTAGGGATGAAAGCACATAGGAGAAAGAGATATTCTTGAATAACTTTTTTTGTGAAGGTCGGAGAGACTTGGAAAGTGGTTGCATCTGGACTAATTTGGGTCCTGCGGATCGATTGGTACCATCCCCGAGCTTGTACGACCTTCGAAAGAGGTCGACCGACGAAATTCCCCCAAATCTGAGGAGATATTCTTGAATAACTTTTTTTGTGAAGGTCGGAGAGACTTGCAAGTAGGCTCTACCCCCACTAAATGGGGTAGCGCGCATCGATCGGTACCATCCTTGAGCTTCTCCGACTTTCGGAAGGGTTAGGGTTAGGGTTAGGGATGAAAGCACATAGGAGAAAGAGATATTCTTGAATAACTTTTTTTGTGAAGGTCGGAGAGACTTGCAAGTAGGCTCTACCCCCACTAAATGGGGTAGCGCGCATCGATCGGTACCATCCTTGAGCTTCTCCGACTTTTGGAAGGGTTAGGGTTAGGGTTAGGGATGAAAGCACATAGGAGAAAGAGATATTCTTGAATAACTTTTTTTTTGAAGGTCGGAGAGACTTGCAAGTAGGCTCTACCCCCACTAAATTGGGTAGCGCGCATCGATCGGTACCATCCTTGAGCTTCTCCGACTTTCGGAAGGGTTAGGGTTAGGGTTAGGGATGAAAGCACATAGGAGAAAGAGATATTCTTGAATAACTTTTTTTGTGAAGGTCGGAGAGACTTGCAAGTAGGCTCTACCCCCACTAAATGGGGTAGCGCGCATCGATCGGTACCATCCTTGAGCTTCTCCGACTTTCGGAAGGGTTAGGGTTAGGGTTAGGGATGAAAGCACATAGGAGAAAGAGATATTCTTGAATAACTTTTTTTGTGAAGGTCGGAGAGACTTGCAAGTAGGCTCTACCCCCACTAAATGGGGTAGCGCGCATCGATCGGTACCATCCTTGAGCTTCTCCGACTTTCGGAAGGGTTAGGGTTAGGGTTAGGGATGAAAGCACATAGGAGAAAGAGATATTCTTGAATAACTTTTTTTGTGAAGGTCGGAGAGACTTGGAAAGTGGTTGCATCTGGACTAATTTGGGTCCTGCGGATCGATTGGTACCATCCCCGAGCTTGTACGACCTTCGGAAGAGGTCGACCGACGAAATTCCCCCAAATCTGAGGAGATATTCTTGAATAACCTTTTTTGTGAAGGTCGGAGAGACTTGCAAGTAGGCTCTACCCCCACTAAATGGGGTAGCGCGCATCGATCGGTACCATCCTTGAGCTTCTCCGACTTTCGGAAGGGTTAGGGTTAGGGTTAGGGATGAAAGCACATAGGAGAAAGAGATATTCTTGAATAACTTTTTTTGTGAAGGTCGGAGAGACTTGCAAGTAGGCTCTACCCCCACTAAATGGGGTAGCGCGCATCGATCGGTACCATCCTTGAGCTTCTCCGACTTTCGGAAGGGTTAGGGTTAGGGATGAAAGCACATAGGAGAAAGAGATATTCTTGAATAACTTTTTTTGTGAAGGTCGGAGAGACTTGGAAAGTGGTTGCATCTGGACTAATTTGGGTCCTGCGGATCGATTGGTACCATCCCCGAGCTTGTACGACCTTCGGAAGAGGTCGACCGACGAAATTCCCCCAAATCTGAGGAGATATTCTTGAATAACTTTTTTTGTGAAGGTCGGAGAGACTTGCAAGTAGGCTCTACCCCCACTAAATGGGGTTGCGCGCATCGATCGGTACCATCCTTGAGCTTCTCCGACTTTCGGAAGGGTTAGGGTTAGGGTTAGGGATGAAAGCACATAGGAGAAAGAGATATTCTTGAATAACTTTTTTTGTGAAGGTCGGAGAGACTTGCAAGTAGGCTCTACCCCCACTAAATGGGGTAGCACGCATCGATCGGTACCATCCTTGAGCTTCTCCGACTTTCGGAAGGGTTAGGGTTAGGGTTAGGGATGAAAGCACATAGGAGAAAGAGATATTCTTGAATAACTTTTTTTTTGAAGGTCGGAGAGACTTGCAAGTAGGCTCTACCCCCACTAAATGGGGTAGCGCGCATCGATCGGTACCATCCTTGAGCTTCTCCGACTTTCGGAAGGGTTAGGGTTAGGGTTAGGGATGAAAGCACATAGGAGAAAGAGATATTCTTGAATAACTTTTTTTGTGAAGGTCGGAGAGACTTGGAAAGTGGTTGCATCTGGACTAATTTGGGTCCTGCAGATCGATTGGTACCATCCCCGAGCTTGTACGACCTTCGGAAGAGGTCGACCGACGAAATTCCCCCAAATCTGAGGAGATATTCTTGAATAACTTTTTTTGTGAAGGTCGGAGAGACTTGCAAGTAGGCTCTACCCCCACTAAATGGGGTAGCGCGCATCGATCGGTACCATCCTTGAGCTTCTCCGACTTTCGGAAGGGTTAGGGTTAGGGTTAGGGATGAAAGCACATAGGAGAAAGAGATATTCTTGAATAACGTTTTTTGTGAAGGTCGGAGAGACTTGCAAGTAGGCTCTACCCCCACTAAATGGGGTAGCGCGCATCGATCGGTACCATCCTTGAGCTTCTCCGACTTTCGGAAGGGTTAGGGTTAGGGTTAGGGATGAAAGCACATAGGAGAAAGAGATATTCTTGAATAACTTTTTTTGTGAAGGTCGGAGAGACTTGGAAAGTGGTTGCATCTGGACTAATTTGGGTCCTGCGGATCGATTGGTACCATCCTAGAGCTTTTACGACCTTCGGAAGAGGTCGACCGACGAAATTCCCCCAAATCTGAGGAGATATTCTTGAATAACTTTTTTTGTGAAGGTCGGAGAGACTTGCAAGTAGGCTCTACCCCCACTAAATGGGGTTGCGCGCATCGATCGGTACCATCCTTGAGCTTCTCCGACTTTCGGAAGGGTTAGCGTTAGGGCTAGGGATGAAAGCACATAGGAGAAAGAGATATTCTTGAATAACTTTTTTTGTGAAGGTCGGAGAGACTTGCAAGTAGGCTCTACCCCCACTAAATGGGGTAGCGCGCATCGATCGGTACCATCCTTGAGCTTCTCCGACTTTCGGAAGGGTTAGGGTTAGGGTTAGGGATGAAAGCACATAGGAGAAAGAGATATTCTTGAATAACTTTTTTTGTGAAGGTCGGAGAGACTTGCAAGTAGGCTCTACCCCCACTAAATGGGGTAGCGCGCATCGATCGGTACCATCCTTGAGCTTCTCCGACTTTCGGAAGGGTTAGGGTTAGGGTTAGGGATGAAAGCACATAGGAGAAAGAGATATTCTTGAATAACTTTTTTTGTGAAGGTCGGAGAGACTTGGAAAGTGGTTGCATCTGGACTAATTTGGGTCCTGCGGATCGATTGGTACCATCCCCGAGCTTGTACGACCTTCGGAAGAGGTCGACCGACGAAATTCCCCCAAATCTGAGGAGATATTCTTGAATAACTTTTTTTGTGAAGGTCGGAGAGACTTGCAAGTAGGCTCTACCCCCACTAAATGGGGTTGCGCGCATCGATCAGTACCATCCTTGAGCTTCTCCGACTTTCGGAAGGGTTAGGGTTAGGGTTAGGGATGAAAGCACATAGGAGAAAGAGATATTCTTGAATAACTTTTTTTGTGAAGGTCGGAGAGACTTGGAAAGTGGTTGCATCTGGACTAATTTGGATCCTGCGGATCGATTGGTACCATCCCCGAGCTTGTACGACCTTCGGAAGAGGTCGACCGACGAAATTCCCCCAAATCTGAGGAGATATTCTTGAATAACTTTTTTTGTGAAGGTCGGAGAGACTTGCAAGTAGGCTCTACCCCCACTAAATGGGGTAGCGCGCATCGATCGGTACCATCCTTGAGCTTCTCCGACTTTCGGAAGGGTTAGGGTTAGGGTTAGGGATGAAAGCACATAGGAGAAAGAGATATTCTTGAATAACTTTTTTTGTGAAGGTCGGAGAGACTTGCAAGTAGGCTCTACCCCCACTAAATGGGGTAGCGCACATCGATCGGTACCATCCTTGAGCTTCTCCGACTTTCGGAAGGGTTAGGGTTAGGGTTAGGGATGAAAGCACATAGGAGAAAGAGATATTCTTGAATAACTTTTTTTGTGAAGGTCGGAGAGACTTGGAAAGTGGTTGCATCTGGACTAATTTGGGTCCTGCGGATCGATTGGTACCATCCCCGAGCTTGTACGACCTTCGGAAGAGGTCGACCGACGAAATTCCCCCAAATCTGAGGAGATATTCTTGAATAACTTTTTTTGTGAAGGTCGGAGAGACTTGCAAGTAGGCTCTACCCCCACTAAATGGGGTAGCGCGCATCGATCGGTACCATCTTTGAGCTTCTCCGACTTTTGGAAGGGTTAGGGTTAGGGTTAGGGATGAAAGCACATAGGAGAAAGAGATATTCTTGAATAACTTTTTTTTTGAAGGTCGGAGAGACTTGCAAGTAGGCTCTACCCCCACTAAATTGGGTAGCGCGCATCGATCGGTACCATCCTTGAGCTTCTCCGACTTTCGGAAGGGTTAGGGTTAGGGTTAGGGATGAAAGCACATAGGAGAAAGAGATATTCTTGAATAACTTTTTTTGTGAAGGTCGGAGAGACTTGCAAGTAGGCTCTACCCCCACTAAATGGGGTAGCGCGCATCGATCGGTACCATCCTTGAGCTTCTCCGACTTTCGGAAGGGTTAGGGTTAGGGTTAGGGATGAAAGCACATAGGAGAAAGAGATATTCTTGAATAACTTTTTTTGTGAAGGTCGGAGAGACTTGCAAGTAGGCTCTACCCCCACTAAATGGGGTAGCGCGCATCGATCGGTACCATCCTTGAGCTTCTCCGACTTTTGGAAGGGTTAGGGTTAGGGTTAGGGATGAAAGCACATAGGAGAAAGAGATATTCTTGAATAACTTTTTTTGTGAAGGTCGGAGAGACTTGGAAAGTGGTTGCATCTGGACTAATTTGGGTCCTGCGGATCGATTGGTACCATCCCCGAGCTTGTACGACCTTCGGAAGAGGTCGACCGACGAAATTCCCCCAAATCTGAGGAGATATTCTTGAATAACTTTTTTTGTGAAGGTCGGAGAGACTTGCAAGTAGGCTCTACCCCCACTAAATGGGGTAGCGCGCATCGATCGGTACCATCCTTGAGCTTCTCCGACTTTCGGAAGGGTTAGGGTTAGGGTTAGGGATGAAAGCACATAGGAGAAAGAGATATTCTTGAATAACTTTTTTTGTGAAGGTCGGAGAGACTTGGAAAGTGGTTGCATCTGGACTAATTTGGGTCCTGCGGATCGATTGGTACCATCCCCAAGCTTGTACGACCTTCGGAAGAGGTCGACCGACGAAATTCCCCCAAATCTGAGGAGATATTCTTGAATAACTTTTTTTGTGAAGGTCGGAGAGACTTGCAAGTAGGCTCTACCCCCACTAAATGGGGTAGCGCGCATCGATCGGTACCATCCTTGAGCTTCTCCGACTTTCGGAAGGGTTAGGGTTAGGGTTAGGGATGAAAGCACATAGGAGAAAGAGATATTCTTGAATAACTTTTTTTGTGAAGGTCGGAGAGACTTGCAAGTAGGCTCTACCCCCACTAAATGGGGTAGCGCGCATCGATCGGTACCATCCTTGAGCTTCTCCGACTTTCGGAAGGGTTAGGGTTAGGGTTAGGGATGAAAGCACATAGGAGAAAGAGATATTCTTGAATAACTTTTTTTGTGAAGGTCGGAGAGACTTGAAAAGTGGTTGCATCTGGACTAATTTGGGTCCTGCGGATCGATTGGTACCATCCCCGAGCTTGTACGACCTTCGGAAGAGGTCGACCGACGAAATTCCCCCAAATCTGAGGAGATATTCTTGAATAACTTTTTTTGTGAAGGTCGGAGAGACTTGCAAGTAGGCTCTACCCCCACTAAATGGGGTAGCGCGCATCGATCGGTACCATCCTTGAGCTTCTCCGACTTTCGGAAGGGTTAGGGTTAGGGTTAGGGATGAAAGCACATAGGAGAAAGAGATATTCTTGAATAACTTTTTTTGTGAAGGTCGGAGAGACTTGCAAGTAGGCTTTACCCCCACTAAATGGGGTAGCGCACATCGATCGGTACCATCCTTGAGCTTCTCCGACTTTCGGAAGGGTTAGGGTTAGGGTTAGGGATGAAAGCACATAGGAGAAAGAGATATTCTTGAATAACTTTTTTTGTGAAGGTCGGAGAGACTTGGAAAGTGGTTGCATCTGGACTAATTTGGGTCCTGCGGATCGATTGGTACCATCCCCGAGCTTGTACGACCTTCGGAAGAGGTCGACCGACGAAATTCCCCCAAATCTGAGGAGATATTCTTGAATAACTTTTTTTGTGAAGGTCGGAGAGACTTGCAAGTAGGCTCTACCCCCACTAAATGGGGTAGCGCGCATCGATCGGTACCATCCTTGAGCTTCTCCGACTTTTGGAAGGGTTAGGGTTAGGGTTAGGGATGAAAGCACATAGGAGAAAGAGATATTCTTGAATAACCTTTTTTTTGAAGGTCGGAGAGACTTGCAAGTAGGCTCTACCCCCACTAAATTGGGTAGCGCGCATCGATCGGTACCATCCTTGAGCTTCTCCGACTTTCGGAAGGGTTAGGGTTAGGGTTAGGGATGAAAGCACATAGGAGAAAGAGATATTCTTGAATAACTTTTTTTGTGAAGGTCGGAGAGACTTGCAAGTAGGCTCTACCCCCACTAAATGGGGTAGCGCGCATCGATCGGTACCATCCTTGAGCTTCTCCGACTTTCGGAAGGGTTAGGGTTAGGGTTAGGGATGAAAGCACATAGGAGAAAGAGATATTCTTGAATAACTTTTTTTGTGAAGGTCGGAGAGACTTGCAAGTAGGCTCTACCCCCACTAAATGGGGTAGCGCGCATCGATCGGTACCATCCTTGAGCTTCTCCGACTTTCGGAAGGGTTAGGGTTAGGGTTAGGGATGAAAGCACATAGGAGAAAGAGATATTCTTGAATAACTTTTTTTGTGAAGGTCGGAGAGACTTGAAAAGTGGTTGCATCTGGACTAATTTGGGTCCTGCGGATCGATTGGTACCATCCCCGAGCTTGTACGACCTTCGGAAGAGGTCGACCGACGAAATTCCCCCAAATCTGAGGAGATATTCTTGAATAACTTTTTTTGTGAAGGTCGGAGAGACTTGCAAGTAGGCTCTACCCCCACTAAATGGGGTAGCGCGCATCGATCGGTACCATCCTTGAGCTTCTCCGACTTTCGGAAGGGTTAGGGTTAGGGTTAGGGATGAAAGCACATAGGAGAAAGAGATATTCTTGAATAACTTTTTTTGTGAAGGTCGGAGAGACTTGCAAGTAGGCTTTACCCCCACTAAATGGGGTAGCGCACATCGATCGGTACCATCCTTGAGCTTCTCCGACTTTCGGAAGGGTTAGGGTTAGGGTTAGGGATGAAAGCACATAGGAGAAAGAGATATTCTTGAATAACTTTTTTTGTGAAGGTCGGAGAGACTTGGAAAGTGGTTGCATCTGGACTAATTTGGGTCCTGCGGATCGATTGGTACCATCCCCGAGCTTGTACGACCTTCGGAAGAGGTCGACCGACGAAATTCCCCCAAATCTGAGGAGATATTCTTGAATAACTTTTTTTGTGAAGGTCGGAGAGACTTGCAAGTAGGCTCTACCCCCACTAAATGGGGTAGCGCGCATCGATCGGTACCATCCTTGAGCTTCTCCGACTTTTGGAAGGGTTAGGGTTAGGGTTAGGGATGAAAGCACATAGGAGAAAGAGATATTCTTGAATAACCTTTTTTTTGAAGGTCGGAGAGACTTGCAAGTAGGCTCTACCCCCACTAAATTGGGTAGCGCGCATCGATCGGTACCATCCTTGAGCTTCTCCGACTTTCGGAAGGGTTAGGGTTAGGGTTAGGGATGAAAGCACATAGGAGAAAGAGATATTCTTGAATAACTTTTTTTGTGAAGGTCGGAGAGACTTGCAAGTAGGCTCTACCCCCACTAAATGGGGTAGCGCGCATCGATCGGTACCATCCTTGAGCTTCTCCGACTTTCGGAAGGGTTAGGGTTAGGGTTAGGGATGAAAGCACATAGGAGAAAGAGATATTCTTGAATAACTTTTTTTGTGAAGGTCGGAGAGACTTGCAAGTAGGCTCTACCCCCACTAAATGGGGTAGCGCGCATCGATCGGTACCATCCTTGAGCTTCTCCGACTTTCGGAAGGGTTAGGGTTAGGGTTAGGGATGAAAGCACATAGGAGAAAGAGATATTCTTGAATAACTTTTTTTGTGAAGGTCGGAGAGACTTGGAAAGTGGTTGCATCTGGACTAATTTGGGTCCTGCGGATCGATTGGTACCATCCCCGAGCTTGTACGACCTTCGGAAGAGGTCGACCGACGAAATTCCCCCAAATCTGAGGAGATATTCTTGAATAACTTTTTTTGTGAAGGTCGGAGAGACTTGCAAGTAGGCTCTACCCCCACTAAATGGGGTTGCGCGCATCGATCGGTACCATCCTTGAGCTTCTCCGACTTTCGGAAGGGTTAGGGTTAGGGTTAGGGATGAAAGCACATAGGAGAAAGAGATATTCTTGAATAACTTTTTTTGTGAAGGTCGGAGAGACTTGCAAGTAGGCTCTACCCCCACTAAATGGGGTAGCGCGCATCGATCGGTACCATCCTTGAGCTTCTCCGACTTTCGGAAGGGTTAGGGTTAGGGTTAGGGATGAAAGCACATAGGAGAAAGAGATATTCTTGAATAACTTTTTTTGTGAAGGTCGGAGAGACTTGCAAGTAGGCTCTACCCCCACTAAATGGGGTAACGCGCATCGATCGGTACCATCCTTGAGCTTCTCCGACTTTCGGAAGGGTTAGGGTTAGGGTTAGGGATGAAAGCACATAGGAGAAAGAGATATTCTTGAATAACTTTTTTTGTGAAGGTCGGAGAGACTTGCAAGTAGGCTCTACCCCCACTAAATGGGGTAGCGCGCATCGATCGGTACCATCCTTGAGCTTCTCCGACTTTCGGAAGGGTTAGGGTTAGGGTTAGGGATGAAAGCACATAGGAGAAAGAGATATTCTTGAATAACTTTTTTTGTGAAGGTCGGAGAGACTTGCAAGTAGGCTCTACCCCCACTAAATGGGGTAGCGCGCATCGATCGGTACCATCCTTGAGCTTCTCCGACTTTCGGAAGGGTTAGGGTTAGGGTTAGGGATGAAAGCACATAGGAGAAAGAGATATTCTTGAATAACTTTTTTTGTGAAGGTCGGAGAGACTTGGAAAGTGGTTGCATCTGGACTAATTTGGGTCCTGCGGATCGATTGGTACCATCCCCGAGCTTGTACGACCTTCGGAAGAGGTCGACCGACGAAATTCCCCCAAATCTGAGGAGATATTCTTGAATAACCTTTTTTGTGAAGGTCGGAGAGACTTGCAAGTAGGCTCTACCCCCACTAAATGGGGTAGCGCGCATCGATCGGTACCATCCTTGAGCTTCTCCGACTTTCGGAAGGGTTAGGGTTAGGGTTAGGGATGAAAGCACATAGGAGAAAGAGATATTCTTGAATAACTTTTTTTGTGAAGGTCGGAGAGACTTGCAAGTAGGCTCTACCCCCACTAAATGGGGTAGCGCGCATCGATCGGTACCATCCTTGAGCTTCTCCGACTTTCGGAAGGGTTAGGGTTAGGGTTAGGGATGAAAGCACATAGGAGAAAGAGATATTCTTGAATAACTTTTTTTGTGAAGGTCGGAGAGACTTGGAAAGTGGTTGCATCTGGACTAATTTGGGTCCTGCGGATCGATTGGTACCATCCCCGAGCTTGTACGACCTTCGGAAGAGGTCGACCGACGAAATTCCCCCAAATCTGAGGAGATATTCTTGAATAACTTTTTTTGTGAAGGTCGGAGAGACTTGCAAGTAGGCTCTACCCCCACTAAATGGGGTAGCGCGCATCGATCGGTACCATCCTTGAGCTTCTCCGACTTTCGGAAGGGTTAGGGTTAGGGTTAGGGATGAAAGCACATAGGAGAAAGAGATATTCTTGAATAACGTTTTTTGTGAAGGTCGGAGAGACTTGCAAGTAGGCTCTACCCCCACTAAATGGGGTAGCGCGCATCGATCGGTACCATCCTTGAGCTTCTCCGACTTTCGGAAGGGTTAGGGTTAGGGTTAGGGATGAAAGCACATAGGAGAAAGAGATATTCTTGAATAACTTTTTTTGTGAAGGTCGGAGAGACTTGAAAAGTGGTTGCATCTGGACTAATTTGGGTCCTGCGGATCGATTGGTACCATCCCCGAGCTTGTACGACCTTCGGAAGAGGTCGACCGACGAAATTCCCCCAAATCTGAGGAGATATTCTTGAATAACTTTTTTTGTGAAGGTCGGAGAGACTTGCAAGTAGGCTCTACCCCCACTAAATGGGGTAGCGCGCATCGATCGGTACCATCCTTGAGCTTCTCCGACTTTCGGAAGGGTTAGGGTTAGGGTTAGGGATGAAAGCACATAGGAGAAAGAGATATTCTTGAATAACTTTTTTTGTGAAGGTCGGAGAGACTTGCAAGTAGGCTCTACCCCCACTAAATGGGGTAGCGCGCATCGATCGGTACCATCCTTGAGCTTCTCCGACTTTCGGAAGGGTTAGGGTTAGGGTTAGGGATGAAAGCACATAGGAGAAAGAGATATTCTTGAATAACTTTTTTTGTGAAGGTCGGAGAGACTTGGAAAGTGGTTGCATCTGGACTAATTTGGGTCCTGCGGATCGATTGGTACCATCCCCGAGCTTGTACGACCTTCGGAAGAGGTCGACCGACGAAATTCCCCCAAATCTGAGGAGATATTCTTGAATAACTTTTTTTGTGAAGGTCGGAGAGACTTGCAAGTAGGCTCTACCCCCACTAAATGGGGTTGCGCGCATCGATCAGTACCATCCTTGAGCTTCTCCGACTTTCGGAAGGGTTAGGGTTAGGGTTAGGGATGAAAGCACATAGGAGAAAGAGATATTCTTGAATAACTTTTTTTGTGAAGGTCGGAGAGACTTGGAAAGTGGTTGCATCTGGACTAATTTGGATCCTGCGGATCGATTGGTACCATCCCCGAGCTTGTACGACCTTCGGAAGAGGTCGACCGACGAAATTCCCCCAAATCTGAGGAGATATTCTTGAATAACTTTTTTTGTGAAGGTCGGAGAGACTTGCAAGTAGGCTCTACCCCCACTAAATGGGGTAGCGCGCATCGATCGGTACTATCCTTGAGCTTCTCCGACTTTCGGAAGGGTTAGGGTTAGGGTTAGGGATGAAAGCACATAGGAGAAAGAGATATTCTTGAATAACTTTTTTTGTGAAGGTCGGAGAGACTTGCAAGTAGGCTCTACCCCCACTAAATGGGGTAGCGCACATCGATCGGTACCATCCTTGAGCTTCTCCGACTTTCGGAAGGGTTAGGGTTAGGGTTAGGGATGAAAGCACATAGGAGAAAGAGATATTCTTGAATAACTTTTTTTGTGAAGGTCGGAGAGACTTGGAAAGTGGTTGCATCTGGACTAATTTGGGTCCTGCGGATCGATTGGTACCATCCCCGAGCTTGTACGACCTTCGGAAGAGGTCGACCGACGAAATTCCCCCAAATCTGAGGAGATATTCTTGAATAACTTTTTTTGTGAAGGTCGGAGAGACTTGCAAGTAGGCTCTACCCCCACTAAATGGGGTAGCGCGCATCGATCGGTACCATCTTTGAGCTTCTCCGACTTTTGGAAGGGTTAGGGTTAGGGTTAGGGATGAAAGCACATAGGAGAAAGAGATATTCTTGAATAACTTTTTTTTTGAAGGTCGGAGAGACTTGCAAGTAGGCTCTACCCCCACTAAATTGGGTAGCGCGCATCGATCGGTACCATCCTTGAGCTTCTCCGACTTTCGGAAGGGTTAGGGTTAGGGTTAGGGATGAAAGCACATAGGAGAAAGAGATATTCTTGAATAACTTTTTTTGTGAAGGTCGGAGAGACTTGCAAGTAGGCTCTACCCCCACTAAATGGGGTAGCGCGCATCGATCGGTACCATCCTTGAGCTTCTCCGACTTTCGGAAGGGTTAGGGTT
Source organism: Limanda limanda (assembly GCF_963576545.1). NCBI lineage: Eukaryota > Metazoa > Chordata > Actinopteri > Pleuronectiformes > Pleuronectidae > Limanda > Limanda limanda. The sequence goes on along the minus strand of NW_026870578.1, from coordinate 278,805 downwards.
AGGGTTAGGGATGAAAGCACATAGGAGAAAGAGATATTCTTGAATAACTTTTTTTGTGAAGGTCGGAGAGACTTGCAAGTAGGCTCTACCCCCACTAAATGGGGTAGCGCGCATCGATCGGTACCATCCTTGAGCTTCTCCGACTTTTGGAAGGGTTAGGGTTAGGGTTAGGGATGAAAGCACATAGGAGAAAGAGATATTCTTGAATAACTTTTTTTGTGAAGGTCGGAGAGACTTGGAAAGTGGTTGCATCTGGACTAATTTGGGTCCTGCGGATCGATTGGTACCATCCCCGAGCTTGTACGACCTTCGGAAGAGGTCGACCGACGAAATTCCCCCAAATCTGAGGAGATATTCTTGAATAACTTTTTTTGTGAAGGTCGGAGAGACTTGCAAGTAGGCTCTACCCCCACTAAATGGGGTAGCGCGCATCGATCGGTACCATCCTTGAGCTTCTCCGACTTTCGGAAGGGTTAGGGTTAGGGTTAGGGATGAAAGCACATAGGAGAAAGAGATATTCTTGAATAACTTTTTTTGTGAAGGTCGGAGAGACTTGGAAAGTGGTTGCATCTGGACTAATTTGGGTCCTGCGGATCGATTGGTACCATCCCCAAGCTTGTACGACCTTCGGAAGAGGTCGACCGACGAAATTCCCCCAAATCTGAGGAGATATTCTTGAATAACTTTTTTTGTGAAGGTCGGAGAGACTTGCAAGTAGGCTCTACCCCCACTAAATGGGGTAGCGCGCATCGATCGGTACCATCCTTGAGCTTCTCCGACTTTCGGAAGGGTTAGGGTTAGGGTTAGGGATGAAAGCACATAGGAGAAAGAGATATTCTTGAATAACTTTTTTTGTGAAGGTCGGAGAGACTTGCAAGTAGGCTCTACCCCCACTAAATGGGGTAGCGCGCATCGATCGGTACCATCCTTGAGCTTCTCCGACTTTCGGAAGGGTTAGGGTTAGGGTTAGGGATGAAAGCACATAGGAGAAAGAGATATTCTTGAATAACTTTTTTTGTGAAGGTCGGAGAGACTTGAAAAGTGGTTGCATCTGGACTAATTTGGGTCCTGCGGATCGATTGGTACCATCCCCGAGCTTGTACGACCTTCGGAAGAGGTCGACCGACGAAATTCCCCCAAATCTGAGGAGATATTCTTGAATAACTTTTTTTGTGAAGGTCGGAGAGACTTGCAAGTAGGCTCTACCCCCACTAAATGGGGTAGCGCGCATCGATCGGTACCATCCTTGAGCTTCTCCGACTTTCGGAAGGGTTAGGGTTAGGGTTAGGGATGAAAGCACATAGGAGAAAGAGATATTCTTGAATAACTTTTTTTGTGAAGGTCGGAGAGACTTGCAAGTAGGCTTTACCCCCACTAAATGGGGTAGCGCACATCGATCGGTACCATCCTTGAGCTTCTCCGACTTTCGGAAGGGTTAGGGTTAGGGTTAGGGATGAAAGCACATAGGAGAAAGAGATATTCTTGAATAACTTTTTTTGTGAAGGTCGGAGAGACTTGGAAAGTGGTTGCATCTGGACTAATTTGGGTCCTGCGGATCGATTGGTACCATCCCCGAGCTTGTACGACCTTCGGAAGAGGTCGACCGACGAAATTCCCCCAAATCTGAGGAGATATTCTTGAATAACTTTTTTTGTGAAGGTCGGAGAGACTTGCAAGTAGGCTCTACCCCCACTAAATGGGGTAGCGCGCATCGATCGGTACCATCCTTGAGCTTCTCCGACTTTTGGAAGGGTTAGGGTTAGGGTTAGGGATGAAAGCACATAGGAGAAAGAGATATTCTTGAATAACCTTTTTTTTGAAGGTCGGAGAGACTTGCAAGTAGGCTCTACCCCCACTAAATTGGGTAGCGCGCATCGATCGGTACCATCCTTGAGCTTCTCCGACTTTCGGAAGGGTTAGGGTTAGGGTTAGGGATGAAAGCACATAGGAGAAAGAGATATTCTTGAATAACTTTTTTTGTGAAGGTCGGAGAGACTTGCAAGTAGGCTCTACCCCCACTAAATGGGGTAGCGCGCATCGATCGGTACCATCCTTGAGCTTCTCCGACTTTCGGAAGGGTTAGGGTTAGGGTTAGGGATGAAAGCACATAGGAGAAAGAGATATTCTTGAATAACTTTTTTTGTGAAGGTCGGAGAGACTTGCAAGTAGGCTCTACCCCCACTAAATGGGGTAGCGCGCATCGATCGGTACCATCCTTGAGCTTCTCCGACTTTCGGAAGGGTTAGGGTTAGGGTTAGGGATGAAAGCACATAGGAGAAAGAGATATTCTTGAATAACTTTTTTTGTGAAGGTCGGAGAGACTTGGAAAGTGGTTGCATCTGGACTAATTTGGGTCCTGCGGATCGATTGGTACCATCCCCGAGCTTGTACGACCTTCGGAAGAGGTCGACCGACGAAATTCCCCCAAATCTGAGGAGATATTCTTGAATAACTTTTTTTGTGAAGGTCGGAGAGACTTGCAAGTAGGCTCTACCCCCACTAAATGGGGTAGCGCGCATCGATCGGTACCATCCTTGAGCTTCTCCGACTTTCGGAAGGGTTAGGGTTAGGGTTAGGGATGAAAGCACATAGGAGAAAGAGATATTCTTGAATAACTTTTTTTGTGAAGGTCGGAGAGACTTGCAAGTAGGCTCTACCCCCACTAAATGGGGTAGCGCGCATCGATCGGTACCATCCTTGAGCTTCTCCGACTTTCGGAAGGGTTAGGGTTAGGGTTAGGGATGAAAGCACATAGGAGAAAGAGATATTCTTGAATAACTTTTTTTGTGAAGGTCGGAGAGACTTGGAAAGTGGTTGCATCTGGACTAATTTGGGTCCTGCAGATCGATTGGTACCATCCCCGAGCTTGTACGACCTTCGGAAGAGGTCGACCGACGAAATTCCCCCAAATCTGAGGAGATATTCTTGAATAACTTTTTTTGTGAAGGTCGGAGAGACTTGCAAGTAGGCTCTACCCCCACTAAATGGGGTTGCGCGCATCGATCGGTACCATCCTTGAGCTTCTCCGACTTTCGGAAGGGTTAGGGTTAGGGTTAGGGATGAAAGCACATAGGAGAAAGAGATATTCTTGAATAACTTTTTTTGTGAAGGTCGGAGAGACTTGCAAGTAGGCTCTACCCCCACTAAATGGGGTAGCGCGCATCGATCGGTACCATCCTTGAGCTTCTCCGACTTTCGGAAGGGTTAGGGTTAGGGTTAGGGATGAAAGCACATAGGAGAAAGAGATATTCTTGAATAACTTTTTTTGTGAAGGTCGGAGAGACTTGCAAGTAGGCTCTACCCCCACTAAATGGGGTAACGCGCATCGATCGGTACCATCCTTGAGCTTCTCCGACTTTCGGAAGGGTTAGGGTTAGGGTTAGGGATGAAAGCACATAGGAGAAAGAGATATTCTTGAATAACTTTTTTTGTGAAGGTCGGAGAGACTTGCAAGTAGGCTCTACCCCCACTAAATGGGGTAGCGCGCATCGATCGGTACCATCCTTGAGCTTCTCCGACTTTCGGAAGGGTTAGGGTTAGGGTTAGGGATGAAAGCACATAGGAGAAAGAGATATTCTTGAATAACTTTTTTTGTGAAGGTCGGAGAGACTTGCAAGTAGGCTCTACCCCCACTAAATGGGGTAGCGCGCATCGATCGGTACCATCCTTGAGCTTCTCCGACTTTCGGAAGGGTTAGGGTTAGGGTTAGGGATGAAAGCACATAGGAGAAAGAGATATTCTTGAATAACTTTTTTTGTGAAGGTCGGAGAGACTTGGAAAGTGGTTGCATCTGGACTAATTTGGGTCCTGCGGATCGATTGGTACCATCCCCGAGCTTGTACGACCTTCGGAAGAGGTCGACCGACGAAATTCCCCCAAATCTGAGGAGATATTCTTGAATAACCTTTTTTGTGAAGGTCGGAGAGACTTGCAAGTAGGCTCTACCCCCACTAAATGGGGTAGCGCGCATCGATCGGTACCATCCTTGAGCTTCTCCGACTTTCGGAAGGGTTAGGGTTAGGGTTAGGGATGAAAGCACATAGGAGAAAGAGATATTCTTGAATAACTTTTTTTGTGAAGGTCGGAGAGACTTGCAAGTAGGCTCTACCCCCACTAAATGGGGTAGCGCGCATCGATCGGTACCATCCTTGAGCTTCTCCGACTTTCGGAAGGGTTAGGGTTAGGGTTAGGGATGAAAGCACATAGGAGAAAGAGATATTCTTGAATAACTTTTTTTGTGAAGGTCGGAGAGACTTGGAAAGTGGTTGCATCTGGACTAATTTGGGTCCTGCGGATCGATTGGTACCATCCCCGAGCTTGTACGACCTTCGGAAGAGGTCGACCGACGAAATTCCCCCAAATCTGAGGAGATATTCTTGAATAACTTTTTTTGTGAAGGTCGGAGAGACTTGCAAGTAGGCTCTACCCCCACTAAATGGGGTTGCGCGCATCGATCGGTACCATCCTTGAGCTTCTCCGACTTTCGGAAGGGTTAGGGTTAGGGTTAGGGATGAAAGCACATAGGAGAAAGAGATATTCTTGAATAACTTTTTTTGTGAAGGTCGGAGAGACTTGCAAGTAGGCTCTACCCCCACTAAATGGGGTAGCGCGCATCGATCGGTACCATCCTTGAGCTTCTCCGACTTTCGGAAGGGTTAGGGTTAGGGTTAGGGATGAAAGCACATAGGAGAAAGAGATATTCTTGAATAACTTTTTTTTTGAAGGTCGGAGAGACTTGCAAGTAGGCTCTACCCCCACTAAATGGGGTAGCGCGCATCGATCGGTACCATCCTTGAGCTTCTCCGACTTTCGGAAGGGTTAGGGTTAGGGTTAGGGATGAAAGCACATAGGAGAAAGAGATATTCTTGAATAACTTTTTTTGTGAAGGTCGGAGAGACTTGGAAAGTGGTTGCATCTGGACTAATTTGGGTCCTGCAGATCGATTGGTACCATCCCCGAGCTTGTACGACCTTCGGAAGAGGTCGACCGACGAAATTCCCCCAAATCTGAGGAGATATTCTTGAATAACTTTTTTTGTGAAGGTCGGAGAGACTTGCAAGTAGGCTCTACCCCCACTAAATGGGGTAGCGCGCATCGATCGGTACCATCCTTGAGCTTCTCCGACTTTCGGAAGGGTTAGGGTTAGGGTTAGGGATGAAAGCACATAGGAGAAAGAGATATTCTTGAATAACGTTTTTTGTGAAGGTCGGAGAGACTTGCAAGTAGGCTCTACCCCCACTAAATGGGGTAGCGCGCATCGATCGGTACCATCCTTGAGCTTCTCCGACTTTCGGAAGGGTTAGGGTTAGGGTTAGGGATGAAAGCACATAGGAGAAAGAGATATTCTTGAATAACTTTTTTTGTGAAGGTCGGAGAGACTTGGAAAGTGGTTGCATCTGGACTAATTTGGGTCCTGCGGATCGATTGGTACCATCCTAGAGCTTGTACGACCTTCGGAAGAGGTCGACCGACGAAATTCCCCCAAATCTGAGGAGATATTCTTGAATAACTTTTTTTGTGAAGGTCGGAGAGACTTGCAAGTAGGCTCTACCCCCACTAAATGGGGTTGCGCGCATCGATCGGTACCATCCTTGAGCTTCTCCGACTTTCGGAAGGGTTAGCGTTAGGGCTAGGGATGAAAGCACATAGGAGAAAGAGATATTCTTGAATAACTTTTTTTGTGAAGGTCGGAGAGACTTGCAAGTAGGCTCTACCCCCACTAAATGGGGTAGCGCGCATCGATCGGTACCATCCTTGAGCTTCTCCGACTTTCGGAAGGGTTAGGGTTAGGGTTAGGGATGAAAGCACATAGGAGAAAGAGATATTCTTGAATAACTTTTTTTGTGAAGGTCGGAGAGACTTGCAAGTAGGCTCTACCCCCACTAAATGGGGTAGCGCGCATCGATCGGTACCATCCTTGAGCTTCTCCGACTTTCGGAAGGGTTAGGGTTAGGGTTAGGGATGAAAGCACATAGGAGAAAGAGATATTCTTGAATAACTTTTTTTGTGAAGGTCGGAGAGACTTGGAAAGTGGTTGCATCTGGACTAATTTGGGTCCTGCGGATCGATTGGTACCATCCCCGAGCTTGTACGACCTTCGGAAGAGGTCGACCGACGAAATTCCCCCAAATCTGAGGAGATATTCTTGAATAACTTTTTTTGTGAAGGTCGGAGAGACTTGCAAGTAGGCTCTACCCCCACTAAATGGGGTTGCGCGCATCGATCAGTACCATCCTTGAGCTTCTCCGACTTTCGGAAGGGTTAGGGTTAGGGTTAGGGATGAAAGCACATAGGAGAAAGAGATATTCTTGAATAACTTTTTTTGTGAAGGTCGGAGAGACTTGGAAAGTGGTTGCATCTGGACTAATTTGGATCCTGCGGATCGATTGGTACCATCCCCGAGCTTGTACGACCTTCGGAAGAGGTCGACCGACGAAATTCCCCCAAATCTGAGGAGATATTCTTGAATAACTTTTTTTGTGAAGGTCGGAGAGACTTGCAAGTAGGCTCTACCCCCACTAAATGGGGTAGCGCGCATCGATCGGTACCATCCTTGAGCTTCTCCGACTTTCGGAAGGGTTAGGGTTAGGGTTAGGGATGAAAGCACATAGGAGAAAGAGATATTCTTGAATAACTTTTTTTGTGAAGGTCGGAGAGACTTGCAAGTAGGCTCTACCCCCACTAAATGGGGTAGCGCACATCGATCGGTACCATCCTTGAGCTTCTCCGACTTTCGGAAGGGTTAGGGTTAGGGTTAGGGATGAAAGCACATAGGAGAAAGAGATATTCTTGAATAACTTTTTTTGTGAAGGTCGGAGAGACTTGGAAAGTGGTTGCATCTGGACTAATTTGGGTCCTGCGGATCGATTGGTACCATCCCCGAGCTTGTACGACCTTCGGAAGAGGTCGACCGACGAAATTCCCCCAAATCTGAGGAGATATTCTTGAATAACTTTTTTTGTGAAGGTCGGAGAGACTTGCAAGTAGGCTCTACCCCCACTAAATGGGGTAGCGCGCATCGATCGGTACCATCTTTGAGCTTCTCCGACTTTTGGAAGGGTTAGGGTTAGGGTTAGGGATGAAAGCACATAGGAGAAAGAGATATTCTTGAATAACTTTTTTTTTGAAGGTCGGAGAGACTTGCAAGTAGGCTCTACCCCCACTAAATTGGGTAGCGCGCATCGATCGGTACCATCCTTGAGCTTCTCCGACTTTCGGAAGGGTTAGGGTTAGGGTTAGGGATGAAAGCACATAGGAGAAAGAGATATTCTTGAATAACTTTTTTTGTGAAGGTCGGAGAGACTTGCAAGTAGGCTCTACCCCCACTAAATGGGGTAGCGCGCATCGATCGGTACCATCCTTGAGCTTCTCCGACTTTCGGAAGGGTTAGGGTTAGGGTTAGGGATGAAAGCACATAGGAGAAAGAGATATTCTTGAATAACTTTTTTTGTGAAGGTCGGAGAGACTTGCAAGTAGGCTCTACCCCCACTAAATGGGGTAGCGCGCATCGATCGGTACCATCCTTGAGCTTCTCCGACTTTTGGAAGGGTTAGGGTTAGGGTTAGGGATGAAAGCACATAGGAGAAAGAGATATTCTTGAATAACTTTTTTTGTGAAGGTCGGAGAGACTTGGAAAGTGGTTGCATCTGGACTAATTTGGGTCCTGCGGATCGATTGGTACCATCCCCGAGCTTGTACGACCTTCGGAAGAGGTCGACCGACGAAATTCCCCCAAATCTGAGGAGATATTCTTGAATAACTTTTTTTGTGAAGGTCGGAGAGACTTGCAAGTAGGCTCTACCCCCACTAAATGGGGTAGCGCGCATCGATCGGTACCATCCTTGAGCTTCTCCGACTTTCGGAAGGGTTAGGGTTAGGGTTAGGGATGAAAGCACATAGGAGAAAGAGATATTCTTGAATAACTTTTTTTGTGAAGGTCGGAGAGACTTGGAAAGTGGTTGCATCTGGACTAATTTGGGTCCTGCGGATCGATTGGTACCATCCCCAAGCTTGTACGACCTTCGGAAGAGGTCGACCGACGAAATTCCCCCAAATCTGAGGAGATATTCTTGAATAACTTTTTTTGTGAAGGTCGGAGAGACTTGCAAGTAGGCTCTACCCCCACTAAATGGGGTAGCGCGCATCGATCGGTACCATCCTTGAGCTTCTCCGACTTTCGGAAGGGTTAGGGTTAGGGTTAGGGATGAAAGCACATAGGAGAAAGAGATATTCTTGAATAACTTTTTTTGTGAAGGTCGGAGAGACTTGCAAGTAGGCTCTACCCCCACTAAATGGGGTAGCGCGCATCGATCGGTACCATCCTTGAGCTTCTCCGACTTTCGGAAGGGTTAGGGTTAGGGTTAGGGATGAAAGCACATAGGAGAAAGAGATATTCTTGAATAACTTTTTTTGTGAAGGTCGGAGAGACTTGAAAAGTGGTTGCATCTGGACTAATTTGGGTCCTGCGGATCGATTGGTACCATCCCCGAGCTTGTACGACCTTCGGAAGAGGTCGACCGACGAAATTCCCCCAAATCTGAGGAGATATTCTTGAATAACTTTTTTTGTGAAGGTCGGAGAGACTTGCAAGTAGGCTCTACCCCCACTAAATGGGGTAGCGCGCATCGATCGGTACCATCCTTGAGCTTCTCCGACTTTCGGAAGGGTTAGGGTTAGGGTTAGGGATGAAAGCACATAGGAGAAAGAGATATTCTTGAATAACTTTTTTTGTGAAGGTCGGAGAGACTTGCAAGTAGGCTTTACCCCCACTAAATGGGGTAGCGCACATCGATCGGTACCATCCTTGAGCTTCTCCGACTTTCGGAAGGGTTAGGGTTAGGGTTAGGGATGAAAGCACATAGGAGAAAGAGATATTCTTGAATAACTTTTTTTGTGAAGGTCGGAGAGACTTGGAAAGTGGTTGCATCTGGACTAATTTGGGTCCTGCGGATCGATTGGTACCATCCCCGAGCTTGTACGACCTTCGGAAGAGGTCGACCGACGAAATTCCCCCAAATCTGAGGAGATATTCTTGAATAACTTTTTTTGTGAAGGTCGGAGAGACTTGCAAGTAGGCTCTACCCCCACTAAATGGGGTAGCGCGCATCGATCGGTACCATCCTTGAGCTTCTCCGACTTTTGGAAGGGTTAGGGTTAGGGTTAGGGATGAAAGCACATAGGAGAAAGAGATATTCTTGAATAACCTTTTTTTTGAAGGTCGGAGAGACTTGCAAGTAGGCTCTACCCCCACTAAATTGGGTAGCGCGCATCGATCGGTACCATCCTTGAGCTTCTCCGACTTTCGGAAGGGTTAGGGTTAGGGTTAGGGATGAAAGCACATAGGAGAAAGAGATATTCTTGAATAACTTTTTTTGTGAAGGTCGGAGAGACTTGCAAGTAGGCTCTACCCCCACTAAATGGGGTAGCGCGCATCGATCGGTACCATCCTTGAGCTTCTCCGACTTTCGGAAGGGTTAGGGTTAGGGTTAGGGATGAAAGCACATAGGAGAAAGAGATATTCTTGAATAACTTTTTTTGTGAAGGTCGGAGAGACTTGCAAGTAGGCTCTACCCCCACTAAATGGGGTAGCGCGCATCGATCGGTACCATCCTTGAGCTTCTCCGACTTTCGGAAGGGTTAGGGTTAGGGTTAGGGATGAAAGCACATAGGAGAAAGAGATATTCTTGAATAACTTTTTTTGTGAAGGTCGGAGAGACTTGCAAGTAGGCTCTACCCCCACTAAATGGGGTAGCGCGCATCGATCGGTACCATCCTTGAGCTTCTCCGACTTTTGGAAGGGTTAGGGTTAGGGTTAGGGATGAAAGCACATAGGAGAAAGAGATATTCTTGAATAACTTTTTTTGTGAAGGTCGGAGAGACTTGGAAAGTGGTTGCATCTGGACTAATTTGGGTCCTGCGGATCGATTGGTACCATCCCCGAGCTTGTACGACCTTCGGAAGAGGTCGACCGACGAAATTCCCCCAAATCTGAGGAGATATTCTTGAATAACTTTTTTTGTGAAGGTCGGAGAGACTTGCAAGTAGGCTCTACCCCCACTAAATGGGGTAGCGCGCATCGATCGGTACCATCCTTGAGCTTCTCCGACTTTCGGAAGGGTTAGGGTTAGGGTTAGGGATGAAAGCACATAGGAGAAAGAGATATTCTTGAATAACTTTTTTTGTGAAGGTCGGAGAGACTTGGAAAGTGGTTGCATCTGGACTAATTTGGGTCCTGCGGATCGATTGGTACCATCCCCAAGCTTGTACGACCTTCGGAAGAGGTCGACCGACGAAATTCCCCCAAATCTGAGGAGATATTCTTGAATAACTTTTTTTGTGAAGGTCGGAGAGACTTGCAAGTAGGCTCTACCCCCACTAAATGGGGTAGCGCGCATCGATCGGTACCATCCTTGAGCTTCTCCGACTTTCGGAAGGGTTAGGGTTAGGGTTAGGGATGAAAGCACATAGGAGAAAGAGATATTCTTGAATAACTTTTTTTGTGAAGGTCGGAGAGACTTGCAAGTAGGCTCTACCCCCACTAAATGGGGTAGCGCGCATCGATCGGTACCATCCTTGAGCTTCTCCGACTTTCGGAAGGGTTAGGGTTAGGGTTAGGGATGAAAGCACATAGGAGAAAGAGATATTCTTGAATAACTTTTTTTGTGAAGGTCGGAGAGACTTGAAAAGTGGTTGCATCTGGACTAATTTGGGTCCTGCGGATCGATTGGTACCATCCCCGAGCTTGTACGACCTTCGGAAGAGGTCGACCGACGAAATTCCCCCAAATCTGAGGAGATATTCTTGAATAACTTTTTTTGTGAAGGTCGGAGAGACTTGCAAGTAGGCTCTACCCCCACTAAATGGGGTAGCGCGCATCGATCGGTACCATCCTTGAGCTTCTCCGACTTTCGGAAGGGTTAGGGTTAGGGTTAGGGATGAAAGCACATAGGAGAAAGAGATATTCTTGAATAACTTTTTTTGTGAAGGTCGGAGAGACTTGCAAGTAGGCTTTACCCCCACTAAATGGGGTAGCGCACATCGATCGGTACCATCCTTGAGCTTCTCCGACTTTCGGAAGGGTTAGGGTTAGGGTTAGGGATGAAAGCACATAGGAGAAAGAGATATTCTTGAATAACTTTTTTTGTGAAGGTCGGAGAGACTTGGAAAGTGGTTGCATCTGGACTAATTTGGGTCCTGCGGATCGATTGGTACCATCCCCGAGCTTGTACGACCTTCGGAAGAGGTCGACCGACGAAATTCCCCCAAATCTGAGGAGATATTCTTGAATAACTTTTTTTGTGAAGGTCGGAGAGACTTGCAAGTAGGCTCTACCCCCACTAAATGGGGTAGCGCGCATCGATCGGTACCATCCTTGAGCTTCTCCGACTTTTGGAAGGGTTAGGGTTAGGGTTAGGGATGAAAGCACATAGGAGAAAGAGATATTCTTGAATAACCTTTTTTTTGAAGGTCGGAGAGACTTGCAAGTAGGCTCTACCCCCACTAAATTGGGTAGCGCGCATCGATCGGTACCATCCTTGAGCTTCTCCGACTTTCGGAAGGGTTAGGGTTAGGGTTAGGGATGAAAGCACATAGGAGAAAGAGATATTCTTGAATAACTTTTTTTGTGAAGGTCGGAGAGACTTGCAAGTAGGCTCTACCCCCACTAAATGGGGTAGCGCGCATCGATCGGTACCATCCTTGAGCTTCTCCGACTTTCGGAAGGGTTAGGGTTAGGGTTAGGGATGAAAGCACATAGGAGAAAGAGATATTCTTGAATAACTTTTTTTGTGAAGGTCGGAGAGACTTGCAAGTAGGCTCTACCCCCACTAAATGGGGTAGCGCGCATCGATCGGTACCATCCTTGAGCTTCTCCGACTTTCGGAAGGGTTAGGGTTAGGGTTAGGGATGAAAGCACATAGGAGAAAGAGATATTCTTGAATAACTTTTTTTGTGAAGGTCGGAGAGACTTGGAAAGTGGTTGCATCTGGACTAATTTGGGTCCTGCGGATCGATTGGTACCATCCCCGAGCTTGTACGACCTTCGGAAGAGGTCGACCGACGAAATTCCCCCAAATCTGAGGAGATATTCTTGAATAACTTTTTTTGTGAAGGTCGGAGAGACTTGCAAGTAGGCTCTACCCCCACTAAATGGGGTAGCGCGCATCGATCGGTACCATCCTTGAGCTTCTCCGACTTTCGGAAGGGTTAGGGTTAGGGTTAGGGATGAAAGCACATAGGAGAAAGAGATATTCTTGAATAACTTTTTTTGTGAAGGTCGGAGAGACTTGCAAGTAGGCTCTACCCCCACTAAATGGGGTAGCGCGCATCGATCGGTACCATCCTTGAGCTTCTCCGACTTTCGGAAGGGTTAGGGTTAGGGTTAGGGATGAAAGCACATAGGAGAAAGAGATATTCTTGAATAACTTTTTTTGTGAAGGTCGGAGAGACTTGGAAAGTGGTTGCATCTGGACTAATTTGGGTCCTGCGGATCGATTGGTACCATCCCCGAGCTTGTACGACCTTCGGAAGAGGTCGACCGACGAAATTCCCCCAAATCTGAGGAGATATTCTTGAATAACTTTTTTTGTGAAGGTCGGAGAGACTTGCAAGTAGGCTCTACCCCCACTAAATGGGGTTGCGCGCATCGATCGGTACCATCCTTGAGCTTCTCCGACTTTCGGAAGGGTTAGGGTTAGGGTTAGGGATGAAAGCACATAGGAGAAAGAGATATTCTTGAATAACTTTTTTTGTGAAGGTCGGAGAGACTTGCAAGTAGGCTCTACCCCCACTAAATGGGGTAGCGCGCATCGATCGGTACCATCCTTGAGCTTCTCCGACTTTCGGAAGGGTTAGGGTTAGGGTTAGGGATGAAAGCACATAGGAGAAAGAGATATTCTTGAATAACTTTTTTTGTGAAGGTCGGAGAGACTTGCAAGTAGGCTCTACCCCCACTAAATGGGGTAACGCGCATCGATCGGTACCATCCTTGAGCTTCTCCGACTTTCGGAAGGGTTAGGGTTAGGGTTAGGGATGAAAGCACATAGGAGAAAGAGATATTCTTGAATAACTTTTTTTGTGAAGGTCGGAGAGACTTGGAAAGTGGTTGCATCTGGACTAATTTGGGTCCTGCAGATCGATTGGTACCATCCCCGAGCTTGTACGACCTTCAGAAGAGGTCGACCGACGAAATTCCCCCAAATCTGAGGAGATATTCTTGAATAACTTTTTTTGTGAAGGTCGGAGAGACTTGCAAGTAGGCTCTACCCCCACTAAATGGGGTAGCGCGCATCGATCGGTACCATCCTTGAGCTTCTCCGACTTTCGGAAGGGTTAGGGTTAGGGTTAGGGATGAAAGCACATAGGAGAAAGAGATATTCTTGAATAACGTTTTTTGTGAAGGTCGGAGAGACTTGCAAGTAGGCTCTACCCCCACTAAATGGGGTAGCGCGCATCGATCGGTACCATCCTTGAGCTTCTCCGACTTTCGGAAGGGTTAGGGTTAGGGTTAGGGATGAAAGCACATAGGAGAAAGAGATATTCTTGAATAACTTTTTTTGTGAAGGTCGGAGAGACTTGGAAAGTGGTTGCATCTGGACTAATTTGGGTCCTGCGGATCGATTGGTACCATCCTAGAGCTTGTACGACCTTCGGAAGAGGTCGACCGACGAAATTCCCCCAAATCTGAGGAGATATTCTTGAATAACTTTTTTTGTGAAGGTCGGAGAGACTTGCAAGTAGGCTCTACCCCCACTAAATGGGGTTGCGCGCATCGATCGGTACCATCCTTGAGCTTCTCCGACTTTCGGAAGGGTTAGCGTTAGGGCTAGGGATGAAAGCACATAGGAGAAAGAGATATTCTTGAATAACTTTTTTTGTGAAGGTCGGAGAGACTTGCAAGTAGGCTCTACCCCCACTAAATGGGGTAGCGCGCATCGATCGGTACCATCCTTGAGCTTCTCCGACTTTCGGAAGGGTTAGGGTTAGGGTTAGGGATGAAAGCACATAGGAGAAAGAGATATTCTTGAATAACTTTTTTTGTGAAGGTCGGAGAGACTTGCAAGTAGGCTCTACCCCCACTAAATGGGGTAGCGCGCATCGATCGGTACCATCCTTGAGCTTCTCCGACTTTCGGAAGGGTTAGGGTTAGGGTTAGGGATGAAAGCACATAGGAGAAAGAGATATTCTTGAATAACTTTTTTTGTGAAGGTCGGAGAGACTTGGAAAGTGGTTGCATCTGGACTAATTTGGGTCCTGCGGATCGATTGGTACCATCCCCGAGCTTGTACGACCTTCGGAAGAGGTCGACCGACGAAATTCCCCCAAATCTGAGGAGATATTCTTGAATAACTTTTTTTGTGAAGGTCGGAGAGACTTGCAAGTAGGCTCTACCCCCACTAAATGGGGTAGCGCGCATCGATCGGTACCATCCTTGAGCTTCTCCGACTTTCGGAAGGGTTAGGGTTAGGGTTAGGGATGAAAGCACATAGGAGAAAGAGATATTCTTGAATAACTTTTTTTGTGAAGGTCGGAGAGACTTGCAAGTAGGCTCTACCCCCACTAAATGGGGTAGCGCACATCGATCGGTACCATCTTTGAGCTTCTCCGACTTTCGGAAGGGTTAGGGTTAGGGTTAGGGATGAAAGCACATAGGAGAAAGAGATATTCTTGAATAACTTTTTTTGTGAAGGTCGGAGAGACTTGGAAAGTGGTTGCATCTGGACTAATTTGGGTCCTGCGGATCGATTGGTACCATCCCCGAGCTTGTACGACCTTCGGAAGAGGTCGACCGACGAAATTCCCCCAAATCTGAGGAGATATTCTTGAATAACTTTTTTTGTGAAGGTCGGAGAGACTTGCAAGTAGGCTCTACCCCCACTAAATGGGGTAGCGCGCATCGATCGGTACCATCCTTGAGCTTCTCCGACTTTCGGAAGGGTTAGGGTTAGGGTTAGGGATGAAAGCACATAGGAGAAAGAGATATTCTTGAATAACGTTTTTTGTGAAGGTCGGAGAGACTTGCAAGTAGGCTCTACCCCCACTAAATGGGGTAGCGCGCATCGATCGGTACCATCCTTGAGCTTCTCCGACTTTCGGAAGGGTTAGGGTTAGGGTTAGGGATGAAAGCACATAGGAGAAAGAGATATTCTTGAATAACTTTTTTTGTGAAGGTCGGAGAGACTTGGAAAGTGGTTGCATCTGGACTAATTTGGGTCCTGCAGATCGATTGGTACCATCCCCGAGCTTGTACGACCTTCGGAAGAGGTCGACCGACGAAATTCCCCCAAATCTGAGGAGATATTCTTGAATAACTTTTTTTGTGAAGGTCGGAGAGACTTGCAAGTAGGCTCTACCCCCACTAAATGGGGTAGCGCGCATCGATCGGTACCATCCTTGAGCTTCTCCGACTTTCGGAAGGGTTAGGGTTAGGGTTAGGGATGAAAGCACATAGGAGAAAGAGATATTCTTGAATAACGTTTTTTGTGAAGGTCGGAGAGACTTGCAAGTAGGCTCTACCCCCACTAAATGGGGTAGCGCGCATCGATCGGTACCATCCTTGAGCTTCTCCGACTTTCGGAAGGGTTAGGGTTAGGGTTAGGGATGAAAGCACATAGGAGAAAGAGATATTCTTGAATAACTTTTTTTGTGAAGGTCGGAGAGACTTGGAAAGTGGTTGCATCTGGACTAATTTGGGTCCTGCAGATCGATTGGTACCATCCCCGAGCTTGTACGACCTTCAGAAGAGGTCGACCGACGAAATTCCCCCAAATCTGAGGAGATATTCTTGAATAACTTTTTTTGTGAAGGTCGGAGAGACTTGCAAGTAGGCTCTACCCCCACTAAATGGGGTAGCGCGCATCGATCGGTACCATCCTTGAGCTTCTCCGACTTTCGGAAGGGTTAGGGTTAGGGTTAGGGATGAAAGCACATAGGAGAAAGAGATATTCTTGAATAACGTTTTTTGTGAAGGTCGGAGAGACTTGCAAGTAGGCTCTACCCCCACTAAATGGGGTAGCGCGCATCGATCGGTACCATCCTTGAGCTTCTCCGACTTTCGGAAGGGTTAGGGTTAGGGTTAGGGATGAAAGCACATAGGAGAAAGAGATATTCTTGAATAACTTTTTTTGTGAAGGTCGGAGAGACTTGGAAAGTGGTTGCATCTGGACTAATTTGGGTCCTGCGGATCGATTGGTACCATCCTAGAGCTTGTACGACCTTCGGAAGAGGTCGACCGACGAAATTCCCCCAAATCTGAGGAGATATTCTTGAATAACTTTTTTTGTGAAGGTCGGAGAGACTTGCAAGTAGGCTCTACCCCCACTAAATGGGGTTGCGCGCATCGATCGGTACCATCCTTGAGCTTCTCCGACTTTCGGAAGGGTTAGCGTTAGGGCTAGGGATGAAAGCACATAGGAGAAAGAGATATTCTTGAATAACTTTTTTTGTGAAGGTCGGAGAGACTTGCAAGTAGGCTCTACCCCCACTAAATGGGGTAGCGCGCATCGATCGGTACCATCCTTGAGCTTCTCCGACTTTCGGAAGGGTTAGGGTTAGGGTTAGGGATGAAAGCACATAGGAGAAAGAGATATTCTTGAATAACTTTTTTTGTGAAGGTCGGAGAGACTTGCAAGTAGGCTCTACCCCCACTAAATGGGGTAGCGCGCATCGATCGGTACCATCCTTGAGCTTCTCCGACTTTCGGAAGGGTTAGGGTTAGGGTTAGGGATGAAAGCACATAGGAGAAAGAGATATTCTTGAATAACTTTTTTTGTGAAGGTCGGAGAGACTTGGAAAGTGGTTGCATCTGGACTAATTTGGGTCCTGCGGATCGATTGGTACCATCCCCGAGCTTGTACGACCTTCGGAAGAGGTCGACCGACGAAATTCCCCCAAATCTGAGGAGATATTCTTGAATAACTTTTTTTGTGAAGGTCGGAGAGACTTGCAAGTAGGCTCTACCCCCACTAAATGGGGTTGCGCGCATCGATCGGTACCATCCTTGAGCTTCTCCGACTTTCGGAAGGGTTAGCGTTAGGGCTAGGGATGAAAGCACATAGGAGAAAGAGATATTCTTGAATAACTTTTTTTGTGAAGGTCGGAGAGACTTGCAAGTAGGCTCTACCCCCACTAAATGGGGTAGCGCGCATCGATCGGTACCATCCTTGAGCTTCTCCGACTTTCGGAAGGGTTAGGGTTAGGGTTAGGGATGAAAGCACATAGGAGAAAGAGATATTCTTGAATAACTTTTTTTGTGAAGGTCGGAGAGACTTGCAAGTAGGCTCTACCCCCACTAAATGGGGTAGCGCGCATCGATCGGTACCATCCTTGAGCTTCTCCGACTTTCGGAAGGGTTAGGGTTAGGGTTAGGGATGAAAGCACATAGGAGAAAGAGATATTCTTGAATAACTTTTTTTGTGAAGGTCGGAGAGACTTGGAAAGTGGTTGCATCTGGACTAATTTGGGTCCTGCGGATCGATTGGTACCATCCCCGAGCTTGTACGACCTTCGGAAGAGGTCGACCGACGAAATTCCCCCAAATCTGAGGAGATATTCTTGAATAACTTTTTTTGTGAAGGTCGGAGAGACTTGCAAGTAGGCTCTACCCCCACTAAATGGGGTAGCGCGCATCGATCGGTACCATCCTTGAGCTTCTCCGACTTTCGGAAGGGTTAGGGTTAGGGTTAGGGATGAAAGCACATAGGAGAAAGAGATATTCTTGAATAACTTTTTTTGTGAAGGTCGGAGAGACTTGCAAGTAGGCTCTACCCCCACTAAATGGGGTAGCGCACATCGATCGGTACCATCTTTGAGCTTCTCCGACTTTCGGAAGGGTTAGGGTTAGGGTTAGGGATGAAAGCACATAGGAGAAAGAGATATTCTTGAATAACTTTTTTTGTGAAGGTCGGAGAGACTTGGAAAGTGGTTGCATCTGGACTAATTTGGGTCCTGCGGATCGATTGGTACCATCCCCGAGCTTGTACGACCTTCGGAAGAGGTCGACCGACGAAATTCCCCCAAATCTGAGGAGATATTCTTGAATAACTTTTTTTGTGAAGGTCGGAGAGACTTGCAAGTAGGCTCTACCCCCACTAAATGGGGTAGCGCGCATCGATCGGTACCATCCTTGAGCTTCTCCGACTTTCGGAAGGGTTAGGGTTAGGGTTAGGGATGAAAGCACATAGGAGAAAGAGATATTCTTGAATAACTTTTTTTGTGAAGGTCGGAGAGACTTGCAAGTAGGCTCTACCCCCACTAAATGGGGTAGCGCGCATCGATCGGTACCATCCTTGAGCTTCTCCGACTTTCGGAAGGGTTAGGGTTAGGGTTAGGGATGAAAGCACATAGGAGAAAGAGATATTCTTGAATAACTTTTTTTGTGAAGGTCGGAGAGACTTGGAAAGTGGTTGCATCTGGACTAATTTGGGTCCTGCAGATCGATTGGTACCATCCCCGAGCTTGTACGACCTTCGGAAGAGGTCGACCGACGAAATTCCCCCAAATCTGAGGAGATATTCTTGAATAACTTTTTTTGTGAAGGTCGGAGAGACTTGCAAGTAGGCTCTACCCCCACTAAATGGGGTAGCGCGCATCGATCGGTACCATCCTTGAGCTTCTCCGACTTTCGGAAGGGTTAGGGTTAGGGTTAGGGATGAAAGCACATAGGAGAAAGAGATATTCTTGAATAACGTTTTTTGTGAAGGTCGGAGAGACTTGCAAGTAGGCTCTACCCCCACTAAATGGGGTAGCGCGCATCGATCGGTACCATCCTTGAGCTTCTCCGACTTTCGGAAGGGTTAGGGTTAGGGTTAGGGATGAAAGCACATAGGAGAAAGAGATATTCTTGAATAACTTTTTTTGTGAAGGTCGGAGAGACTTGGAAAGTGGTTGCATCTGGACTAATTTGGGTCCTGCGGATCGATTGGTACCATCCCCGAGCTTGTACGACCTTCGGAAGAGGTCGACCGACGAAATTCCCCCAAATCTGAGGAGATATTCTTGAATAACTTTTTTTGTGAAGGTCGGAGAGACTTGCAAGTAGGCTCTACCCCCACTAAATGGGGTAGCGCGCATCGATCGGTACCATCCTTGAGCTTCTCCGACTTTCGGAAGGGTTAGGGTTAGGGTTAGGGATGAAAGCACATAGGAGAAAGAGATATTCTTGAATAACTTTTTTTGTGAAGGTCGGAGAGACTTGCAAGTAGGCTCTACCCCCACTAAATGGGGTAGCGCGCATCGATCGGTACCATCCTTGAGCTTCTCCGACTTTCGGAAGGGTTAGGGTTAGGGTTAGGGATGAAAGCACATAGGAGAAAGAGATATTCTTGAATAACTTTTTTTGTGAAGGTCGGAGAGACTTGCAAGTAGGCTTTACCCCCACTAAATGGGGTAGCGCACATCGATCGGTACCATCCTTGAGCTTCTCCGACTTTCGGAAGGGTTAGGGTTAGGGTTAGGGATGAAAGCACATAGGAGAAAGAGATATTCTTGAATAACTTTTTTTGTGAAGGTCGGAGAGACTTGGAAAGTGGTTGCATCTGGACTAATTTGGGTCCTGCGGATCGATTGGTACCATCCCCGAGCTTGTACGACCTTCGGAAGAGGTCGACCGACGAAATTCCCCCAAATCTGAGGAGATATTCTTGAATAACTTTTTTTGTGAAGGTCGGAGAGACTTGCAAGTAGGCTCTACCCCCACTAAATGTGGTAGCGCGCATCGATCGGTACCATCCTTGAGCTTCTCCGACTTTTGGAAGGGTTAGGGTTAGGGTTAGGGATGAAAGCACATAGGAGAAAGAGATATTCTTGAATAACCTTTTTTTTGAAGGTCGGAGAGACTTGCAAGTAGGCTCTACCCCCACTAAATTGGGTAGCGCGCATCGATCGGTACCATCCTTGAGCTTCTCCGACTTTCGGAAGGGTTAGGGTTAGGGTTAGGGATGAAAGCACATAGGAGAAAGAGATATTCTTGAATAACTTTTTTTGTGAAGGTCGGAGAGACTTGCAAGTAGGCTCTACCCCCACTAAATGGGGTAGCGCGCATCGATCGGTACCATCCTTGAGCTTCTCCGACTTTCGGAAGGGTTAGGGTTAGGGTTAGGGATGAAAGCACATAGGAGAAAGAGATATTCTTGAATAACTTTTTTTGTGAAGGTCGGAGAGACTTGCAAGTAGGCTCTACCCCCACTAAATGGGGTAGCGCGCATCGATCGGTACCATCCTTGAGCTTCTCCGACTTTCGGAAGGGTTAGGGTTAGGGTTAGGGATGAAAGCACATAGGAGAAAGAGATATTCTTGAATAACTTTTTTTGTGAAGGTCGGAGAGACTTGGAAAGTGGTTGCATCTGGACTAATTTGGGTCCTGCGGATCGATTGGTACCATCCCTGAGCTTGTACGACCTTCGGAAGAGGTCGACCGACGAAATTCCCCCAAATCTGAGGAGATATTCTTGAATAACTTTTTTTGTGAAGGTCGGAGAGACTTGCAAGTAGGCTCTACCCCCACTAAATGGGGTAGCGCGCATCGATCGGTACCATCCTTGAGCTTCTCCGACTTTCGGAAGGGTTAGGGTTAGGGTTAGGGATGAAAGCACATAGGAGAAAGAGATATTCTTGAATAACTTTTTTTGTGAAGGTCGGAGAGACTTGAAAGTAGGCTCTACCCCCACTAAATGGGGTAGCGCGCATCGATCGGTACCATCCTTGAGCTTCTCCGACTTTCGGAAGGGTTAGGGTTAGGGTTAGGGATGAAAGCACATAGGAGAAAGAGATATTCTTGAATAACTTTTTTTGTGAAGGTCGGAGAGACTTGGAAAGTGGTTGCATCTGGACTAATTTGGGTCCTGCGGATCGATTGGTACCATCCCCGAGCTTGTACGACCTTCGGAAGAGGTCGACCGACGAAATTCCCCCAAATCTGAGGAGATATTCTTGAATAACTTTTTTTGTGAAGGTCGGAGAGACTTGCAAGTAGGCTCTACCCCCACTAAATGGGGTTGCGCGCATCGATCGGTACCATCCTTGAGCTTCTCCGACTTTCGGAAGGGTTAGGGTTAGGGTTAGGGATGAAAGCACATAGGAGAAAGAGATATTCTTGAATAACTTTTTTTGTGAAGGTCGGAGAGACTTGCAAGTAGGCTCTACCCCCACTAAATGGGGTAGCGCGCATCGATCGGTACCATCCTTGAGCTTCTCCGACTTTCGGAAGGGTTAGGGTTAGGGTTAGGGATGAAAGCACATAGGAGAAAGAGATATTCTTGAATAACTTTTTTTGTGAAGGTCGGAGAGACTTGCAAGTAGGCTCTACCCCCACTAAATGGGGTAACGCGCATCGATCGGTACCATCCTTGAGCTTCTCCGACTTTCGGAAGGGTTAGGGTTAGGGTTAGGGATGAAAGCACATAGGAGAAAGAGATATTCTTGAATAACTTTTTTTGTGAAGGTCGGAGAGACTTGCAAGTAGGCTCTACCCCCACTAAATGGGGTAGCGCGCATCGATCGGTACCATCCTTGAGCTTCTCCGACTTTCGGAAGGGTTAGGGTTAGGGTTAGGGATGAAAGCACATAGGAGAAAGAGATATTCTTGAATAACTTTTTTTGTGAAGGTCGGAGAGACTTTCAAGTAGGCTCTACCCCCACTAAATGGGGTAGCGCGCATCGATCGGTACCATCCTTGAGCTTCTCCGACTTTCGGAAGGGTTAGGGTTAGGGTTAGGGATGAAAGCACATAGGAGAAAGAGATATTCTTGAATAACTTTTTTTGTGAAGGTCGGAGAGACTTGGAAAGTGGTTGCATCTGGACTAATTTGGGTCCTGCGGATCGATTGGTACCATCCCCGAGCTTGTACGACCTTCGGAAGAGGTCGACCGACGAAATTCCCCCAAATCTGAGGAGATATTCTTGAATAACCTTTTTTGTGAAGGTCGGAGAGACTTGCAAGTAGGCTCTACCCCCACTAAATGGGGTAGCGCGCATCGATCGGTACCATCCTTGAGCTTCTCCGACTTTCGGAAGGGTTAGGGTTAGGGTTAGGGATGAAAGCACATAGGAGAAAGAGATATTCTTGAATAACTTTTTTTGTGAAGGTCGGAGAGACTTGCAAGTAGGCTCTACCCCCACTAAATGGGGTAGCGCGCATCGATCGGTACCATCCTTGAGCTTCTCCGACTTTCGGAAGGGTTAGGGTTAGGGTTAGGGATGAAAGCACATAGGAGAAAGAGATATTCTTGAATAACTTTTTTTGTGAAGGTCGGAGAGACTTGGAAAGTGGTTGCATCTGGACTAATTTGGGTCCTGCGGATCGATTGGTACCATCCCCGAGCTTGTACGACCTTCGGAAGAGGTCTACCGACGAAATTCCCCCAAATCTGAGGAGATATTCTTGAATAACTTTTTTTGTGAAGGTCGGAGAGACTTGCAAGTAGGCTCTACCCCCACTAAATGGGGTTGCGCGCATCGATCGGTACCATCCTTGAGCTTCTCCGACTTTCGGAAGGGTTAGGGTTAGGGTTAGGGATGAAAGCACATAGGAGAAAGAGATATTCTTGAATAACTTTTTTTGTGAAGGTCGGAGAGACTTGCAAGTAGGCTCTACCCCCACTAAATGGGGTAGCGCGCATCGATCGTTACCATCCTTGAGCTTCTCCGACTTTCGGAAGGGTTAGGGTTAGGGTTAGGGATGAAAGCACATAGGAGAAAGAGATATTCTTGAATAACTTTTTTTTTGAAGGTCGGAGAGACTTGCAAGTAGGCTCTACCCCCACTAAATGGGGTAGCGCGCATCGATCGGTACCATCCTTGAGCTTCTCCGACTTTCGGAAGGGTTAGGGTTAGGGTTAGGGATGAAAGCACATAGGAGAAAGAGATATTCTTGAATAACTTTTTTTGTGAAGGTCGGAGAGACTTGGAAAGTGGTTGCATCTGGACTAATTTGGGTCCTGCAGATCGATTGGTACCATCCCCGAGCTTGTACGACCTTCGGAAGAGGTCGACCGACGAAATTCCCCCAAATCTGAGGAGATATTCTTGAATAACTTTTTTTGTGAAGGTCGGAGAGACTTGCAAGTAGGCTCTACCCCCACTAAATGGGGTAGCGCGCATCGATCGGTACCATCCTTGAGCTTCTCCGACTTTCGGAAGGGTTAGGGTTAGGGTTAGGGATGAAAGCACATAGGAGAAAGAGATATTCTTGAATAACTTTTTTTGTGAAGGTCGGAGAGACTTGCAAGTAGGCTCTACCCCCACTAAATGGGGTAGCGCGCATCGATCGGTACCATCCTTGAGCTTCTCCGACTTTCGGAAGGGTTAGGGTTAGGGTTAGGGATGAAAGCACATAGGAGAAAGAGATATTCTTGAATAACTTTTTTTGTGAAGGTCGGAGAGACTTGCAAGTAGGCTCTACCCCCACTAAATGGGGTAACGCGCATCGATCGGTACCATCCTTGAGCTTCTCCGACTTTCGGAAGGGTTAGGGTTAGGGTTAGGGATGAAAGCACATAGGAGAAAGAGATATTCTTGAATAACTTTTTTTGTGAAGGTCGGAGAGACTTGCAAGTAGGCTCTACCCCCACTAAATGGGGTAGCGCGCATCGATCGGTACCATCCTTGAGCTTCTCCGACTTTCGGAAGGGTTAGGGTTAGGGTTAGGGATGAAAGCACATAGGAGAAAGAGATATTCTTGAATAACTTTTTTTGTGAAGGTCGGAGAGACTTTCAAGTAGGCTCTACCCCCACTAAATGGGGTAGCGCGCATCGATCGGTACCATCCTTGAGCTTCTCCGACTTTCGGAAGGGTTAGGGTTAGGGTTAGGGATGAAAGCACATAGGAGAAAGAGATATTCTTGAATAACTTTTTTTGTGAAGGTCGGAGAGACTTGGAAAGTGGTTGCATCTGGACTAATTTGGGTCCTGCGGATCGATTGGTACCATCCCCGAGCTTGTACGACCTTCGGAAGAGGTCGACCGACGAAATTCCCCCAAATCTGAGGAGATATTCTTGAATAACCTTTTTTGTGAAGGTCGGAGAGACTTGCAAGTAGGCTCTACCCCCACTAAATGGGGTAGCGCGCATCGATCGGTACCATCCTTGAGCTTCTCCGACTTTCGGAAGGGTTAGGGTTAGGGTTAGGGATGAAAGCACATAGGAGAAAGAGATATTCTTGAATAACTTTTTTTGTGAAGGTCGGAGAGACTTGCAAGTAGGCTCTACCCCCACTAAATGGGGTAGCGCGCATCGATCGGTACCATCCTTGAGCTTCTCCGACTTTCGGAAGGGTTAGGGTTAGGGTTAGGGATGAAAGCACATAGGAGAAAGAGATATTCTTGAATAACTTTTTTTGTGAAGGTCGGAGAGACTTGGAAAGTGGTTGCATCTGGACTAATTTGGGTCCTGCGGATCGATTGGTACCATCCCCGAGCTTGTACGACCTTCGGAAGAGGTCTACCGACGAAATTCCCCCAAATCTGAGGAGATATTCTTGAATAACTTTTTTTGTGAAGGTCGGAGAGACTTGCAAGTAGGCTCTACCCCCACTAAATGGGGTTGCGCGCATCGATCGGTACCATCCTTGAGCTTCTCCGACTTTCGGAAGGGTTAGGGTTAGGGTTAGGGATGAAAGCACATAGGAGAAAGAGATATTCTTGAATAACTTTTTTTGTGAAGGTCGGAGAGACTTGCAAGTAGGCTCTACCCCCACTAAATGGGGTAGCGCGCATCGATCGGTACCATCCTTGAGCTTCTCCGACTTTCGGAAGGGTTAGGGTTAGGGTTAGGGATGAAAGCACATAGGAGAAAGAGATATTCTTGAATAACTTTTTTTTTGAAGGTCGGAGAGACTTGCAAGTAGGCTCTACCCCCACTAAATGGGGTAGCGCGCATCGATCGGTACCATCCTTGAGCTTCTCCGACTTTCGGAAGGGTTAGGGTTAGGGTTAGGGATGAAAGCACATAGGAGAAAGAGATATTCTTGAATAACTTTTTTTGTGAAGGTCGGAGAGACTTGGAAAGTGGTTGCATCTGGACTAATTTGGGTCCTGCAGATCGATTGGTACCATCCCCGAGCTTGTACGACCTTCGGAAGAGGTCGACCGACGAAATTCCCCCAAATCTGAGGAGATATTCTTGAATAACTTTTTTTGTGAAGGTCGGAGAGACTTGCAAGTAGGCTCTACCCCCACTAAATGGGGTAGCGCGCATCGATCGGTACCATCCTTGAGCTTCTCCGACTTTCGGAAGGGTTAGGGTTAGGGTTAGGGATGAAAGCACATAGGAGAAAGAGATATTCTTGAATAACGTTTTTTGTGAAGGTCGGAGAGACTTGCAAGTAGGCTCTACCCCCACTAAATGGGGTAGCGCGCATCGATCGGTACCATCCTTGAGCTTCTCCGACTTTCGGAAGGGTTAGGGTTAGGGTTAGGGATGAAAGCACATAGGAGAAAGAGATATTCTTGAATAACTTTTTTTGTGAAGGTCGGAGAGACTTGGAAAGTGGTTGCATCTGGACTAATTTGGGTCCTGCGGATCGATTGGTACCATCCTAGAGCTTGTACGACCTTCGGAAGAGGTCGACCGACGAAATTCCCCCAAATCTGAGGAGATATTCTTGAATAACTTTTTTTGTGAAGGTCGGAGAGACTTGCAAGTAGGCTCTACCCCCACTAAATGGGGTTGCGCGCATCGATCGGTACCATCCTTGAGCTTCTCCGACTTTCGGAAGGGTTAGCGTTAGGGCTAGGGATGAAAGCACATAGGAGAAAGAGATATTCTTGAATAACTTTTTTTGTGAAGGTCGGAGAGACTTGCAAGTAGGCTCTACCCCCACTAAATGGGGTAGCGCGCATCGATCGGTACCATCCTTGAGCTTCTCCGACTTTCGGAAGGGTTAGGGTTAGGGTTAGGGATGAAAGCACATAGGAGAAAGAGATATTCTTGAATAACTTTTTTTGTGAAGGTCGGAGAGACTTGCAAGTAGGCTCTACCCCCACTAAATGGGGTAGCGCGCATCGATCGGTACCATCCTTGAGCTTCTCCGACTTTCGGAAGGGTTAGGGTTAGGGTTAGGGATGAAAGCACATAGGAGAAAGAGATATTCTTGAATAACTTTTTTTGTGAAGGTCGGAGAGACTTGGAAAGTGGTTGCATCTGGACTAATTTGGGTCCTGCGGATCGATTGGTACCATCCCCGAGCTTGTACGACCTTCGGAAGAGGTCGACCGACGAAATTCCCCCAAATCTGAGGAGATATTCTTGAATAACTTTTTTTGTGAAGGTCGGAGAGACTTGCAAGTAGGCTCTACCCCCACTAAATGGGGTTGCGCGCATCGATCAGTACCATCCTTGAGCTTCTCCGACTTTCGGAAGGGTTAGGGTTAGGGTTAGGGATGAAAGCACATAGGAGAAAGAGATATTCTTGAATAACTTTTTTTGTGAAGGTCGGAGAGACTTGGAAAGTGGTTGCATCTGGACTAATTTGGATCCTGCGGATCGATTGGTACCATCCCCGAGCTTGTACGACCTTCGGAAGAGGTCGACCGACGAAATTCCCCCAAATCTGAGGAGATATTCTTGAATAACTTTTTTTGTGAAGGTCGGAGAGACTTGCAAGTAGGCTCTACCCCCACTAAATGGGGTAGCGCGCATCGATCGGTACCATCCTTGAGCTTCTCCGACTTTCGGAAGGGTTAGGGTTAGGGTTAGGGATGAAAGCACATAGGAGAAAGAGATATTCTTGAATAACTTTTTTTGTGAAGGTCGGAGAGACTTGCAAGTAGGCTCTACCCCCACTAAATGGGGTAGCGCACATCGATCGGTACCATCCTTGAGCTTCTCCGACTTTCGGAAGGGTTAGGGTTAGGGTTAGGGATGAAAGCACATAGGAGAAAGAGATATTCTTGAATAACTTTTTTTGTGAAGGTCGGAGAGACTTGGAAAGTGGTTGCATCTGGACTAATTTGGGTCCTGCGGATCGATTGGTACCATCCCCGAGCTTGTACGACCTTCGGAAGAGGTCGACCGACGAAATTCCCCCAAATCTGAGGAGATATTCTTGAATAACTTTTTTTGTGAAGGTCGGAGAGACTTGCAAGTAGGCTCTACCCCCACTAAATGGGGTAGCGCGCATCGATCGGTACCATCTTTGAGCTTCTCCGACTTTTGGAAGGGTTAGGGTTAGGGTTAGGGATGAAAGCACATAGGAGAAAGAGATATTCTTGAATAACTTTTTTTTTGAAGGTCGGAGAGACTTGCAAGTAGGCTCTACCCCCACTAAATTGGGTAGCGCGCATCGATCGGTACCATCCTTGAGCTTCTCCGACTTTCGGAAGGGTTAGGGTTAGGGTTAGGGATGAAAGCACATAGGAGAAAGAGATATTCTTGAATAACTTTTTTTGTGAAGGTCGGAGAGACTTGCAAGTAGGCTCTACCCCCACTAAATGGGGTAGCGCGCATCGATCGGTACCATCCTTGAGCTTCTCCGACTTTTGGAAGGGTTAGGGTTAGGGTTAGGGATGAAAGCACATAGGAGAAAGAGATATTCTTGAATAACTTTTTTTGTGAAGGTCGGAGAGACTTGCAAGTAGGCTCTACCCCCACTAAATGGGGTAGCGCGCATCGATCGGTACCATCCTTGAGCTTCTCCGACTTTTGGAAGGGTTAGGGTTAGGGTTAGGGATGAAAGCACATAGGAGAAAGAGATATTCTTGAATAACTTTTTTTGTGAAGGTCGGAGAGACTTGGAAAGTGGTTGCATCTGGACTAATTTGGGTCCTGCGGATCGATTGGTACCATCCCCGAGCTTGTACGACCTTCGGAAGAGGTCGACCGACGAAATTCCCCCAAATCTGAGGAGATATTCTTGAATAACTTTTTTTGTGAAGGTCGGAGAGACTTGCAAGTAGGCTCTACCCCCACTAAATGGGGTAGCGCGCATCGATCGGTACCATCCTTGAGCTTCTCCGACTTTCGGAAGGGTTAGGGTTAGGGTTAGGGATGAAAGCACATAGGAGAAAGAGATATTCTTGAATAACTTTTTTTGTGAAGGTCGGAGAGACTTGGAAAGTGGTTGCATCTGGACTAATTTGGGTCCTGCGGATCGATTGGTACCATCCCCAAGCTTGTACGACCTTCGGAAGAGGTCGACCGACGAAATTCCCCCAAATCTGAGGAGATATTCTTGAATAACTTTTTTTGTGAAGGTCGGAGAGACTTGCAAGTAGGCTCTACCCCCACTAAATGGGGTAGCGCGCATCGATCGGTACCATCCTTGAGCTTCTCCGACTTTCGGAAGGGTTAGGGTTAGGGTTAGGGATGAAAGCACATAGGAGAAAGAGATATTCTTGAATAACTTTTTTTGTGAAGGTCGGAGAGACTTGCAAGTAGGCTCTACCCCCACTAAATGGGGTAGCGCGCATCGATCGGTACCATCCTTGAGCTTCTCCGACTTTCGGAAGGGTTAGGGTTAGGGTTAGGGATGAAAGCACATAGGAGAAAGAGATATTCTTGAATAACTTTTTTTGTGAAGGTCGGAGAGACTTGAAAAGTGGTTGCATCTGGACTAATTTGGGTCCTGCGGATCGATTGGTACCATCCCCGAGCTTGTACGACCTTCGGAAGAGGTCGACCGACGAAATTCCCCCAAATCTGAGGAGATATTCTTGAATAACTTTTTTTGTGAAGGTCGGAGAGACTTGCAAGTAGGCTCTACCCCCACTAAATGGGGTAGCGCGCATCGATCGGTACCATCCTTGAGCTTCTCCGACTTTCGGAAGGGTTAGGGTTAGGGTTAGGGATGAAAGCACATAGGAGAAAGAGATATTCTTGAATAACTTTTTTTGTGAAGGTCGGAGAGACTTGCAAGTAGGCTTTACCCCCACTAAATGGGGTAGCGCACATCGATCGGTACCATCCTTGAGCTTCTCCGACTTTCGGAAGGGTTAGGGTTAGGGTTAGGGATGAAAGCACATAGGAGAAAGAGATATTCTTGAATAACTTTTTTTGTGAAGGTCGGAGAGACTTGGAAAGTGGTTGCATCTGGACTAATTTGGGTCCTGCGGATCGATTGGTACCATCCCCGAGCTTGTACGACCTTCGGAAGAGGTCGACCGACGAAATTCCCCCAAATCTGAGGAGATATTCTTGAATAACTTTTTTTGTGAAGGTCGGAGAGACTTGCAAGTAGGCTCTACCCCCACTAAATGGGGTAGCGCGCATCGATCGGTACCATCCTTGAGCTTCTCCGACTTTTGGAAGGGTTAGGGTTAGGGTTAGGGATGAAAGCACATAGGAGAAAGAGATATTCTTGAATAACCTTTTTTTTGAAGGTCGGAGAGACTTGCAAGTAGGCTCTACCCCCACTAAATTGGGTAGCGCGCATCGATCGGTACCATCCTTGAGCTTCTCCGACTTTCGGAAGGGTTAGGGTTAGGGTTAGGGATGAAAGCACATAGGAGAAAGAGATATTCTTGAATAACTTTTTTTGTGAAGGTCGGAGAGACTTGCAAGTAGGCTCTACCCCCACTAAATGGGGTAGCGCGCATCGATCGGTACCATCCTTGAGCTTCTCCGACTTTCGGAAGGGTTAGGGTTAGGGTTAGGGATGAAAGCACATAGGAGAAAGAGATATTCTTGAATAACTTTTTTTGTGAAGGTCGGAGAGACTTGCAAGTAGGCTCTACCCCCACTAAATGGGGTAGCGCGCATCGATCGGTACCATCCTTGAGCTTCTCCGACTTTCGGAAGGGTTAGGGTTAGGGTTAGGGATGAAAGCACATAGGAGAAAGAGATATTCTTGAATAACTTTTTTTGTGAAGGTCGGAGAGACTTGGAAAGTGGTTGCATCTGGACTAATTTGGGTCCTGCGGATCGATTGGTACCATCCCCGAGCTTGTACGACCTTCGGAAGAGGTCGACCGACGAAATTCCCCCAAATCTGAGGAGATATTCTTGAATAACTTTTTTTGTGAAGGTCGGAGAGACTTGCAAGTAGGCTCTACCCCCACTAAATGGGGTAGCGCGCATCGATCGGTACCATCCTTGAGCTTCTCCGACTTTCGGAAGGGTTAGGGTTAGGGTTAGGGATGAAAGCACATAGGAGAAAGAGATATTCTTGAATAACTTTTTTTGTGAAGGTCGGAGAGACTTGCAAGTAGGCTCTACCCCCACTAAATGGGGTAGCGCGCATCGATCGGTACCATCCTTGAGCTTCTCCGACTTTCGGAAGGGTTAGGGTTAGGGTTAGGGATGAAAGCACATAGGAGAAAGAGATATTCTTGAATAACTTTTTTTGTGAAGGTCGGAGAGACTTGGAAAGTGGTTGCATCTGGACTAATTTGGGTCCTGCGGATCGATTGGTACCATCCCCGAGCTTGTACGACCTTCGGAAGAGGTCGACCGACGAAATTCCCCCAAATCTGAGGAGATATTCTTGAATAACTTTTTTTGTGAAGGTCGGAGAGACTTGCAAGTAGGCTCTACCCCCACTAAATGGGGTTGCGCGCATCGATCGGTACCATCCTTGAGCTTCTCCAACTTTCGGAAGGGTTAGGGTTAGGGTTAGGGATGAAAGCACATAGGAGAAAGAGATATTCTTGAATAACTTTTTTTGTGAAGGTCGGAGAGACTTGCAAGTAGGCTCTACCCCCACTAAATGGGGTAGCGCACATCGATCGGTACCATCCTTGAGCTTCTCCGACTTTCGGAAGGGTTAGGGTTAGGGTTAGGGATGAAAGCACATAGGAGAAAGAGATATTCTTGAATAACTTTTTTTGTGAAGGTCGGAGAGACTTGCAAGTAGGCTCTACCCCCACTAAATGGGGTAACGCGCATCGATCGGTACCATCCTTGAGCTTCTCCGACTTTCGGAAGGGTTAGGGTTAGGGTTAGGGATGAAAGCACATAGGAGAAAGAGATATTCTTGAATAACTTTTTTTGTGAAGGTCGGAGAGACTTGGAAAGTGGTTGCATCTGGACTAATTTGGGTCCTGCAGATCGATTGGTACCATCCCCGAGCTTGTACGACCTTCAGAAGAGGTCGACCGACGAAATTCCCCCAAATCTGAGGAGATATTCTTGAATAACTTTTTTTGTGAAGGTCGGAGAGACTTGCAAGTAGGCTCTACCCCCACTAAATGGGGTAGCGCGCATCGATCGGTACCATCCTTGAGCTTCTCCGACTTTCGGAAGGGTTAGGGTTAGGGTTAGGGATGAAAGCACATAGGAGAAAGAGATATTCTTGAATAACGTTTTTTGTGAAGGTCGGAGAGACTTGCAAGTAGGCTCTACCCCCACTAAATGGGGTAGCGCGCATCGATCGGTACCATCCTTGAGCTTCTCCGACTTTCGGAAGGGTTAGGGTTAGGGTTAGGGATGAAAGCACATAGGAGAAAGAGATATTCTTGAATAACTTTTTTTGTGAAGGTCGGAGAGACTTGCAAGTAGGCTTTACCCCCACTAAATGGGGTAGCGCACATCGATCGGTACCATCCTTGAGCTTCTCCGACTTTCGGAAGGGTTAGGGTTAGGGTTAGGGATGAAAGCACATAGGAGAAAGAGATATTCTTGAATAACTTTTTTTGTGAAGGTCGGAGAGACTTGGAAAGTGGTTGCATCTGGACTAATTTGGGTCCTGCGGATCGATTGGTACCATCCCCGAGCTTGTACGACCTTCGGAAGAGGTCGACCGACGAAATTCCCCCAAATCTGAGGAGATATTCTTGAATAACTTTTTTTGTGAAGGTCGGAGAGACTTGCAAGTAGGCTCTACCCCCACTAAATGGGGTAGCGCGCATCGATCGGTACCATCCTTGAGCTTCTCCGACTTTTGGAAGGGTTAGGGTTAGGGTTAGGGATGAAAGCACATAGGAGAAAGAGATATTCTTGAATAACCTTTTTTTTGAAGGTCGGAGAGACTTGCAAGTAGGCTCTACCCCCACTAAATTGGGTAGCGCGCATCGATCGGTACCATCCTTGAGCTTCTCCGACTTTCGGAAGGGTTAGGGTTAGGGTTAGGGATGAAAGCACATAGGAGAAAGAGATATTCTTGAATAACTTTTTTTGTGAAGGTCGGAGAGACTTGCAAGTAGGCTCTACCCCCACTAAATGGGGTAGCGCGCATCGATCGGTACCATCCTTGAGCTTCTCCGACTTTCGGAAGGGTTAGGGTTAGGGTTAGGGATGAAAGCACATAGGAGAAAGAGATATTCTTGAATAACTTTTTTTGTGAAGGTCGGAGAGACTTGCAAGTAGGCTCTACCCCCACTAAATGGGGTAGCGCGCATCGATCGGTACCATCCTTGAGCTTCTCCGACTTTCGGAAGGGTTAGGGTTAGGGTTAGGGATGAAAGCACATAGGAGAAAGAGATATTCTTGAATAACTTTTTTTGTGAAGGTCGGAGAGACTTGGAAAGTGGTTGCATCTGGACTAATTTGGGTCCTGCGGATCGATTGGTACCATCCCCGAGCTTGTACGACCTTCGGAAGAGGTCGACCGACGAAATTCCCCCAAATCTGAGGAGATATTCTTGAATAACTTTTTTTGTGAAGGTCGGAGAGACTTGCAAGTAGGCTCTACCCCCACTAAATGGGGTAGCGCGCATCGATCGGTACCATCCTTGAGCTTCTCCGACTTTCGGAAGGGTTAGGGTTAGGGTTAGGGATGAAAGCACATAGGAGAAAGAGATATTCTTGAATAACTTTTTTTGTGAAGGTCGGAGAGACTTGCAAGTAGGCTCTACCCCCACTAAATGGGGTAGCGCGCATCGATCGGTACCATCCTTGAGCTTCTCCGACTTTCGGAAGGGTTAGGGTTAGGGTTAGGGATGAAAGCACATAGGAGAAAGAGATATTCTTGAATAACTTTTTTTGTGAAGGTCGGAGAGACTTGGAAAGTGGTTGCATCTGGACTAATTTGGGTCCTGCGGATCGATTGGTACCATCCCCGAGCTTGTACGACCTTCGGAAGAGGTCGACCGACGAAATTCCCCCAAATCTGAGGAGATATTCTTGAATAACTTTTTTTGTGAAGGTCGGAGAGACTTGCAAGTAGGCTCTACCCCCACTAAATGGGGTTGCGCGCATCGATCGGTACCATCCTTGAGCTTCTCCAACTTTCGGAAGGGTTAGGGTTAGGGTTAGGGATGAAAGCACATAGGAGAAAGAGATATTCTTGAATAACTTTTTTTGTGAAGGTCGGAGAGACTTGCAAGTAGGCTCTACCCCCACTAAATGGGGTAGCGCACATCGATCGGTACCATCCTTGAGCTTCTCCGACTTTCGGAAGGGTTAGGGTTAGGGTTAGGGATGAAAGCACATAGGAGAAAGAGATATTCTTGAATAACTTTTTTTGTGAAGGTCGGAGAGACTTGCAAGTAGGCTCTACCCCCACTAAATGGGGTAACGCGCATCGATCGGTACCATCCTTGAGCTTCTCCGACTTTCGGAAGGGTTAGGGTTAGGGTTAGGGATGAAAGCACATAGGAGAAAGAGATATTCTTGAATAACTTTTTTTGTGAAGGTCGGAGAGACTTGGAAAGTGGTTGCATCTGGACTAATTTGGGTCCTGCAGATCGATTGGTACCATCCCCGAGCTTGTACGACCTTCAGAAGAGGTCGACCGACGAAATTCCCCCAAATCTGAGGAGATATTCTTGAATAACTTTTTTTGTGAAGGTCGGAGAGACTTGCAAGTAGGCTCTACCCCCACTAAATGGGGTAGCGCGCATCGATCGGTACCATCCTTGAGCTTCTCCGACTTTCGGAAGGGTTAGGGTTAGGGTTAGGGATGAAAGCACATAGGAGAAAGAGATATTCTTGAATAACGTTTTTTGTGAAGGTCGGAGAGACTTGCAAGTAGGCTCTACCCCCACTAAATGGGGTAGCGCGCATCGATCGGTACCATCCTTGAGCTTCTCCGACTTTCGGAAGGGTTAGGGTTAGGGTTAGGGATGAAAGCACATAGGAGAAAGAGATATTCTTGAATAACTTTTTTTGTGAAGGTCGGAGAGACTTGGAAAGTGGTTGCATCTGGACTAATTTGGGTCCTGCGGATCGATTGGTACCATCCTAGAGCTTGTACGACCTTCGGAAGAGGTCGACCGACGAAATTCCCCCAAATCTGAGGAGATATTCTTGAATAACTTTTTTTGTGAAGGTCGGAGAGACTTGCAAGTAGGCTCTACCCCCACTAAATGGGGTTGCGCGCATCGATCGGTACCATCCTTGAGCTTCTCCGACTTTCGGAAGGGTTAGCGTTAGGGCTAGGGATGAAAGCACATAGGAGAAAGAGATATTCTTGAATAACTTTTTTTGTGAAGGTCGGAGAGACTTGCAAGTAGGCTCTACCCCCACTAAATGGGGTAGCGCGCATCGATCGGTACCATCCTTGAGCTTCTCCGACTTTCGGAAGGGTTAGGGTTAGGGTTAGGGATGAAAGCACATAGGAGAAAGAGATATTCTTGAATAACTTTTTTTGTGAAGGTCGGAGAGACTTGCAAGTAGGCTCTACCCCCACTAAATGGGGTAGCGCGCATCGATCGGTACCATCCTTGAGCTTCTCCGACTTTCGGAAGGGTTAGGGTTAGGGTTAGGGATGAAAGCACATAGGAGAAAGAGATATTCTTGAATAACTTTTTTTGTGAAGGTCGGAGAGACTTGGAAAGTGGTTGCATCTGGACTAATTTGGGTCCTGCGGATCGATTGGTACCATCCCCGAGCTTGTACGACCTTCGGAAGAGGTCGACCGACGAAATTCCCCCAAATCTGAGGAGATATTCTTGAATAACTTTTTTTGTGAAGGTCGGAGAGACTTGCAAGTAGGCTCTACCCCCACTAAATGGGGTAGCGCGCATCGATCGGTACCATCCTTGAGCTTCTCCGACTTTCGGAAGGGTTAGGGTTAGGGTTAGGGATGAAAGCACATAGGAGAAAGAGATATTCTTGAATAACTTTTTTTGTGAAGGTCGGAGAGACTTGCAAGTAGGCTCTACCCCCACTAAATGGGGTAGCGCACATCGATCGGTACCATCTTTGAGCTTCTCCGACTTTCGGAAGGGTTAGGGTTAGGGTTAGGGATGAAAGCACATAGGAGAAAGAGATATTCTTGAATAACTTTTTTTGTGAAGGTCGGAGAGACTTGGAAAGTGGTTGCATCTGGACTAATTTGGGTCCTGCGGATCGATTGGTACCATCCCCGAGCTTGTACGACCTTCGGAAGAGGTCGACCGACGAAATTCCCCCAAATCTGAGGAGATATTCTTGAATAACTTTTTTTGTGAAGGTCGGAGAGACTTGCAAGTAGGCTCTACCCCCACTAAATGGGGTAGCGCGCATCGATCGGTACCATCCTTGAGCTTCTCCGACTTTCGGAAGGGTTAGGGTTAGGGATGAAAGCACATAGGAGAAAGAGATATTCTTGAATAACTTTTTTTGTGAAGGTCGGAGAGACTTGCAAGTAGGCTCTACCCCCACTAAATGGGGTAGCGCGCATCGATCGGTACCATCCTTGAGCTTCTCCGACTTTCGGAAGGGTTAGGGTTAGGGTTAGGGATGAAAGCACATAGGAGAAAGAGATATTCTTGAATAACTTTTTTTGTGAAGGTCGGAGAGACTTGGAAAGTGGTTGCATCTGGACTAATTTGGGTCCTGCGGATCGATTGGTACCATCCCCGAGCTTGTACGACCTTCGGAAGAGGTCGACCGACGAAATTCCCCCAAATCTGAGGAGATATTCTTGAATAACTTTTTTTGTGAAGGTCGGAGAGACTTGCAAGTAGGCTCTACCCCCACTAAATGGGGTAGCGCGCATCGATCGGTACCATCCTTGAGCTTCTCCGACTTTCGGAAGGGTTAGGGTTAGGGTTAGGGATGAAAGCACATAGGAGAAAGAGATATTCTTGAATAACTTTTTTTGTGAAGGTCGGAGAGACTTGCAAGTAGGCTCTACCCCCACTA
Organism: Limanda limanda; assembly: GCF_963576545.1. NCBI lineage: Eukaryota > Metazoa > Chordata > Actinopteri > Pleuronectiformes > Pleuronectidae > Limanda > Limanda limanda. The sequence goes on along the minus strand of NW_026870578.1, from coordinate 242,869 downwards.
AATGGGGTAGCGCGCATCGATCGGTACCATCCTTGAGCTTCTCCGACTTTCGGAAGGGTTAGGGTTAGGGTTAGGGATGAAAGCACATAGGAGAAAGAGATATTCTTGAATAACTTTTTTTGTGAAGGTCGGAGAGACTTGGAAAGTGGTTGCATCTGGACTAATTTGGGTCCTGCGGATCGATTGGTACCATCCCCGAGCTTGTACGACCTTCGGAAGAGGTCGACCGACGAAATTCCCCCAAATCTGAGGAGATATTCTTGAATAACTTTTTTTGTGAAGGTCGGAGAGACTTGCAAGTAGGCTCTACCCCCACTAAATGGGGTTGCGCGCATCGATCGGTACCATCCTTGAGCTTCTCCGACTTTCGGAAGGGTTAGGGTTAGGGTTAGGGATGAAAGCACATAGGAGAAAGAGATATTCTTGAATAACTTTTTTTGTGAAGGTCGGAGAGACTTGCAAGTAGGCTCTACCCCCACTAAATGGGGTAGCGCGCATCGATCGGTACCATCCTTGAGCTTCTCCGACTTTCGGAAGGGTTAGGGTTAGGGTTAGGGATGAAAGCACATAGGAGAAAGAGATATTCTTGAATAACTTTTTTTGTGAAGGTCGGAGAGACTTGCAAGTAGGCTCTACCCCCACTAAATGGGGTAACGCGCATCGATCGGTACCATCCTTGAGCTTCTCCGACTTTCGGAAGGGTTAGGGTTAGGGTTAGGGATGAAAGCACATAGGAGAAAGAGATATTCTTGAATAACTTTTTTTGTGAAGGTCGGAGAGACTTGGAAAGTGGTTGCATCTGGACTAATTTGGGTCCTGCAGATCGATTGGTACCATCCCCGAGCTTGTACGACCTTCAGAAGAGGTCGACCGACGAAATTCCCCCAAATCTGAGGAGATATTCTTGAATAACTTTTTTTGTGAAGGTCGGAGAGACTTGCAAGTAGGCTCTACCCCCACTAAATGGGGTAGCGCGCATCGATCGGTACCATCCTTGAGCTTCTCCGACTTTCGGAAGGGTTAGGGTTAGGGTTAGGGATGAAAGCACATAGGAGAAAGAGATATTCTTGAATAACGTTTTTTGTGAAGGTCGGAGAGACTTGCAAGTAGGCTCTACCCCCACTAAATGGGGTAGCGCGCATCGATCGGTACCATCCTTGAGCTTCTCCGACTTTCGGAAGGGTTAGGGTTAGGGTTAGGGATGAAAGCACATAGGAGAAAGAGATATTCTTGAATAACTTTTTTTGTGAAGGTCGGAGAGACTTGGAAAGTGGTTGCATCTGGACTAATTTGGGTCCTGCGGATCGATTGGTACCATCCTAGAGCTTGTACGACCTTCGGAAGAGGTCGACCGACGAAATTCCCCCAAATCTGAGGAGATATTCTTGAATAACTTTTTTTGTGAAGGTCGGAGAGACTTGCAAGTAGGCTCTACCCCCACTAAATGGGGTTGCGCGCATCGATCGGTACCATCCTTGAGCTTCTCCGACTTTCGGAAGGGTTAGCGTTAGGGCTAGGGATGAAAGCACATAGGAGAAAGAGATATTCTTGAATAACTTTTTTTGTGAAGGTCGGAGAGACTTGCAAGTAGGCTCTACCCCCACTAAATGGGGTAGCGCGCATCGATCGGTACCATCCTTGAGCTTCTCCGACTTTCGGAAGGGTTAGGGTTAGGGTTAGGGATGAAAGCACATAGGAGAAAGAGATATTCTTGAATAACTTTTTTTGTGAAGGTCGGAGAGACTTGCAAGTAGGCTCTACCCCCACTAAATGGGGTAGCGCGCATCGATCGGTACCATCCTTGAGCTTCTCCGACTTTCGGAAGGGTTAGGGTTAGGGTTAGGGATGAAAGCACATAGGAGAAAGAGATATTCTTGAATAACTTTTTTTGTGAAGGTCGGAGAGACTTGCAAGTAGGCTCTACCCCCACTAAATGGGGTAACGCGCATCGATCGGTACCATCCTTGAGCTTCTCCGACTTTCGGAAGGGTTAGGGTTAGGGTTAGGGATGAAAGCACATAGGAGAAAGAGATATTCTTGAATAACTTTTTTTGTGAAGGTCGGAGAGACTTGGAAAGTGGTTGCATCTGGACTAATTTGGGTCCTGCAGATCGATTGGTACCATCCCCGAGCTTGTACGACCTTCAGAAGAGGTCGACCGACGAAATTCCCCCAAATCTGAGGAGATATTCTTGAATAACTTTTTTTGTGAAGGTCGGAGAGACTTGCAAGTAGGCTCTACCCCCACTAAATGGGGTAGCGCGCATCGATCGGTACCATCCTTGAGCTTCTCCGACTTTCGGAAGGGTTAGGGTTAGGGTTAGGGATGAAAGCACATAGGAGAAAGAGATATTCTTGAATAACGTTTTTTGTGAAGGTCGGAGAGACTTGCAAGTAGGCTCTACCCCCACTAAATGGGGTAGCGCGCATCGATCGGTACCATCCTTGAGCTTCTCCGACTTTCGGAAGGGTTAGGGTTAGGGTTAGGGATGAAAGCACATAGGAGAAAGAGATATTCTTGAATAACTTTTTTTGTGAAGGTCGGAGAGACTTGGAAAGTGGTTGCATCTGGACTAATTTGGGTCCTGCGGATCGATTGGTACCATCCTAGAGCTTGTACGACCTTCGGAAGAGGTCGACCGACGAAATTCCCCCAAATCTGAGGAGATATTCTTGAATAACTTTTTTTGTGAAGGTCGGAGAGACTTGCAAGTAGGCTCTACCCCCACTAAATGGGGTTGCGCGCATCGATCGGTACCATCCTTGAGCTTCTCCGACTTTCGGAAGGGTTAGCGTTAGGGCTAGGGATGAAAGCACATAGGAGAAAGAGATATTCTTGAATAACTTTTTTTGTGAAGGTCGGAGAGACTTGCAAGTAGGCTCTACCCCCACTAAATGGGGTAGCGCGCATCGATCGGTACCATCCTTGAGCTTCTCCGACTTTCGGAAGGGTTAGGGTTAGGGTTAGGGATGAAAGCACATAGGAGAAAGAGATATTCTTGAATAACTTTTTTTGTGAAGGTCGGAGAGACTTGCAAGTAGGCTCTACCCCCACTAAATGGGGTAGCGCGCATCGATCGGTACCATCCTTGAGCTTCTCCGACTTTCGGAAGGGTTAGGGTTAGGGTTAGGGATGAAAGCACATAGGAGAAAGAGATATTCTTGAATAACTTTTTTTGTGAAGGTCGGAGAGACTTGGAAAGTGGTTGCATCTGGACTAATTTGGGTCCTGCGGATCGATTGGTACCATCCCCGAGCTTGTACGACCTTCGGAAGAGGTCGACCGACGAAATTCCCCCAAATCTGAGGAGATATTCTTGAATAACTTTTTTTGTGAAGGTCGGAGAGACTTGCAAGTAGGCTCTACCCCCACTAAATGGGGTAGCGCGCATCGATCGGTACCATCCTTGAGCTTCTCCGACTTTCGGAAGGGTTAGGGTTAGGGTTAGGGATGAAAGCACATAGGAGAAAGAGATATTCTTGAATAACTTTTTTTGTGAAGGTCGGAGAGACTTGCAAGTAGGCTCTACCCCCACTAAATGGGGTAGCGCACATCGATCGGTACCATCTTTGAGCTTCTCCGACTTTCGGAAGGGTTAGGGTTAGGGTTAGGGATGAAAGCACATAGGAGAAAGAGATATTCTTGAATAACTTTTTTTGTGAAGGTCGGAGAGACTTGGAAAGTGGTTGCATCTGGACTAATTTGGGTCCTGCGGATCGATTGGTACCATCCCCGAGCTTGTACGACCTTCGGAAGAGGTCGACCGACGAAATTCCCCCAAATCTGAGGAGATATTCTTGAATAACTTTTTTTGTGAAGGTCGGAGAGACTTGCAAGTAGGCTCTACCCCCACTAAATGGGGTAGCGCGCATCGATCAGTACCATCCTTGAGCTTCTCCGACTTTCGGAAGGGTTAGGGTTAGGGTTAGGGATGAAAGCACATAGGAGAAAGAGATATTCTTGAATAACTTTTTTTGTGAAGGTCGGAGAGACTTGCAAGTAGGCTCTACCCCCACTAAATGGGGTAGCGCGCATCGATCGGTACCATCCTTGAGCTTCTCCGACTTTCGGAAGGGTTAGGGTTAGGGTTAGGGATGAAAGCACATAGGAGAAAGAGATATTCTTGAATAACTTTTTTTGTGAAGGTCGGAGAGACTTGGAAAGTGGTTGCATCTGGACTAATTTGGGTCCTGCAGATCGATTGGTACCATCCCCGAGCTTGTACGACCTTCGGAAGAGGTCGACCGACGAAATTCCCCCAAATCTGAGGAGATATTCTTGAATAACTTTTTTTGTGAAGGTCGGAGAGACTTGCAAGTAGGCTCTACCCCCACTAAATGGGGTAGCGCGCATCGATCGGTACCATCCTTGAGCTTCTCCGACTTTCGGAAGGGTTAGGGTTAGGGTTAGGGATGAAAGCACATAGGAGAAAGAGATATTCTTGAATAACGTTTTTTGTGAAGGTCGGAGAGACTTGCAAGTAGGCTCTACCCCCACTAAATGGGGTAGCGCGCATCGATCGGTACCATCCTTGAGCTTCTCCGACTTTCGGAAGGGTTAGGGTTAGGGTTAGGGATGAAAGCACATAGGAGAAAGAGATATTCTTGAATAACTTTTTTTGTGAAGGTCGGAGAGACTTGGAAAGTGGTTGCATCTGGACTAATTTGGGTCCTGCGGATCGATTGGTACCATCCCCGAGCTTGTACGACCTTCGGAAGAGGTCGACCGACGAAATTCCCCCAAATCTGAGGAGATATTCTTGAATAACTTTTTTTGTGAAGGTCGGAGAGACTTGCAAGTAGGCTCTACCCCCACTAAATGGGGTAGCGCGCATCGATCGGTACCATCCTTGAGCTTCTCCGACTTTCGGAAGGGTTAGGGTTAGGGTTAGGGATGAAAGCACATAGGAGAAAGAGATATTCTTGAATAACTTTTTTTGTGAAGGTCGGAGAGACTTGCAAGTAGGCTCTACCCCCACTAAATGGGGTAGCGCGCATCGATCGGTACCATCTTTGAGCTTCTCCGACTTTCGGAAGGGTTAGGGTTAGGGTTAGGGATGAAAGCACATAGGAGAAAGAGATATTCTTGAATAACTTTTTTTGTGAAGGTCGGAGAGACTTGGAAAGTGGTTGCATCTGGACTAATTTGGGTCCTGCGGATCGATTGGTACCATCCCCGAGCTTGTACGACCTTCGGAAGAGGTCGACCGACGAAATTCCCCCAAATCTGAGGAGATATTCTTGAATAACTTTTTTTGTGAAGGTCGGAGAGACTTGCAAGTAGGCTCTACCCCCACTAAATGGGGTAGCGCGCATCGATCGGTACCATCCTTGAGCTTCTCCGACTTTCGGAAGGGTTAGGGTTAGGGTTAGGGATGAAAGCACATAGGAGAAAGAGATATTCTTGAATAACTTTTTTTGTGAAGGTCGGAGAGACTTGCAAGTAGGCTCTACCCCCACTAAATGGGGTAGCGCGCATCGATCGGTACCATCCTTGAGCTTCTCCGACTTTTGGAAGGGTTAGGGTTAGGGTTAGGGATGAAAGCACATAGGAGAAAGAGATATTCTTGAATAACTTTTTTTGTGAAGGTCGGAGAGACTTGGAAAGTGGTTGCATCTGGACTAATTTGGGTCCTGCAGATCGATTGGTACCATCCCCGAGCTTGTACGACCTTCGGAAGAGGTCGACCGACGAAATTCCCCCAAATCTGAGGAGATATTCTTGAATAACTTTTTTTGTGAAGGTCGGAGAGACTTGCAAGTAGGCTCTACCCCCACTAAATGGGGTAGCGCGCATCGATCGGTACCATCCTTGAGCTTCTCCGACTTTCGGAAGGGTTAGGGTTAGGGTTAGGGATGAAAGCACATAGGAGAAAGAGATATTCTTGAATAACGTTTTTTGTGAAGGTCGGAGAGACTTGCAAGTAGGCTCTACCCCCACTAAATGGGGTAGCGCGCATCGATCGGTACCATCCTTGAGCTTCTCCGACTTTCGGAAGGGTTAGGGTTAGGGTTAGGGATGAAAGCACATAGGAGAAAGAGATATTCTTGAATAACTTTTTTTGTGAAGGTCGGAGAGACTTGGAAAGTGGTTGCATCTGGACTAATTTGGGTCCTGCGGATCGATTGGGACCATCCTAGAGCTTGTACGACCTTCGGAAGAGGTCGACCGACGAAATTCCCCCAAATCTGAGGAGATATTCTTGAATAACTTTTTTTGTGAAGGTCGGAGAGACTTGCAAGTAGGCTCTACCCCCACTAAATGGGGTTGCGCGCATCGATCGGTACCATCCTTGAGCTTCTCCGACTTTCGGAAGGGTTAGGGTTAGGGCTAGGGATGAAAGCACATAGGAGAAAGAGATATTCTTGAATAACTTTTTTTGTGAAGGTCGGAGAGACTTGCAAGTAGGCTCTACCCCCACTAAATGGGGTAGCGCGCATCGATCGGTACCATCCTTGAGCTTCTCCGACTTTCGGAAGGGTTAGGGTTAGGGTTAGGGATGAAAGCACATAGGAGAAAGAGATATTCTTGAATAACTTTTTTTGTGAAGGTCGGAGAGACTTGGAAAGTGGTTGCATCTGGACTAATTTGGGTCCTGCGGATCGATTGGTACCATCCTAGAGCTTGTACGACCTTCGGAAGAGGTCGACCGACGAAATTCCCCCAAATCTGAGGAGATATTCTTGAATAACTTTTTTTGTGAAGGTCGGAGAGACTTGCAAGTAGGCTCTACCCCCACTAAATGGGGTTGCGCGCATCGATCGGTACCATCCTTGAGCTTCTCCGACTTTCGGAAGGGTTAGGGTTAGGGCTAGGGATGAAAGCACATAGGAGAAAGAGATATTCTTGAATAACTTTTTTTGTGAAGGTCGGAGAGACTTGCAAGTAGGCTTTACCCCCACTAAATGGGGTAGCGCGCATCGATCGGTACCATCCTTGAGCTTCTCCGACTTTCGGAAGGGTTAGGGTTAGGGTTAGGGATGAAAGCACATAGGAGAAAGAGATATTCTTGAATAACTTTTTTTGTGAAGGTCGGAGAGACTTGCAAGTAGGCTCTACCCCCACTAAATGGGGTAGCGCGCATCGATCGGTACCATCCTTGAGCTTCTCCGACTTTCGGAAGGGTTAGGGTTAGGGTTAGGGATGAAAGCACATAGGAGAAAGAGATATTCTTGAATAACTTTTTTTGTGAAGGTCGGAGAGACTTGGAAAGTGGTTGCATCTGGACTAATTTGGGTCCTGCGGATCGATTGGTACCATCCCCGAGCTTGTACGACCTTCGGAAGAGGTCGACCGACGAAATTCCCCCAAATCTGAGGAGATATTCTTGAATAACTTTTTTTGTGAAGGTCGGAGAGACTTGCAAGTAGGCTCTACCCCCACTAAATGGGGTAGCGCGCATCGATCGGTACCATCCTTGAGCTTCTCCGACTTTCGGAAGGGTTAGGGTTAGGGTTAGGGATGAAAGCACATAGGAGAAAGAGATATTCTTGAATAACCTTTTTTGTGAAGGTCGGAGAGACTTGCAAGTAGGCTCTACCCCCACTAAATGGGGTAGCGCGCATCGATCGGTACCATCCTTGAGCTTCTCCGACTTTCGGAAGGGTTAGGGTTAGGGTTAGGGATGAAAGCACATAGGAGAAAGAGATATTCTTGAATAACTTTTTTTGTGAAGGTCGGAGAGACTTGGAAAGTGGTTGCATCTGGACTAATTTGGGTCCTGCGGATCGATTGGTACCATCCCCGAGCTTGTACGACCTTCGGAAGAGGTCGACCGACGAAATTCCCCCAAATCTGAGGAGATATTCTTGAATAACTTTTTTTGTGAAGGTCGGAGAGACTTGCAAGTAGGCTCTACCCCCACTAAATGGGGTAGCGCACATCGATCGGTACCATCCTTGAGCTTCTCCGACTTTCGGAAGGGTTAGGGTTAGGGTTAGGGATGAAAGCACATAGGAGAAAGAGATATTCTTGAATAACTTTTTTTGTGAAGGTCGGAGAGACTTGCAAGTAGGCTCTACCCCCACTAAATGGGGTAGCGCGCATCGATCGGTACCATCCTTGAGCTTCTCCGACTTTCGGAAGGGTTAGGGTTAGGGTTAGGGATGAAAGCACATAGGAGAAAGAGATATTCTTGAATAACTTTTTTTGTGAAGGTCGGAGAGACTTGGAAAGTGGTTGCATCTGGACTAATTTGGGTCCTGCGGATCGATTGGTACCATCCCCGAGCTTGTACGACCTTCGGAAGAGGTCGACCGACGAAATTCCCCCAAATCTGAGGAGATATTCTTGAATAACTTCTTTTGTGAAGGTCGGAGAGACTTGCAAGTAGGCTCTACCCCCACTAAATGGGGTAGCGCGCATCGATCGGTACCATCCTTGAGCTTCTCCGACTTTCGGAAGGGTTAGGGTTAGGGTTAGGGATGAAAGCACATAGGAGAAAGAGATATTCTTGAATAACTTTTTTTGTGAAGGTCGGAGAGACTTGGAAAGTGGTTGCATCTGGACTAATTTGGGTCCTGCGGATCGATTGGTACCATCCCCGAGCTTGTACGACCTTCGGAAGAGGTCGACCGACGAAATTCCCCCAAATCTGAGGAGATATTCTTGAATAACTTTTTTTGTGAAGGTCGGAGAGACTTGCAAGTAGGCTCTACCCCCACTAAATGGGGTAGCGCACATCGATCGGTACCATCCTTGAGCTTCTCCGACTTTCGGAAGGGTTAGGGTTAGGGTTAGGGATGAAAGCACATAGGAGAAAGAGATATTCTTGAATAACTTTTTTTGTGAAGGTCGGAGAGACTTGCAAGTAGGCTCTACCCCCACTAAATGGGGTAGCGCGCATCGATCGGTACCATCCTTGAGCTTCTCCGACTTTCGGAAGGGTTAGGGTTAGGGTTAGGGATGAAAGCACATAGGAGAAAGAGATATTCTTGAATAACTTTTTTTGTGAAGGTCGGAGAGACTTGGAAAGTGGTTGCATCTGGACTAATTTGGGTCCTGCGGATCGATTGGTACCATCCCCGAGCTTGTACGACCTTCGGAAGAGGTCGACCGACGAAATTCCCCCAAATCTGAGGAGATATTCTTGAATAACTTCTTTTGTGAAGGTCGGAGAGACTTGCAAGTAGGCTCTACCCCCACTAAATGGGGTAGCGCGCATCGATCGGTACCATCCTTGAGCTTCTCCGACTTTCGGAAGGGTTAGGGTTAGGGTTAGGGATGAAAGCACATAGGAGAAAGAGATATTCTTGAATAACTTTTTTTGTGAAGGTCGGAGAGACTTGGAAAGTGGTTGCATCTGGACTAATTTGGGTCCTGCGGATCGATTGGTACCATCCCCGAGCTTGTACGACCTTCGGAATAGGTCGACCGACGAAATTCCCCCAAATCTGAGGAGATATTCTTGAATAACTTTTTTTGTGAAGGTCGGAGAGACTTGCAAGTAGGCTCTACCCCCACTAAATGGGGTAGCGCGCATCGATCGGTACCATCCTTGAGCTTCTCCGACTTTCGGAAGGGTTAGGGTTAGGGTTAGGGATGAAAGCACATAGGAGAAAGAGATATTCTTGAATAACTTTTTTTGTGAAGGTCGGAGAGACTTGCAAGTAGGCTCTACCCCCACTAAATGGGGTAGCGCGCATCGATCGGTACCATCCTTGAGCTTCTCCGACTTTCGGAAGGGTTAGGGTTAGGGTTAGGGATGAAAGCACATAGGAGAAAGAGATATTCTTGAATAACTTTTTTTGTGAAGGTCGGAGAGACTTGGAAAGTGGTTGCATCTGGACTAATTTGGGTCCTGCGGATCGATTGGTACCATCCCCGAGCTTGTACGACCTTCGGAAGAGGTCGACCGACGAAATTCCCCCAAATCTGAGGAGATATTCTTGAATAACTTTTTTTGTGAAGGTCGGAGAGACTTGCAAGTAGGCTCTACCCCCACTAAATGGGGTTGCGCACATCGATCGGTACCATCCTTGAGCTTCTCCGACTTTCGGAAGGGTTAGGGTTAGGGTTAGGGATGAAAGCACATAGGAGAAAGAGATATTCTTGAATAACTTTTTTTGTGAAGGTCGGAGAGACTTGCAAGTAGGCTCTACCCCCACTAAATGGGGTAGCGCGCATCGATCGGTACCATCCTTGAGCTTCTCCGACTTTCGGAAGGGTTAGGGTTAGGGTTAGGGATGAAAGCACATAGGAGAAAGAGATATTCTTGAATAACTTTTTTTGTGAAGGTCGGAGAGACTTGCAAGTAGGCTCTACCCCCACTAAATGGGGTAGCGCGCATCGATCGGTACCATCCTTGAGCTTCTCCGACTTTCGGAAGGGTTAGGGTTAGGGTTAGGGATGAAAGCACATAGGAGAAAGAGATATTCTTGAATAACTTTTTTTGTGAAGGTCGGAGAGACTTGGAAAGTGGTTGCATCTGGACTAATTTGGGTCCTGCGGATCGATTGGTACCATCCCCGAGCTTGTACGACCTTCGGAAGAGGTCGACCGACGAAATTCCCCCAAATCTGAGGAGATATTCTTGAATAACTTTTTTTGTGAAGGTAGGAGAGACTTGCAAGTAGGCTCTACCCCCACTAAATGGGGTAGCGCGCATCGATCGGTACCATCCTTGAGCTTCTCCGACTTTCGGAAGGGTTAGGGTTAGGGTTAGGGATGAAAGCACATAGGAGAAAGAGATATTCTTGAATAACTTTTTTTGTGAAGGTCGGAGAGACTTGCAAGTAGGCTCTACCCCCACTAAATGGGGTAGCGCGCATCGATCGGTACCATCCTTGAGCTTCTCCGACTTTCGGAAGGGTTAGGGTTAGGGTTAGGGATGAAAGCACATAGGAGAAAGAGATATTCTTGAATAACTTTTTTTGTGAAGGTCGGAGAGACTTGGAAAGTGGTTGCATCTGGACTAATTTGGGTCCTGCGGATCGATTGGTACCATCCCCGAGCTTGTACGACCTTCGGAAGAGGTCGACCGACGAAATTCCCCCAAATCTGAGGAGATATTCTTGAATAACTTTTTTTGTGAAGGTCGGAGAGACTTGCAAGTAGGCTCTACCCCCACTAAATGGGGTAGCGCGCATCGATCGGTACCATCCTTGAGCTTCTCCGACTTTCGGAAGGGTTAGGGTTAGGGTTAGGGATGAAAGCACATAGGAGAAAGAGATATTCTTGAATAACTTTTTTTGTGAAGGTCGGAGAGACTTGGAAAGTGGTTGCATCTGGACTAATTTGGGTCCTGCGGATCGATTGTTACCATCCCCGAGCTTGTACGACCTTCGGAAGAGGTCGACCGACGAAATTCCCCCAAATCTGAGGAGATATTCTTGAATAACTTTTTTTGTGAAGGTCGGAGAGACTTGCAAGTAGGCTCTACCCCCACTAAATGGGGTAGCGCGCATCGATCGGTACCATCCTTGAGCTTCTCCGACTTTCGGAAGGGTTAGGGTTAGGGTTAGGGATGAAAGCACATAGGAGAAAGAGATATTCTTGAATAACCTTTTTTGTGAAGGTCGGAGAGACTTGCAAGTAGGCTCTACCCCCACTAAATGGGGTAGCGCGCATCGATCGGTACCATCCTTGAGCTTCTCCGACTTTCGGAAGGGTTAGGGTTAGGGATGAAAGCACATAGGAGAAAGAGATATTCTTGAATAACTTTTTTTGTGAAGGTCGGAGAGACTTGGAAAGTGGTTGCATCTGGACTAATTTGGGTCCTGCGGATCGATTGGTACCATTTCCGAGCTTGTACGACCTTCGGAAGAGGTCGACCGACGAAATTCCCCCAAATCTGAGGAGATATTCTTGAATAACTTTTTTTGTGAAGGTCGGAGAGACTTGCAAGTAGGCTCTACCCCCACTAAATGGGGTAGCGCACATCGATCGGTACCATCCTTGAGCTTCTCCGACTTTCGGAAGGGTTAGGGTTAGGGTTAGGGATGAAAGCACATAGGAGAAAGAGATATTCTTGAATAACTTTTTTTGTGAAGGTCGGAGAGACTTGGAAAGTGGTTGCATCTGGACTAATTTGGGTCCTGCGGATCGATTGGTACCATCCCCGAGCTTGTACGACCTTCGGAAGAGGTCGACCGACGAAATTCCCCCAAATCTGAGGAGATATTCTTGAATAACTTCTTTTGTGAAGGTCGGAGAGACTTGCAAGTAGGCTCTACCCCCACTAAATGGGGTAGCGCGCATCGATCGGTACCATCCTTGAGCTTCTCCGACTTTCGGAAGGGTTAGGGTTAGGGTTAGGGATGAAAGCACATAGGAGAAAGAGATATTCTTGAATAACTTTTTTTGTGAAGGTCGGAGAGACTTGGAAAGTGGTTGCATCTGGACTAATTTGGGTCCTGCGGATCGATTGGTACCATCCCCGAGCTTGTACGACCTTCGGAAGAGGTCGACCGACGAAATTCCCCCAAATCTGAGGAGATATTCTTGAATAACTTTTTTTGTGAAGGTCGGAGAGACTTGCAAGTAGGCTCTACCCCCACTAAATGGGGTAGCGCGCATCGATCGGTACCATCCTTGAGCTTCTCCGACTTTCGGAAGGGTTAGGGTTAGGGTTAGGGATGAAAGCACATAGGAGAAAGAGATATTCTTGAATAACTTTTTTTGTGAAGGTCGGAGAGACTTGGAAAGTGGTTGCATCTGGACTAATTTGGGTCCTGCGGATCGATTGGTACCATCCCCGAGCTTGTACGACCTTCGGAAGAGGTCGACCGACGAAATTCCCCCAAATCTGAGGAGATATTCTTGAATAACTTTTTTTGTGAAGGTCGGAGAGACTTGCAAGTAGGCTCTACCCCCACTAAATGGGGTTGCGCGCATCGATCGGTACCATCCTTGAGCTTCTCCGACTTTCGGAAGGGTTAGGGTTAGGGTTAGGGATGAAAGCACATAGGAGAAAGAGATATTCTTGAATAACTTTTTTTGTGAAGGTCGGAGAGACTTGCAAGTAGGCTCTACCCCCACTAAATGGGGTAGCGCGCATCGATCGGTACCATCCTTGAGCTTCTCCGACTTTCGGAAGGGTTAGGGTTAGGGTTAGGGATGAAAGCACATAGGAGAAAGAGATATTCTTGAATAACTTTTATTGTGAAGGTCGGAGAGACTTGCAAGTAGGCTCTACCCCCACTAAATGGGGTAGCGCACATCGATCGGTACCATCCTTGAGCTTCTCCGACTTTCGGAAGGGTTAGGGTTAGGGTTAGGGATGAAAGCACATAGGAGAAAGAGATATTCTTGAATAACTTTTTTTGTGAAGGTCGGAGAGACTTGGAAAGTGGTTGCATCTGGACTAATTTGGGTCCTGCGGATCGATTGGTACCATTTCCGAGCTTGTACGACCTTCGGAAGAGGTCGACCGACGAAATTCCCCCAAATCTGAGGAGATATTCTTGAATAACTTTTTTTGTGAAGGTCGGAGAGACTTGCAAGTAGGCTCTACCCCCACTAAATGGGGTAGCGCACATCGATCGGTACCATCCTTGAGCTTCTCCGACTTTCGGAAGGGTTAGGGTTAGGGTTAGGGATGAAAGCACATAGGAGAAAGAGATATTCTTGAATAACTTTTTTTGTGAAGGTCGGAGAGACTTGCAAGTAGGCTCTACCCCCACTAAATGGGGTAGCGCGCATCGATCGGTACCATCCTTGAGCTTCTCCGACTTTCGGAAGGGTTAGGGTTAGGGTTAGGGATGAAAGCACATAGGAGAAAGAGATATTCTTGAATAACTTTTTTTGTGAAGGTCGGAGAGACTTGGAAAGTGGTTGCATCTGGACTAATTTGGGTCCTGCGGATCGATTGGTACCATCCCCGAGCTTGTACGACCTTCGGAAGAGGTCGACCGACGAAATTCCCCCAAATCTGAGGAGATATTCTTGAATAACTTCTTTTGTGAAGGTCGGAGAGACTTGCAAGTAGGCTCTACCCCCACTAAATGGGGTAGCGCGCATCGATCGGTACCATCCTTGAGCTTCTCCGACTTTCGGAAGGGTTAGGGTTAGGGTTAGGGATGAAAGCACATAGGAGAAAGAGATATTCTTGAATAACTTTTTTTGTGAAGGTCGGAGAGACTTGGTAAGTGGTTGCATCTGGACTAATTTGGGTCCTGCGGATCGATTGGTACCATCCCCGAGCTTGTACGACCTTCGGAAGAGGTCGACCGACGAAATTCCCCCAAATCTGAGGAGATATTCTTGAATAACTTTTTTTGTGAAGGTCGGAGAGACTTGCAAGTAGGCTCTACCCCCACTAAATGGGGTAGCGCGCATCGATCGGTACCATCCTTGAGCTTCTCCGACTTTCGGAAGGGTTAGGGTTAGGGTTAGGGATGAAAGCACATAGGAGAAAGAGATATTCTTGAATAACTTTTTTTGTGAAGGTCGGAGAGACTTGGAAAGTGGTTGCATCTGGACTAATTTGGGTCCTGCGGATCGATTGGTACCATCCCCGAGCTTGTACGACCTTCGGAAGAGGTCGACCGACGAAATTCCCCCAAATCTGAGGAGATATTCTTGAATAACTTTTTTTGTGAAGGTCGGAGAGACTTGCAAGTAGGCTCTACCCCCACTAAATGGGGTTGCGCGCATCGATCGGTACCATCCTTGAGCTTCTCCGACTTTCGGAAGGGTTAGGGTTAGGGTTAGGGATGAAAGCACATAGGAGAAAGAGATATTCTTGAATAACTTTTTTTGTGAAGGTCGGAGAGACTTGCAAGTAGGCTCTACCCCCACTAAATGGGGTAGCGCGCATCGATCAGTACCATCCTTGAGCTTCTCCGACTTTCGGAAGGGTTAGGGTTAGGGTTAGGGATGAAAGCACATAGGAGAAAGAGATATTCTTGAATAACTTTTTTTGTGAAGGTCGGAGAGACTTGCAAGTAGGCTCTACCCCCACTAAATGGGGTAGCGCGCATCGATCGGTACCATCCTTGAGCTTCTCCGACTTTCGGAAGGGTTAGGGTTAGGGATGAAAGCACATAGGAGAAAGAGATATTCTTGAATAACTTTTTTTGTGAAGGTCGGAGAGACTTGGAAAGTGGTTGCATCTGGACTAATTTGGGTCCTGCGGATCGATTGGTACCATCCCCGAGCTTGTACGACCTTCGGAAGAGGTCGACCGACGAAATTCCCCCAAATCTGAGGAGATATTCTTGAATAACTTTTTTTGTGAAGGTAGGAGAGACTTGCAAGTAGGCTCTACCCCCACTAAATGGGGTAGCGCGCATCGATCGGTACCATCCTTGAGCTTCTCCGACTTTCGGAAGGGTTAGGGTTAGGGTTAGGGATGAAAGCACATAGGAGAAAGAGATATTCTTGAATAACTTTTTTTGTGAAGGTCGGAGAGACTTGCAAGTAGGCTCTACCCCCACTAAATGGGGTAGCGCGCATCGATCGGTACCATCCTTGAGCTTCTCCGACTTTCGGAAGGGTTAGGGTTAGGGTTAGGGATGAAAGCACATAGGAGAAAGAGATATTCTTGAATAACTTTTTTTGTGAAGGTCGGAGAGACTTGGAAAGTGGTTGCATCTGGACTAATTTGGGTCCTGCAGATCGATTGGTACCATCCCCGAGCTTGTACGACCTTCGGAAGAGGTCGACCGACGAAATTCCCCCAAATCTGAGGAGATATTCTTGAATAACTTTTTTTGTGATGGTCGGAGAGACTTGCAAGTAGGCTCTACCCCCACTAAATGGGGTTGCGCGCATCGATCGGTACCATCCTTGAGCTTCTCCGACTTTCGGAAGGGTTAGGGTTAGGGTTAGGGATGAAAGCACATAGGAGAAAGAGATATTCTTGAATAACTTTTTTTGTGAAGGTCGGAGAGACTTGCAAGTAGGCTCTACCCCCACTAAATGGGGTAGCGCGCATCGATCGGTACCATCCTTGAGCTTCTCCGACTTTCGGAAGGGTTAGGGTTAGGGTTAGGGATGAAAGCACATAGGAGAAAGAGATATTCTTGAATAACCTTTTTTGTGAAGGTCGGAGAGACTTGGAAAGTGGTTGCATCTGGACTAATTTGGGTCCTGCGGATCGATTGGTACCATCCCCGAGCTTGTACGACCTTCGGAAGAGGTCGACCGACGAAATTCCCCCAAATCTGAGGAGATATTCTTGAATAACTTTTTTTGTGAAGGTCGGAGAGACTTGCAAGTAGGCTCTACCCCCACTAAATGGGGTTGCGCGCATCGATCGGTACCATCCTTGAGCTTCTCCGACTTTCGGAAGGGTTAGGGTTAGGGTTAGGGATGAAAGCACATAGGAGAAAGAGATATTCTTGAATAACTTTTTTTGTGAAGGTCGGAGAGACTTGCAAGTAGGCTCTACCCCCACTAAATGGGGTAGCGCGCATCGATCGGTACCATCCTTGAGCTTCTCCGACTTTCGGAAGGGTTAGGGTTAGGGTTAGGGATGAAAGCACATATGAGAAAGAGATATTCTTGAATAACTTTTTTTGTGAAGGTCGGAGAGACTTGGAAAGTGGTTGCATCTGGACTAATTTGGGTCCTGCGGATCGATTGGTACCATCCCCGAGCTTGTACGACCTTCGGAAGAGGTCGACCGACGAAATTCCCCCAAATCTGAGGAGATATTCTTGAATAACTTTTTTTGTGAAGGTCGGAGAGACTTGCAAGTAGGCTCTACCCCCACTAAATGGGGTTGCGCGCATCGATCGGTACCATCCTTGAGCTTCTCCGACTTTCGGAAGGGTTAGGGTTAGGGTTAGGGATGAAAGCACATAGGAGAAAGAGATATTCTTGAATAACTTTTTTTGTGAAGGTCGGAGAGACTTGCAAGTAGGCTCTACCCCCACTAAATGGGGTAGCGCGCATCGATCGGTACCATCCTTGAGCTTCTCCGACTTTCGGAAGGGTTAGGGTTAGGGTTAGGGATGAAAGCACATAGGAGAAAGAGATATTCTTGAATAACCTTTTTTGTGAAGGTCGGAGAGACTTGGAAAGTGGTTGCATCTGGACTAATTTGGGTCCTGCGGATCGATTGGTACCATCCCCGAGCTTGTACGACCTTCGGAAGAGGTCGACCGACGAAATTCCCCCAAATCTGAGGAGATATTCTTGAATAACTTTTTTTGTGAAGGTCGGAGAGACTTGCAAGTAGGCTCTACCCCCACTAAATGGGGTTGCGCGCATCGATCGGTACCATCCTTGAGCTTCTCCGACTTTCGGAAGGGTTAGGGTTAGGGTTAGGGATGAAAGCACATAGGAGAAAGAGATATTCTTGAATAACTTTTTTTGTGAAGGTCGGAGAGACTTGCAAGTAGGCTCTACCCCCACTAAATGGGGTAGCGCGCATCGATCGGTACCATCCTTGAGCTTCTCCGACTTTCGGAAGGGTTAGGGTTAGGGTTAGGGATGAAAGCACATAGGAGAAAGAGATATTCTTGAATAACTTTTTTTGTGAAGGTCGGAGAGACTTGCAAGTAGGCTCTACCCCCACTAAATGGGGTAGCGCGCATCGATCGGTACCATCCTTGAGCTTCTCCGACTTTCGGAAGGGTTAGGGTTAGGGTTAGGGATGAAAGCACATATGAGAAAGAGATATTCTTGAATAACTTTTTTTGTGAAGGTCGGAGAGACTTGGAAAGTGGTTGCATCTGGACTAATTTGGGTCCTGCGGATCGATTGGTACCATCCCCGAGCTTGTACGACCTTCGGAAGAGGTCGACCGACGAAATTCCCCCAAATCTGAGGAGATATTCTTGAATAACTTCTTTTGTGAAGGTCGGAGAGACTTGCAAGTAGGCTCTACCCCCACTAAATGGGGTAGCGCGCATCGATCGGTACCATCCTTGAGCTTCTCCGACTTTCGGAAGGGTTAGGGTTAGGGTTAGGGATGAAAGCACATAGGAGAAAGAGATATTCTTGAATAACTTTTTTTGTGAAGGTCGGAGAGACTTGGAAAGTGGTTGCATCTGGACTAATTTGGGTCCTGCGGATCGATTGGTACCATCCCCGAGCTTGTACGACCTTCGGAATAGGTCGACCGACGAAATTCCCCCAAATCTGAGGAGATATTCTTGAATAACTTTTTTTGTGAAGGTCGGAGAGACTTGCAAGTAGGCTCTACCCCCACTAAATGGGGTAGCGCGCATCGATCGGTACCATCCTTGAGCTTCTCCGACTTTTGGAAGGGTTAGGGTTAGGGTTAGGGATGAAAGCACATAGGAGAAAGAGATATTCTTGAATAACTTTTTTTGTGAAGGTCGGAGAGACTTGCAAGTAGGCTCTACCCCCACTAAATGGGGTAGCGAGCATCGATCAGTACCATCCTTGAGCTTCTCCGACTTTCGGAAGGGTTAGGGTTAGGGTTAGGGATGAAAGCACATAGGAGAAAGAGATATTCTTGAATAACTTTTTTTGTGAAGGTCGGAGAGACTTGGAAAGTGGTTGCATCTGGACTAATTTGGGTCCTGCGGATCGATTGGTACCATCCCCGAGCTTGTACGACCTTCGGAAGAGGTCGACCGACGAAATTCCCCCAAATCTGAGGAGATATTCTTGAATAACTTTTTTTGTGAAGGTCGGAGAGACTTGCAAGTAGGCTCTACCCCCACTAAATGGGGTTGCGCGCATCGATCGGTACCATCCTTGAGCTTCTCCGACTTTCGGAAGGGTTAGGGTTAGGGTTAGGGATGAAAGCACATAGGAGAAAGAGATATTCTTGAATAACTTTTTTTGTGAAGGTCGGAGAGACTTGCAAGTAGGCTCTACCCCCACTAAATGGGGTAGCGCGCATCGATCGGTACCATCCTTGAGCTTCTCCGACTTTCGGAAGGGTTAGGGTTAGGGTTAGGGATGAAAGCACATAGGAGAAAGAGATATTCTTGAATAACTTTTTTTGTGAAGGTCGGAGAGACTTGCAAGTAGGCTCTACCCCCACTAAATGGGGTAGCGCGCATCGATCGGTACCATCCTTGAGCTTCTCCGACTTTCGGAAGGGTTAGGGTTAGGGTTAGGGATGAAAGCACATAGGAGAAAGAGATATTCTTGAATAACTTTTTTTGTGAAGGTCGGAGAGACTTGGAAAGTGGTTGCATCTGGACTAATTTGGGTCCTGCGGATCGATTGGTACCATCCCCGAGCTTGTACGACCTTCGGAAGAGGTCGACCGACGAAATTCCCCCAAATCTGAGGAGATATTCTTGAATAACTTTTTTTGTGAAGGTCGGAGAGACTTGCAAGTAGGCTCTACCCCCACTAAATGGGGTAGCGCGCATCGATCGGTACCATCCTTGAGCTTCTCCGACTTTCGGAAGGGTTAGGGTTAGGGTTAGGGATGAAAGCACATAGGAGAAAGAGATATTCTTGAATAACTTTTTTTGTGAAGGTCGGAGAGACTTGGAAAGTGGTTGCATCTGGACTAATTTGGGTCCTGCGGATCGATTGGTACCATCCCCGAGCTTGTACGACCTTCGGAAGAGGTCGACCGACGAAATTCCCCCAAATCTGAGGAGATATTCTTGAATAACTTTTTTTGTGAAGGTCGGAGAGACTTGCAAGTAGGCTCTACCCCCACTAAATGGGGTTGCGCGCATCGATCGGTACCATCCTTGAGCTTCTCCGACTTTCGGAAGGGTTAGGGTTAGGGTTAGGGATGAAAGCACATAGGAGAAAGAGATATTCTTGAATAACTTTTTTTGTGAAGGTCGGAGAGACTTGCAAGTAGGCTCTACCCCCACTAAATGGGGTAGCGCGCATCGATCAGTACCATCCTTGAGCTTCTCCGACTTTCGGAAGGGTTAGGGTTAGGGTTAGGGATGAAAGCACATAGGAGAAAGAGATATTCTTGAATAACTTTTTTTGTGAAGGTCGGAGAGACTTGCAAGTAGGCTCTACCCCCACTAAATGGGGTAGCGCGCATCGATCGGTACCATCCTTGAGCTTCTCCGACTTTCGGAAGGGTTAGGGTTAGGGATGAAAGCACATAGGAGAAAGAGATATTCTTGAATAACTTTTTTTGTGAAGGTCGGAGAGACTTGGAAAGTGGTTGCATCTGGACTAATTTGGGTCCTGCGGATCGATTGGTACCATCCCCGAGCTTGTACGACCTTCGGAAGAGGTCGACCGACGAAATTCCCCCAAATCTGAGGAGATATTCTTGAATAACTTTTTTTGTGAAGGTAGGAGAGACTTGCAAGTAGGCTCTACCCCCACTAAATGGGGTAGCGCGCATCGATCGGTACCATCCTTGAGCTTCTCCGACTTTCGGAAGGGTTAGGGTTAGGGTTAGGGATGAAAGCACATAGGAGAAAGAGATATTCTTGAATAACTTTTTTTGTGAAGGTCGGAGAGACTTGCAAGTAGGCTCTACCCCCACTAAATGGGGTAGCGCGCATCGATCGGTACCATCCTTGAGCTTCTCCGACTTTCGGAAGGGTTAGGGTTAGGGTTAGGGATGAAAGCACATAGGAGAAAGAGATATTCTTGAATAACTTTTTTTGTGAAGGTCGGAGAGACTTGGAAAGTGGTTGCATCTGGACTAATTTGGGTCCTGCAGATCGATTGGTACCATCCCCGAGCTTGTACGACCTTCGGAAGAGGTCGACCGACGAAATTCCCCCAAATCTGAGGAGATATTCTTGAATAACTTTTTTTGTGATGGTCGGAGAGACTTGCAAGTAGGCTCTACCCCCACTAAATGGGGTTGCGCGCATCGATCGGTACCATCCTTGAGCTTCTCCGACTTTCGGAAGGGTTAGGGTTAGGGTTAGGGATGAAAGCACATAGGAGAAAGAGATATTCTTGAATAACTTTTTTTGTGAAGGTCGGAGAGACTTGCAAGTAGGCTCTACCCCCACTAAATGGGGTAGCGCGCATCGATCGGTACCATCCTTGAGCTTCTCCGACTTTCGGAAGGGTTAGGGTTAGGGTTAGGGATGAAAGCACATAGGAGAAAGAGATATTCTTGAATAACCTTTTTTGTGAAGGTCGGAGAGACTTGGAAAGTGGTTGCATCTGGACTAATTTGGGTCCTGCGGATCGATTGGTACCATCCCCGAGCTTGTACGACCTTCGGAAGAGGTCGACCGACGAAATTCCCCCAAATCTGAGGAGATATTCTTGAATAACTTTTTTTGTGAAGGTCGGAGAGACTTGCAAGTAGGCTCTACCCCCACTAAATGGGGTTGCGCGCATCGATCGGTACCATCCTTGAGCTTCTCCGACTTTCGGAAGGGTTAGGGTTAGGGTTAGGGATGAAAGCACATAGGAGAAAGAGATATTCTTGAATAACTTTTTTTGTGAAGGTCGGAGAGACTTGCAAGTAGGCTCTACCCCCACTAAATGGGGTAGCGCGCATCGATCGGTACCATCCTTGAGCTTCTCCGACTTTCGGAAGGGTTAGGGTTAGGGTTAGGGATGAAAGCACATATGAGAAAGAGATATTCTTGAATAACTTTTTTTGTGAAGGTCGGAGAGACTTGGAAAGTGGTTGCATCTGGACTAATTTGGGTCCTGCGGATCGATTGGTACCATCCCCGAGCTTGTACGACCTTCGGAAGAGGTCGACCGACGAAATTCCCCCAAATCTGAGGAGATATTCTTGAATAACTTCTTTTGTGAAGGTCGGAGAGACTTGCAAGTAGGCTCTACCCCCACTAAATGGGGTAGCGCGCATCGATCGGTACCATCCTTGAGCTTCTCCGACTTTCGGAAGGGTTAGGGTTAGGGTTAGGGATGAAAGCACATAGGAGAAAGAGATATTCTTGAATAACTTTTTTTGTGAAGGTCGGAGAGACTTGGAAAGTGGTTGCATCTGGACTAATTTGGGTCCTGCGGATCGATTGGTACCATCCCCGAGCTTGTACGACCTTCGGAATAGGTCGACCGACGAAATTCCCCCAAATCTGAGGAGATATTCTTGAATAACTTTTTTTGTGAAGGTCGGAGAGACTTGCAAGTAGGCTCTACCCCCACTAAATGGGGTAGCGCGCATCGATCGGTACCATCCTTGAGCTTCTCCGACTTTTGGAAGGGTTAGGGTTAGGGTTAGGGATGAAAGCACATAGGAGAAAGAGATATTCTTGAATAACTTTTTTTGTGAAGGTCGGAGAGACTTGCAAGTAGGCTCTACCCCCACTAAATGGGGTAGCGAGCATCGATCAGTACCATCCTTGAGCTTCTCCGACTTTCGGAAGGGTTAGGGTTAGGGTTAGGGATGAAAGCACATAGGAGAAAGAGATATTCTTGAATAACTTTTTTTGTGAAGGTCGGAGAGACTTGGAAAGTGGTTGCATCTGGACTAATTTGGGTCCTGCGGATCGATTGGTACCATCCCCGAGCTTGTACGACCTTCGGAAGAGGTCGACCGACGAAATTCCCCCAAATCTGAGGAGATATTCTTGAATAACTTTTTTTGTGAAGGTCGGAGAGACTTGCAAGTAGGCTCTACCCCCACTAAATGGGGTTGCGCGCATCGATCGGTACCATCCTTGAGCTTCTCCGACTTTCGGAAGGGTTAGGGTTAGGGTTAGGGATGAAAGCACATAGGAGAAAGAGATATTCTTGAATAACTTTTTTTGTGAAGGTCGGAGAGACTTGCAAGTAGGCTCTACCCCCACTAAATGGGGTAGCGCGCATCGATCGGTACCATCCTTGAGCTTCTCCGACTTTCGGAAGGGTTAGGGTTAGGGTTAGGGATGAAAGCACATAGGAGAAAGAGATATTCTTGAATAACTTTTTTTGTGAAGGTCGGAGAGACTTGCAAGTAGGCTCTACCCCCACTAAATGGGGTAGCGCGCATCGATCGGTACCATCCTTGAGCTTCTCCGACTTTCGGAAGGGTTAGGGTTAGGGTTAGGGATGAAAGCACATAGGAGAAAGAGATATTCTTGAATAACTTTTTTTGTGAAGGTCGGAGAGACTTGGAAAGTGGTTGCATCTGGACTAATTTGGGTCCTGCGGATCGATTGTTACCATCCCCGAGCTTGTACGACCTTCGGAAGAGGTCGACCGACGAAATTCCCCCAAATCTGAGGAGATATTCTTGAATAACTTTTTTTGTGAAGGTCGGAGAGACTTGCAAGTAGGCTCTACCCCCACTAAATGGGGTAGCGCGCATCGATCGGTACCATCCTTGAGCTTCTCCGACTTTCGGAAGGGTTAGGGTTAGGGTTAGGGATGAAAGCACATAGGAGAAAGAGATATTCTTGAATAACCTTTTTTGTGAAGGTCGGAGAGACTTGCAAGTAGGCTCTACCCCCACTAAATGGGGTAGCGCGCATCGATCGGTACCATCCTTGAGCTTCTCCGACTTTCGGAAGGGTTAGGGTTAGGGTTAGGGATGAAAGCACATAGGAGAAAGAGATATTCTTGAATAACTTTTTTTGTGAAGGTCGGAGAGACTTGGAAAGTGGTTGCATCTGGACTAATTTGGGTCCTGCGGATCGATTGGTACCATCCCCGAGCTTGTACGACCTTCGGAAGAGGTCGACCGACGAAATTCCCCCAAATCTGAGGAGATATTCTTGAATAACTTTTTTTGTGAAGGTCGGAGAGACTTGCAAGTAGGCTCTACCCCCACTAAATGGGGTAGCGCACATCGATCGGTACCATCCTTGAGCTTCTCCGACTTTCGGAAGGGTTAGGGTTAGGGTTAGGGATGAAAGCACATAGGAGAAAGAGATATTCTTGAATAACTTTTTTTGTGAAGGTCGGAGAGACTTGCAAGTAGGCTCTACCCCCACTAAATGGGGTAGCGCGCATCGATCGGTACCATCCTTGAGCTTCTCCGACTTTCGGAAGGGTTAGGGTTAGGGTTAGGGATGAAAGCACATAGGAGAAAGAGATATTCTTGAATAACTTTTTTTGTGAAGGTCGGAGAGACTTGGAAAGTGGTTGCATCTGGACTAATTTGGGTCCTGCGGATCGATTGGTACCATCCCCGAGCTTGTACGACCTTCGGAAGAGGTCGACCGACGAAATTCCCCCAAATCTGAGGAGATATTCTTGAATAACTTCTTTTGTGAAGGTCGGAGAGACTTGCAAGTAGGCTCTACCCCCACTAAATGGGGTAGCGCGCATCGATCGGTACCATCCTTGAGCTTCTCCGACTTTCGGAAGGGTTAGGGTTAGGGTTAGGGATGAAAGCACATAGGAGAAAGAGATATTCTTGAATAACTTTTTTTGTGAAGGTCGGAGAGACTTGGAAAGTGGTTGCATCTGGACTAATTTGGGTCCTGCGGATCGATTGGTACCATCCCCGAGCTTGTACGACCTTCGGAAGAGGTCGACCGACGAAATTCCCCCAAATCTGAGGAGATATTCTTGAATAACTTTTTTTGTGAAGGTCGGAGAGACTTGCAAGTAGGCTCTACCCCCACTAAATGGGGTAGCGCGCATCGATCGGTACCATCCTTGAGCTTCTCCGACTTTCGGAAGGGTTAGGGTTAGGGTTAGGGATGAAAGCACATAGGAGAAAGAGATATTCTTGAATAACTTTTTTTGTGAAGGTCGGAGAGACTTGGAAAGTGGTTGCATCTGGACTAATTTGGGTCCTGCTGATCGATTGGTACCATCCCCGAGCTTGTACGACCTTCGGAAGAGGTCGACCGACGAAATTCCCCCAAATCTGAGGAGATATTCTTGAATAACTTTTTTTGTGAAGGTCGGAGAGACTTGCAAGTAGGCTCTACCCCCACTAAATGGGGTTGCGCGCATCGATCGGTACCATCCTTGAGCTTCTCCGACTTTCGGAAGGGTTAGGGTTAGGGTTAGGGATGAAAGCACATAGGAGAAAGAGATATTCTTGAATAACTTTTTTTGTGAAGGTCGGAGAGACTTGCAAGTAGGCTCTACCCCCACTAAATGGGGTAGCGCGCATCGATCGGTACCATCCTTGAGCTTCTCCGACTTTCGGAAGGGTTAGGGTTAGGGTTAGGGATGAAAGCACATAGGAGAAAGAGATATTCTTGAATAACTTTTTTTGTGAAGGTCGGAGAGACTTGCAAGTAGGCTCTACCCCCACTAAATGGGGTAGCGCGCATCGATCGGTACCATCCTTGAGCTTCTCCGACTTTCGGAAGGGTTAGGGTTAGGGTTAGGGATGAAAGCACATAGGAGAAAGAGATATTCTTGAATAACTTTTTTTGTGAAGGTCGGAGAGACTTGGAAAGTGGTTGCATCTGGACTAATTTGGGTCCTGCGGATCGATTGGTACCATCCCCGAGCTTGTACGACCTTCGGAAGAGGTCGACCGACGAAATTCCCCCAAATCTGAGGAGATATTCTTGAATAACTTTTTTTGTGAAGGTAGGAGAGACTTGCAAGTAGGCTCTACCCCCACTAAATGGGGTAGCGCGCATCGATCGGTACCATCCTTGAGCTTCTCCGACTTTCGGAAGGGTTAGGGTTAGGGTTAGGGATGAAAGCACATAGGAGAAAGAGATATTCTTGAATAACTTTTTTTGTGAAGGTCGGAGAGACTTGCAAGTAGGCTCTACCCCCACTAAATGGGGTAGCGCGCATCGATCGGTACCATCCTTGAGCTTCTCCGACTTTCGGAAGGGTTAGGGTTAGGGTTAGGGATGAAAGCACATAGGAGAAAGAGATATTCTTGAATAACTTTTTTTGTGAAGGTCGGAGAGACTTGGAAAGTGGTTGCATCTGGACTAATTTGGGTCCTGCGGATCGATTGGTACCATCCCCGAGCTTGTACGACCTTCGGAAGAGGTCGACCGACGAAATTCCCCCAAATCTGAGGAGATATTCTTGAATAACTTTTTTTGTGAAGGTCGGAGAGACTTGCAAGTAGGCTCTACCCCCACTAAATGGGGTAGCGCGCATCGATTGGTACCATCCTTGAGCTTCTCCGACTTTCGGAAGGGTTAGGGTTAGGGTTAGGGATGAAAGCACATAGGAGAAAGAGATATTCTTGAATAACTTTTTTTGTGAAGGTCGGAGAGACTTGGAAAGTGGTTGCATCTGGACTAATTTGGGTCCTGCGGATCGATTGTTACCATCCCCGAGCTTGTACGACCTTCGGAAGAGGTCGACCGACGAAATTCCCCCAAATCTGAGGAGATATTCTTGAATAACTTTTTTTGTGAAGGTCGGAGAGACTTGCAAGTAGGCTCTACCCCCACTAAATGGGGTAGCGCGCATCGATCGGTACCATCCTTGAGCTTCTCCGACTTTCGGAAGGGTTAGGGTTAGGGTTAGGGATGAAAGCACATAGGAGAAAGAGATATTCTTGAATAACCTTTTTTGTGAAGGTCGGAGAGACTTGCAAGTAGGCTCTACCCCCACTAAATGGGGTAGCGCGCATCGATCGGTACCATCCTTGAGCTTCTCCGACTTTCGGAAGGGTTAGGGTTAGGGATGAAAGCACATAGGAGAAAGAGATATTCTTGAATAACTTTTTTTGTGAAGGTCGGAGAGACTTGGAAAGTGGTTGCATCTGGACTAATTTGGGTCCTGCGGATCGATTGGTACCATTTCCGAGCTTGTACGACCTTCGGAAGAGGTCGACCGACGAAATTCCCCCAAATCTGAGGAGATATTCTTGAATAACTTTTTTTGTGAAGGTCGGAGAGACTTGCAAGTAGGCTCTACCCCCACTAAATGGGGTAGCGCACATCGATCGGTACCATCCTTGAGCTTCTCCGACTTTCGGAAGGGTTAGGGTTAGGGTTAGGGATGAAAGCACATAGGAGAAAGAGATATTCTTGAATAACTTTTTTTGTGAAGGTCGGAGAGACTTGCAAGTAGGCTCTACCCCCACTAAATGGGGTAGCGCGCATCGATCGGTACCATCCTTGAGCTTCTCCGACTTTCGGAAGGGTTAGGGTTAGGGTTAGGGATGAAAGCACATAGGAGAAAGAGATATTCTTGAATAACTTTTTTTGTGAAGGTCGGAGAGACTTGGAAAGTGGTTGCATCTGGACTAATTTGGGTCCTGCGGATCGATTGGTACCATCCCCGAGCTTGTACGACCTTCGGAAGAGGTCGACCGACGAAATTCCCCCAAATCTGAGGAGATATTCTTGAATAACTTCTTTTGTGAAGGTCGGAGAGACTTGCAAGTAGGCTCTACCCCCACTAAATGGGGTAGCGCGCATCGATCGGTACCATCCTTGAGCTTCTCCGACTTTCGGAAGGGTTAGGGTTAGGGTTAGGGATGAAAGCACATAGGAGAAAGAGATATTCTTGAATAACTTTTTTTGTGAAGGTCGGAGAGACTTGGAAAGTGGTTGCATCTGGACTAATTTGGGTCCTGCGGATCGATTGGTACCATCCCCGAGCTTGTACGACCTTCGGAAGAGGTCGACCGACGAAATTCCCCCAAATCTGAGGAGATATTCTTGAATAACTTTTTTTGTGAAGGTCGGAGAGACTTGCAAGTAGGCTCTACCCCCACTAAATGGGGTAGCGCGCATCGATCGGTACCATCCTTGAGCTTCTCCGACTTTCGGAAGGGTTAGGGTTAGGGTTAGGGATGAAAGCACATAGGAGAAAGAGATATTCTTGAATAACTTTTTTTGTGAAGGTCGGAGAGACTTGGAAAGTGGTTGCATCTGGACTAATTTGGGTCCTGCGGATCGATTGGTACCATCCCCGAGCTTGTACGACCTTCGGAAGAGGTCGACCGACGAAATTCCCCCAAATCTGAGGAGATATTCTTGAATAACTTTTTTTGTGAAGGTCGGAGAGACTTGCAAGTAGGCTCTACCCCCACTAAATGGGGTTGCGCGCATCGATCGGTACCATCCTTGAGCTTCTCCGACTTTCGGAAGGGTTAGGGTTAGGGTTAGGGATGAAAGCACATAGGAGAAAGAGATATTCTTGAATAACTTTTTTTGTGAAGGTCGGAGAGACTTGCAAGTAGGCTCTACCCCCACTAAATGGGGTAGCGCGCATCGATCGGTACCATCCTTGAGCTTCTCCGACTTTCGGAAGGGTTAGGGTTAGGGTTAGGGATGAAAGCACATAGGAGAAAGAGATATTCTTGAATAACTTTTTTTGTGAAGGTCGGAGAGACTTGCAAGTAGGCTCTACCCCCACTAAATGGGGTAGCGCACATCGATCGGTACCATCCTTGAGCTTCTCCGACTTTCGGAAGGGTTAGGGTTAGGGTTAGGGATGAAAGCACATAGGAGAAAGAGATATTCTTGAATAACTTTTTTTGTGAAGGTCGGAGAGACTTGGAAAGTGGTTGCATCTGGACTAATTTGGGTCCTGCGGATCGATTGGTACCATTTCCGAGCTTGTACGACCTTCGGAAGAGGTCGACCGACGAAATTCCCCCAAATCTGAGGAGATATTCTTGAATAACTTTTTTTGTGAAGGTCGGAGAGACTTGCAAGTAGGCTCTACCCCCACTAAATGGGGTAGCGCACATCGATCGGTACCATCCTTGAGCTTCTCCGACTTTCGGAAGGGTTAGGGTTAGGGTTAGGGATGAAAGCACATAGGAGAAAGAGATATTCTTGAATAACTTTTTTTGTGAAGGTCGGAGAGACTTGGAAAGTGGTTGCATCTGGACTAATTTGGGTCCTGCTGATCGATTGGTACCATCCCCGAGCTTGTACGACCTTCGGAAGAGGTCGACCGACGAAATTCCCCCAAATCTGAGGAGATATTCTTGAATAACTTTTTTTGTGAAGGTCGGAGAGACTTGCAAGTAGGCTCTACCCCCACTAAATGGGGTTGCGCGCATCGATCGGTACCATCTTTGAGCTTCTCCGACTTTCGGAAGGGTTAGGGTTAGGGTTAGGGATGAAAGCACATAGGAGAAAGAGATATTCTTGAATAACTTTTTTTGTGAAGGTCGGAGAGACTTGCAAGTAGGCTCTACCCCCACTAAATGGGGTAGCGCGCATCGATCGGTACCATCCTTGAGCTTCTCCGACTTTCGGAAGGGTTAGGGTTAGGGTTAGGGATGAAAGCACATAGGAGAAAGAGATATTCTTGAATAACTTTTTTTGTGAAGGTCGGAGAGACTTGCAAGTAGGCTCTACCCCCACTAAATGGGGTAGCGCGCATCGATCGGTACCATCCTTGAGCTTCTCCGACTTTCGGAAGGGTTAGGGTTAGGGTTAGGGATGAAAGCACATAGGAGAAAGAGATATTCTTGAATAACTTTTTTTGTGAAGGTCGGAGAGACTTGCAAGTAGGCTCTACCCCCACTAAATGGGGTAGCGCACATCGATCGGTACCATCCTTGAGCTTCTCCGACTTTCGGAAGGGTTAGGGTTAGGGTTAGGGATGAAAGCACATAGGAGAAAGAGATATTCTTGAATAACTTTTTTTGTGAAGGTCGGAGAGACTTGGAAAGTGGTTGCATCTGGACTAATTTGGGTCCTGCGGATCGATTGGTACCATTTCCGAGCTTGTACGACCTTCGGAAGAGGTCGACCGACGAAATTCCCCCAAATCTGAGGAGATATTCTTGAATAACTTTTTTTGTGAAGGTCGGAGAGACTTGCAAGTAGGCTCTACCCCCACTAAATGGGGTAGCGCACATCGATCGGTACCATCCTTGAGCTTCTCCGACTTTCGGAAGGGTTAGGGTTAGGGTTAGGGATGAAAGCACATAGGAGAAAGAGATATTCTTGAATAACTTTTTTTGTGAAGGTCGGAGAGACTTGCAAGTAGGCTCTACCCCCACTAAATGGGGTAGCGCGCATCGATCGGTACCATCCTTGAGCTTCTCCGACTTTCGGAAGGGTTAGGGTTAGGGTTAGGGATGAAAGCACATAGGAGAAAGAGATATTCTTGAATAACTTTTTTTGTGAAGGTCGGAGAGACTTGGAAAGTGGTTGCATCTGGACTAATTTGGGTCCTGCGGATCGATTGGTACCATCCCCGAGCTTGTACGACCTTCGGAAGAGGTCGACCGACGAAATTCCCCCAAATCTGAGGAGATATTCTTGAATAACTTCTTTTGTGAAGGTCGGAGAGACTTGCAAGTAGGCTCTACCCCCACTAAATGGGGTAGCGCGCATCGATCGGTACCATCCTTGAGCTTCTCCGACTTTCGGAAGGGTTAGGGTTAGGGTTAGGGATGAAAGCACATAGGAGAA
Source organism: Limanda limanda (assembly GCF_963576545.1). Classification (NCBI taxonomy): domain Eukaryota; kingdom Metazoa; phylum Chordata; class Actinopteri; order Pleuronectiformes; family Pleuronectidae; genus Limanda; species Limanda limanda. The sequence goes on along the minus strand of NW_026870578.1, from coordinate 212,821 downwards.
AGAGATATTCTTGAATAACTTTTTTTGTGAAGGTCGGAGAGACTTGGAAAGTGGTTGCATCTGGACTAATTTGGGTCCTGCGGATCGATTGGTACCATCCCCGAGCTTGTACGACCTTCGGAAGAGGTCGACCGACGAAATTCCCCCAAATCTGAGGAGATATTCTTGAATAACTTTTTTTGTGAAGGTCGGAGAGACTTGCAAGTAGGCTCTACCCCCACTAAATGGGGTAGCGCGCATCGATCGGTACCATCCTTGAGCTTCTCCGACTTTCGGAAGGGTTAGGGTTAGGGTTAGGGATGAAAGCACATAGGAGAAAGAGATATTCTTGAATAACTTTTTTTGTGAAGGTCGGAGAGACTTGGAAAGTGGTTGCATCTGGACTAATTTGGGTCCTGCAGATCGATTGGTACCATCCCCGAGCTTGTACGACCTTCGGAAGAGGTCGACCGACGAAATTCCCCCAAATCTGAGGAGATATTCTTGAATAACTTTTTTTGTGAAGGTCGGAGAGACTTGCAAGTAGGCTCTACCCCCACTAAATGGGGTTGCGCGCATCGATCGGTACCATCCTTGAGCTTCTCCGACTTTCGGAAGGGTTAGGGTTAGGGTTAGGGATGAAAGCACATAGGAGAAAGAGATATTCTTGAATAACTTTTTTTGTGAAGGTCGGAGAGACTTGCAAGTAGGCTCTACCCCCACTAAATGGGGTAGCGCGCATCGATCAGTACCATCCTTGAGCTTCTCCGACTTTCGGAAGGGTTAGGGTTAGGGTTAGGGATGAAAGCACATAGGAGAAAGAGATATTCTTGAATAACTTTTTTTGTGAAGGTCGGAGAGACTTGCAAGTAGGCTCTACCCCCACTAAATGGGGTAGCGCGCATCGATCGGTACCATCCTTGAGCTTCTCCGACTTTCGGAAGGGTTAGGGTTAGGGTTAGGGATGAAAGCACATAGGAGAAAGAGATATTCTTGAATAACTTTTTTTGTGAAGGTCGGAGAGACTTGGAAAGTGGTTGCATCTGGACTAATTTGGGTCCTGCGGATCGATTGGTACCATCCCCGAGCTTGTACGACCTTCGGAAGAGGTCGACCGACGAAATTCCCCCAAATCTGAGGAGATATTCTTGAATAACTTTTTTTGTGAAGGTAGGAGAGACTTGCAAGTAGGCTCTACCCCCACTAAATGGGGTAGCGCGCATCGATCGGTACCATCCTTGAGCTTCTCCGACTTTCGGAAGGGTTAGGGTTAGGGTTAGGGATGAAAGCACATAGGAGAAAGAGATATTCTTGAATAACTTTTTTTGTGAAGGTCGGAGAGACTTGCAAGTAGGCTCTACCCCCACTAAATGGGGTAGCGCGCATCGATCGGTACCATCCTTGAGCTTCTCCGACTTTCGGAAGGGTTAGGGTTAGGGTTAGGGATGAAAGCACATAGGAGAAAGAGATATTCTTGAATAACTTTTTTTGTGAAGGTCGGAGAGACTTGGAAAGTGGTTGCATCTGGACTAATTTGGGTCCTGCAGATCGATTGGTACCATCCCCGAGCTTGTACGACCTTCGGAAGAGGTCGACCGACGAAATTCCCCCAAATCTGAGGAGATATTCTTGAATAACTTTTTTTGTGAAGGTCGGAGAGACTTGCAAGTAGGCTCTACCCCCACTAAATGGGGTTGCGCGCATCGATCGGTACCATCCTTGAGCTTCTCCGACTTTCGGAAGGGTTAGGGTTAGGGTTAGGGATGAAAGCACATAGGAGAAAGAGATATTCTTGAATAACTTTTTTTGTGAAGGTCGGAGAGACTTGCAAGTAGGCTCTACCCCCACTAAATGGGGTAGCGCGCATCGATCGGTACCATCCTTGAGCTTCTCCGACTTTCGGAAGGGTTAGGGTTAGGGTTAGGGATGAAAGCACATAGGAGAAAGAGATATTCTTGAATAACCTTTTTTGTGAAGGTCGGAGAGACTTGGAAAGTGGTTGCATCTGGACTAATTTGGGTCCTGCGGATCGATTGGTACCATCCCCGAGCTTGTACGACCTTCGGAAGAGGTCGACCGACGAAATTCCCCCAAATCTGAGGAGATATTCTTGAATAACTTTTTTTGTGAAGGTCGGAGAGACTTGCAAGTAGGCTCTACCCCCACTAAATGGGGTTGCGCGCATCGATCGGTACCATCCTTGAGCTTCTCCGACTTTCGGAAGGGTTAGGGTTAGGGTTAGGGATGAAAGCACATAGGAGAAAGAGATATTCTTGAATAACTTTTTTTGTGAAGGTCGGAGAGACTTGCAAGTAGGCTCTACCCCCACTAAATGGGGTAGCGCGCATCGATCGGTACCATCCTTGAGCTTCTCCGACTTTCGGAAGGGTTAGGGTTAGGGTTAGGGATGAAAGCACATAGGAGAAAGAGATATTCTTGAATAACTTTTTTTGTGAAGGTCGGAGAGACTTGCAAGTAGGCTCTACCCCCACTAAATGGGGTAGCGCGCATCGATCGGTACCATCCTTGAGCTTCTCCGACTTTCGGAAGGGTTAGGGTTAGGGTTAGGGATGAAAGCACATAGGAGAAAGAGATATTCTTGAATAACTTTTTTTGTGAAGGTCGGAGAGACTTGGAAAGTGGTTGCATCTGGACTAATTTGGGTCCTGCGGATCGATTGGTACCATCCCCGAGCTTGTACGACCTTCGGAAGAGGTCGACCGACGAAATTCCCCCAAATCTGAGGAGATATTCTTGAATAACTTTTTTTGTGAAGGTCGGAGAGACTTGCAAGTAGGCTCTACCCCCACTAAATGGGGTTGCGCGCATCGATCGGTACCATCCTTGAGCTTCTCCGACTTTCGGAAGGGTTAGGGTTAGGGTTAGGGATGAAAGCACATAGGAGAAAGAGATATTCTTGAATAACTTTTTTTGTGAAGGTCGGAGAGACTTGCAAGTAGGCTCTACCCCCACTAAATGGGGTAGCGCGCATCGATCGGTACCATCCTTGAGCTTCTCCGACTTTCGGAAGGGTTAGGGTTAGGGTTAGGGATGAAAGCACATAGGAGAAAGAGATATTCTTGAATAACTTTTTTTGTGAAGGTCGGAGAGACTTGCAAGTAGGCTCTACCCCCACTAAATGGGGTAGCGCGCATCGATCGGTACCATCCTTGAGCTTCTCCGACTTTCGGAAGGGTTAGGGTTAGGGTTAGGGATGAAAGCACATAGGAGAAAGAGATATTCTTGAATAACTTTTTTTGTGAAGGTCGGAGAGACTTGGAAAGTGGTTGCATCTGGACTAATTTGGGTCCTGCGGATCGATTGGTACCATCCCCGAGCTTGTACGACCTTCGGAAGAGGTCGACCGACGAAATTCCCCCAAATCTGAGGAGATATTCTTGAATAACTTTTTTTGTGAAGGTAGGAGAGACTTGCAAGTAGGCTCTACCCCCACTAAATGGGGTAGCGCGCATCGATCGGTACCATCCTTGAGCTTCTCCGACTTTCGGAAGGGTTAGGGTTAGGGTTAGGGATGAAAGCACATAGGAGAAAGAGATATTCTTGAATAACTTTTTTTGTGAAGGTCGGAGAGACTTGCAAGTAGGCTCTACCCCCACTAAATGGGGTAGCGCGCATCGATCGGTACCATCCTTGAGCTTCTCCGACTTTCGGAAGGGTTAGGGTTAGGGTTAGGGATGAAAGCACATAGGAGAAAGAGATATTCTTGAATAACTTTTTTTGTGAAGGTCGGAGAGACTTGGAAAGTGGTTGCATCTGGACTAATTTGGGTCCTGCGGATCGATTGGTACCATCCCCGAGCTTGTACGACCTTCGGAAGAGGTCGACCGACGAAATTCCCCCAAATCTGAGGAGATATTCTTGAATAACTTTTTTTGTGAAGGTCGGAGAGACTTGCAAGTAGGCTCTACCCCCACTAAATGGGGTAGCGCGCATCGATCGGTACCATCCTTGAGCTTCTCCGACTTTCGGAAGGGTTAGGGTTAGGGTTAGGGATGAAAGCACATAGGAGAAAGAGATATTCTTGAATAACTTTTTTTGTGAAGGTCGGAGAGACTTGGAAAGTGGTTGCATCTGGACTAATTTGGGTCCTGCGGATCGATTGTTACCATCCCCGAGCTTGTACGACCTTCGGAAGAGGTCGACCGACGAAATTCCCCCAAATCTGAGGAGATATTCTTGAATAACTTTTTTTGTGAAGGTCGGAGAGACTTGCAAGTAGGCTCTACCCCCACTAAATGGGGTAGCGCGCATCGATCGGTACCATCCTTGAGCTTCTCCGACTTTCGGAAGGGTTAGGGTTAGGGTTAGGGATGAAAGCACATAGGAGAAAGAGATATTCTTGAATAACCTTTTTTGTGAAGGTCGGAGAGACTTGCAAGTAGGCTCTACCCCCACTAAATGGGGTAGCGCGCATCGATCGGTACCATCCTTGAGCTTCTCCGACTTTCGGAAGGGTTAGGGTTAGGGATGAAAGCACATAGGAGAAAGAGATATTCTTGAATAACTTTTTTTGTGAAGGTCGGAGAGACTTGGAAAGTGGTTGCATCTGGACTAATTTGGGTCCTGCGGATCGATTGGTACCATTTCCGAGCTTGTACGACCTTCGGAAGAGGTCGACCGACGAAATTCCCCCAAATCTGAGGAGATATTCTTGAATAACTTTTTTTGTGAAGGTCGGAGAGACTTGCAAGTAGGCTCTACCCCCACTAAATGGGGTAGCGCACATCGATCGGTACCATCCTTGAGCTTCTCCGACTTTCGGAAGGGTTAGGGTTAGGGTTAGGGATGAAAGCACATAGGAGAAAGAGATATTCTTGAATAACTTTTTTTGTGAAGGTCGGAGAGACTTGGAAAGTGGTTGCATCTGGACTAATTTGGGTCCTGCGGATCGATTGGTACCATCCCCGAGCTTGTACGACCTTCGGAAGAGGTCGACCGACGAAATTCCCCCAAATCTGAGGAGATATTCTTGAATAACTTCTTTTGTGAAGGTCGGAGAGACTTGCAAGTAGGCTCTACCCCCACTAAATGGGGTAGCGCGCATCGATCGGTACCATCCTTGAGCTTCTCCGACTTTCGGAAGGGTTAGGGTTAGGGTTAGGGATGAAAGCACATAGGAGAAAGAGATATTCTTGAATAACTTTTTTTGTGAAGGTCGGAGAGACTTGGAAAGTGGTTGCATCTGGACTAATTTGGGTCCTGCGGATCGATTGGTACCATCCCCGAGCTTGTACGACCTTCGGAAGAGGTCGACCGACGAAATTCCCCCAAATCTGAGGAGATATTCTTGAATAACTTTTTTTGTGAAGGTCGGAGAGACTTGCAAGTAGGCTCTACCCCCACTAAATGGGGTAGCGCGCATCGATCGGTACCATCCTTGAGCTTCTCCGACTTTCGGAAGGGTTAGGGTTAGGGTTAGGGATGAAAGCACATAGGAGAAAGAGATATTCTTGAATAACTTTTTTTGTGAAGGTCGGAGAGACTTGGAAAGTGGTTGCATCTGGACTAATTTGGGTCCTGCGGATCGATTGGTACCATCCCCGAGCTTGTACGACCTTCGGAAGAGGTCGACCGACGAAATTCCCCCAAATCTGAGGAGATATTCTTGAATAACTTTTTTTGTGAAGGTCGGAGAGACTTGCAAGTAGGCTCTACCCCCACTAAATGGGGTTGCGCGCATCGATCGGTACCATCCTTGAGCTTCTCCGACTTTCGGAAGGGTTAGGGTTAGGGTTAGGGATGAAAGCACATAGGAGAAAGAGATATTCTTGAATAACTTTTTTTGTGAAGGTCGGAGAGACTTGCAAGTAGGCTCTACCCCCACTAAATGGGGTAGCGCGCATCGATCGGTACCATCCTTGAGCTTCTCCGACTTTCGGAAGGGTTAGGGTTAGGGTTAGGGATGAAAGCACATAGGAGAAAGAGATATTCTTGAATAACTTTTATTGTGAAGGTCGGAGAGACTTGCAAGTAGGCTCTACCCCCACTAAATGGGGTAGCGCACATCGATCGGTACCATCCTTGAGCTTCTCCGACTTTCGGAAGGGTTAGGGTTAGGGTTAGGGATGAAAGCACATAGGAGAAAGAGATATTCTTGAATAACTTTTTTTGTGAAGGTCGGAGAGACTTGGAAAGTGGTTGCATCTGGACTAATTTGGGTCCTGCGGATCGATTGGTACCATTTCCGAGCTTGTACGACCTTCGGAAGAGGTCGACCGACGAAATTCCCCCAAATCTGAGGAGATATTCTTGAATAACTTTTTTTGTGAAGGTCGGAGAGACTTGCAAGTAGGCTCTACCCCCACTAAATGGGGTAGCGCACATCGATCGGTACCATCCTTGAGCTTCTCCGACTTTCGGAAGGGTTAGGGTTAGGGTTAGGGATGAAAGCACATAGGAGAAAGAGATATTCTTGAATAACTTTTTTTGTGAAGGTCGGAGAGACTTGCAAGTAGGCTCTACCCCCACTAAATGGGGTAGCGCGCATCGATCGGTACCATCCTTGAGCTTCTCCGACTTTCGGAAGGGTTAGGGTTAGGGTTAGGGATGAAAGCACATAGGAGAAAGAGATATTCTTGAATAACTTTTTTTGTGAAGGTCGGAGAGACTTGGAAAGTGGTTGCATCTGGACTAATTTGGGTCCTGCGGATCGATTGGTACCATCCCCGAGCTTGTACGACCTTCGGAAGAGGTCGACCGACGAAATTCCCCCAAATCTGAGGAGATATTCTTGAATAACTTCTTTTGTGAAGGTCGGAGAGACTTGCAAGTAGGCTCTACCCCCACTAAATGGGGTAGCGCGCATCGATCGGTACCATCCTTGAGCTTCTCCGACTTTCGGAAGGGTTAGGGTTAGGGTTAGGGATGAAAGCACATAGGAGAAAGAGATATTCTTGAATAACTTTTTTTGTGAAGGTCGGAGAGACTTGGAAAGTGGTTGCATCTGGACTAATTTGGGTCCTGCGGATCGATTGGTACCATCCCCGAGCTTGTACGACCTTCGGAAGAGGTCGACCGACGAAATTCCCCCAAATCTGAGGAGATATTCTTGAATAACTTTTTTTGTGAAGGTCGGAGAGACTTGCAAGTAGGCTCTACCCCCACTAAATGGGGTAGCGCGCATCGATCGGTACCATCCTTGAGCTTCTCCGACTTTCGGAAGGGTTAGGGTTAGGGTTAGGGATGAAAGCACATAGGAGAAAGAGATATTCTTGAATAACTTTTTTTGTGAAGGTCGGAGAGACTTGGAAAGTGGTTGCATCTGGACTAATTTGGGTCCTGCGGATCGATTGGTACCATCCCCGAGCTTGTACGACCTTCGGAAGAGGTCGACCGACGAAATTCCCCCAAATCTGAGGAGATATTCTTGAATAACTTTTTTTGTGAAGGTCGGAGAGACTTGCAAGTAGGCTCTACCCCCACTAAATGGGGTTGCGCGCATCGATCGGTACCATCCTTGAGCTTCTCCGACTTTCGGAAGGGTTAGGGTTAGGGTTAGGGATGAAAGCACATAGGAGAAAGAGATATTCTTGAATAACTTTTTTTGTGAAGGTCGGAGAGACTTGCAAGTAGGCTCTACCCCCACTAAATGGGGTAGCGCGCATCGATCAGTACCATCCTTGAGCTTCTCCGACTTTCGGAAGGGTTAGGGTTAGGGTTAGGGATGAAAGCACATAGGAGAAAGAGATATTCTTGAATAACTTTTTTTGTGAAGGTCGGAGAGACTTGCAAGTAGGCTCTACCCCCACTAAATGGGGTAGCGCGCATCGATCGGTACCATCCTTGAGCTTCTCCGACTTTCGGAAGGGTTAGGGTTAGGGATGAAAGCACATAGGAGAAAGAGATATTCTTGAATAACTTTTTTTGTGAAGGTCGGAGAGACTTGGAAAGTGGTTGCATCTGGACTAATTTGGGTCCTGCGGATCGATTGGTACCATCCCCGAGCTTGTACGACCTTCGGAAGAGGTCGACCGACGAAATTCCCCCAAATCTGAGGAGATATTCTTGAATAACTTTTTTTGTGAAGGTAGGAGAGACTTGCAAGTAGGCTCTACCCCCACTAAATGGGGTAGCGCGCATCGATCGGTACCATCCTTGAGCTTCTCCGACTTTCGGAAGGGTTAGGGTTAGGGTTAGGGATGAAAGCACATAGGAGAAAGAGATATTCTTGAATAACTTTTTTTGTGAAGGTCGGAGAGACTTGCAAGTAGGCTCTACCCCCACTAAATGGGGTAGCGCGCATCGATCGGTACCATCCTTGAGCTTCTCCGACTTTCGGAAGGGTTAGGGTTAGGGTTAGGGATGAAAGCACATAGGAGAAAGAGATATTCTTGAATAACTTTTTTTGTGAAGGTCGGAGAGACTTGGAAAGTGGTTGCATCTGGACTAATTTGGGTCCTGCAGATCGATTGGTACCATCCCCGAGCTTGTACGACCTTCGGAAGAGGTCGACCGACGAAATTCCCCCAAATCTGAGGAGATATTCTTGAATAACTTTTTTTGTGATGGTCGGAGAGACTTGCAAGTAGGCTCTACCCCCACTAAATGGGGTTGCGCGCATCGATCGGTACCATCCTTGAGCTTCTCCGACTTTCGGAAGGGTTAGGGTTAGGGTTAGGGATGAAAGCACATAGGAGAAAGAGATATTCTTGAATAACTTTTTTTGTGAAGGTCGGAGAGACTTGCAAGTAGGCTCTACCCCCACTAAATGGGGTAGCGCGCATCGATCGGTACCATCCTTGAGCTTCTCCGACTTTCGGAAGGGTTAGGGTTAGGGTTAGGGATGAAAGCACATAGGAGAAAGAGATATTCTTGAATAACCTTTTTTGTGAAGGTCGGAGAGACTTGGAAAGTGGTTGCATCTGGACTAATTTGGGTCCTGCGGATCGATTGGTACCATCCCCGAGCTTGTACGACCTTCGGAAGAGGTCGACCGACGAAATTCCCCCAAATCTGAGGAGATATTCTTGAATAACTTTTTTTGTGAAGGTCGGAGAGACTTGCAAGTAGGCTCTACCCCCACTAAATGGGGTTGCGCGCATCGATCGGTACCATCCTTGAGCTTCTCCGACTTTCGGAAGGGTTAGGGTTAGGGTTAGGGATGAAAGCACATAGGAGAAAGAGATATTCTTGAATAACTTTTTTTGTGAAGGTCGGAGAGACTTGCAAGTAGGCTCTACCCCCACTAAATGGGGTAGCGCGCATCGATCGGTACCATCCTTGAGCTTCTCCGACTTTCGGAAGGGTTAGGGTTAGGGTTAGGGATGAAAGCACATATGAGAAAGAGATATTCTTGAATAACTTTTTTTGTGAAGGTCGGAGAGACTTGGAAAGTGGTTGCATCTGGACTAATTTGGGTCCTGCGGATCGATTGGTACCATCCCCGAGCTTGTACGACCTTCGGAAGAGGTCGACCGACGAAATTCCCCCAAATCTGAGGAGATATTCTTGAATAACTTTTTTTGTGAAGGTCGGAGAGACTTGCAAGTAGGCTCTACCCCCACTAAATGGGGTTGCGCGCATCGATCGGTACCATCCTTGAGCTTCTCCGACTTTCGGAAGGGTTAGGGTTAGGGTTAGGGATGAAAGCACATAGGAGAAAGAGATATTCTTGAATAACTTTTTTTGTGAAGGTCGGAGAGACTTGCAAGTAGGCTCTACCCCCACTAAATGGGGTAGCGCGCATCGATCGGTACCATCCTTGAGCTTCTCCGACTTTCGGAAGGGTTAGGGTTAGGGTTAGGGATGAAAGCACATAGGAGAAAGAGATATTCTTGAATAACCTTTTTTGTGAAGGTCGGAGAGACTTGGAAAGTGGTTGCATCTGGACTAATTTGGGTCCTGCGGATCGATTGGTACCATCCCCGAGCTTGTACGACCTTCGGAAGAGGTCGACCGACGAAATTCCCCCAAATCTGAGGAGATATTCTTGAATAACTTTTTTTGTGAAGGTCGGAGAGACTTGCAAGTAGGCTCTACCCCCACTAAATGGGGTTGCGCGCATCGATCGGTACCATCCTTGAGCTTCTCCGACTTTCGGAAGGGTTAGGGTTAGGGTTAGGGATGAAAGCACATAGGAGAAAGAGATATTCTTGAATAACTTTTTTTGTGAAGGTCGGAGAGACTTGCAAGTAGGCTCTACCCCCACTAAATGGGGTAGCGCGCATCGATCGGTACCATCCTTGAGCTTCTCCGACTTTCGGAAGGGTTAGGGTTAGGGTTAGGGATGAAAGCACATAGGAGAAAGAGATATTCTTGAATAACTTTTTTTGTGAAGGTCGGAGAGACTTGCAAGTAGGCTCTACCCCCACTAAATGGGGTAGCGCGCATCGATCGGTACCATCCTTGAGCTTCTCCGACTTTCGGAAGGGTTAGGGTTAGGGTTAGGGATGAAAGCACATATGAGAAAGAGATATTCTTGAATAACTTTTTTTGTGAAGGTCGGAGAGACTTGGAAAGTGGTTGCATCTGGACTAATTTGGGTCCTGCGGATCGATTGGTACCATCCCCGAGCTTGTACGACCTTCGGAAGAGGTCGACCGACGAAATTCCCCCAAATCTGAGGAGATATTCTTGAATAACTTCTTTTGTGAAGGTCGGAGAGACTTGCAAGTAGGCTCTACCCCCACTAAATGGGGTAGCGCGCATCGATCGGTACCATCCTTGAGCTTCTCCGACTTTCGGAAGGGTTAGGGTTAGGGTTAGGGATGAAAGCACATAGGAGAAAGAGATATTCTTGAATAACTTTTTTTGTGAAGGTCGGAGAGACTTGGAAAGTGGTTGCATCTGGACTAATTTGGGTCCTGCGGATCGATTGGTACCATCCCCGAGCTTGTACGACCTTCGGAATAGGTCGACCGACGAAATTCCCCCAAATCTGAGGAGATATTCTTGAATAACTTTTTTTGTGAAGGTCGGAGAGACTTGCAAGTAGGCTCTACCCCCACTAAATGGGGTAGCGCGCATCGATCGGTACCATCCTTGAGCTTCTCCGACTTTTGGAAGGGTTAGGGTTAGGGTTAGGGATGAAAGCACATAGGAGAAAGAGATATTCTTGAATAACTTTTTTTGTGAAGGTCGGAGAGACTTGCAAGTAGGCTCTACCCCCACTAAATGGGGTAGCGAGCATCGATCAGTACCATCCTTGAGCTTCTCCGACTTTCGGAAGGGTTAGGGTTAGGGTTAGGGATGAAAGCACATAGGAGAAAGAGATATTCTTGAATAACTTTTTTTGTGAAGGTCGGAGAGACTTGGAAAGTGGTTGCATCTGGACTAATTTGGGTCCTGCGGATCGATTGGTACCATCCCCGAGCTTGTACGACCTTCGGAAGAGGTCGACCGACGAAATTCCCCCAAATCTGAGGAGATATTCTTGAATAACTTTTTTTGTGAAGGTCGGAGAGACTTGCAAGTAGGCTCTACCCCCACTAAATGGGGTTGCGCGCATCGATCGGTACCATCCTTGAGCTTCTCCGACTTTCGGAAGGGTTAGGGTTAGGGTTAGGGATGAAAGCACATAGGAGAAAGAGATATTCTTGAATAACTTTTTTTGTGAAGGTCGGAGAGACTTGCAAGTAGGCTCTACCCCCACTAAATGGGGTAGCGCGCATCGATCGGTACCATCCTTGAGCTTCTCCGACTTTCGGAAGGGTTAGGGTTAGGGTTAGGGATGAAAGCACATAGGAGAAAGAGATATTCTTGAATAACTTTTTTTGTGAAGGTCGGAGAGACTTGCAAGTAGGCTCTACCCCCACTAAATGGGGTAGCGCGCATCGATCGGTACCATCCTTGAGCTTCTCCGACTTTCGGAAGGGTTAGGGTTAGGGTTAGGGATGAAAGCACATAGGAGAAAGAGATATTCTTGAATAACTTTTTTTGTGAAGGTCGGAGAGACTTGGAAAGTGGTTGCATCTGGACTAATTTGGGTCCTGCGGATCGATTGTTACCATCCCCGAGCTTGTACGACCTTCGGAAGAGGTCGACCGACGAAATTCCCCCAAATCTGAGGAGATATTCTTGAATAACTTTTTTTGTGAAGGTCGGAGAGACTTGCAAGTAGGCTCTACCCCCACTAAATGGGGTAGCGCGCATCGATCGGTACCATCCTTGAGCTTCTCCGACTTTCGGAAGGGTTAGGGTTAGGGTTAGGGATGAAAGCACATAGGAGAAAGAGATATTCTTGAATAACCTTTTTTGTGAAGGTCGGAGAGACTTGCAAGTAGGCTCTACCCCCACTAAATGGGGTAGCGCGCATCGATCGGTACCATCCTTGAGCTTCTCCGACTTTCGGAAGGGTTAGGGTTAGGGTTAGGGATGAAAGCACATAGGAGAAAGAGATATTCTTGAATAACTTTTTTTGTGAAGGTCGGAGAGACTTGGAAAGTGGTTGCATCTGGACTAATTTGGGTCCTGCGGATCGATTGGTACCATCCCCGAGCTTGTACGACCTTCGGAAGAGGTCGACCGACGAAATTCCCCCAAATCTGAGGAGATATTCTTGAATAACTTTTTTTGTGAAGGTCGGAGAGACTTGCAAGTAGGCTCTACCCCCACTAAATGGGGTAGCGCACATCGATCGGTACCATCCTTGAGCTTCTCCGACTTTCGGAAGGGTTAGGGTTAGGGTTAGGGATGAAAGCACATAGGAGAAAGAGATATTCTTGAATAACTTTTTTTGTGAAGGTCGGAGAGACTTGCAAGTAGGCTCTACCCCCACTAAATGGGGTAGCGCGCATCGATCGGTACCATCCTTGAGCTTCTCCGACTTTCGGAAGGGTTAGGGTTAGGGTTAGGGATGAAAGCACATAGGAGAAAGAGATATTCTTGAATAACTTTTTTTGTGAAGGTCGGAGAGACTTGGAAAGTGGTTGCATCTGGACTAATTTGGGTCCTGCGGATCGATTGGTACCATCCCCGAGCTTGTACGACCTTCGAAAGAGGTCGACCGACGAAATTCCCCCAAATCTGAGGAGATATTCTTGAATAACTTCTTTTGTGAAGGTCGGAGAGACTTGCAAGTAGGCTCTACCCCCACTAAATGGGGTAGCGCGCATCGATCGGTACCATCCTTGAGCTTCTCCGACTTTCGGAAGGGTTAGGGTTAGGGTTAGGGATGAAAGCACATAGGAGAAAGAGATATTCTTGAATAACTTTTTTTGTGAAGGTCGGAGAGACTTGGAAAGTGGTTGCATCTGGACTAATTTGGGTCCTGCGGATCGATTGGTACCATCCCCGAGCTTGTACGACCTTCGGAAGAGGTCGACCGACGAAATTCCCCCAAATCTGAGGAGATATTCTTGAATAACTTTTTTTGTGAAGGTCGGAGAGACTTGCAAGTAGGCTCTACCCCCACTAAATGGGGTAGCGCGCATCGATCGGTACCATCCTTGAGCTTCTCCGACTTTCGGAAGGGTTAGGGTTAGGGTTAGGGATGAAAGCACATAGGAGAAAGAGATATTCTTGAATAACTTTTTTTGTGAAGGTCGGAGAGACTTGGAAAGTGGTTGCATCTGGACTAATTTGGGTCCTGCTGATCGATTGGTACCATCCCCGAGCTTGTACGACCTTCGGAAGAGGTCGACCGACGAAATTCCCCCAAATCTGAGGAGATATTCTTGAATAACTTTTTTTGTGAAGGTCGGAGAGACTTGCAAGTAGGCTCTACCCCCACTAAATGGGGTTGCGCGCATCGATCGGTACCATCCTTGAGCTTCTCCGACTTTCGGAAGGGTTAGGGTTAGGGTTAGGGATGAAAGCACATAGGAGAAAGAGATATTCTTGAATAACTTTTTTTGTGAAGGTCGGAGAGACTTGCAAGTAGGCTCTACCCCCACTAAATGGGGTAGCGCGCATCGATCGGTACCATCCTTGAGCTTCTCCGACTTTCGGAAGGGTTAGGGTTAGGGTTAGGGATGAAAGCACATAGGAGAAAGAGATATTCTTGAATAACTTTTTTTGTGAAGGTCGGAGAGACTTGCAAGTAGGCTCTACCCCCACTAAATGGGGTAGCGCGCATCGATCGGTACCATCCTTGAGCTTCTCCGACTTTCGGAAGGGTTAGGGTTAGGGTTAGGGATGAAAGCACATAGGAGAAAGAGATATTCTTGAATAACTTTTTTTGTGAAGGTCGGAGAGACTTGGAAAGTGGTTGCATCTGGACTAATTTGGGTCCTGCGGATCGATTGGTACCATCCCCGAGCTTGTACGACCTTCGGAAGAGGTCGACCGACGAAATTCCCCCAAATCTGAGGAGATATTCTTGAATAACTTTTTTTGTGAAGGTAGGAGAGACTTGCAAGTAGGCTCTACCCCCACTAAATGGGGTAGCGCGCATCGATCGGTACCATCCTTGAGCTTCTCCGACTTTCGGAAGGGTTAGGGTTAGGGTTAGGGATGAAAGCACATAGGAGAAAGAGATATTCTTGAATAACTTTTTTTGTGAAGGTCGGAGAGACTTGCAAGTAGGCTCTACCCCCACTAAATGGGGTAGCGCGCATCGATCGGTACCATCCTTGAGCTTCTCCGACTTTCGGAAGGGTTAGGGTTAGGGTTAGGGATGAAAGCACATAGGAGAAAGAGATATTCTTGAATAACTTTTTTTGTGAAGGTCGGAGAGACTTGGAAAGTGGTTGCATCTGGACTAATTTGGGTCCTGCGGATCGATTGGTACCATCCCCGAGCTTGTACGACCTTCGGAAGAGGTCGACCGACGAAATTCCCCCAAATCTGAGGAGATATTCTTGAATAACTTTTTTTGTGAAGGTCGGAGAGACTTGCAAGTAGGCTCTACCCCCACTAAATGGGGTAGCGCGCATCGATTGGTACCATCCTTGAGCTTCTCCGACTTTCGGAAGGGTTAGGGTTAGGGTTAGGGATGAAAGCACATAGGAGAAAGAGATATTCTTGAATAACTTTTTTTGTGAAGGTCGGAGAGACTTGGAAAGTGGTTGCATCTGGACTAATTTGGGTCCTGCGGATCGATTGTTACCATCCCCGAGCTTGTACGACCTTCGGAAGAGGTCGACCGACGAAATTCCCCCAAATCTGAGGAGATATTCTTGAATAACTTTTTTTGTGAAGGTCGGAGAGACTTGCAAGTAGGCTCTACCCCCACTAAATGGGGTAGCGCGCATCGATCGGTACCATCCTTGAGCTTCTCCGACTTTCGGAAGGGTTAGGGTTAGGGTTAGGGATGAAAGCACATAGGAGAAAGAGATATTCTTGAATAACCTTTTTTGTGAAGGTCGGAGAGACTTGCAAGTAGGCTCTACCCCCACTAAATGGGGTAGCGCGCATCGATCGGTACCATCCTTGAGCTTCTCCGACTTTCGGAAGGGTTAGGGTTAGGGATGAAAGCACATAGGAGAAAGAGATATTCTTGAATAACTTTTTTTGTGAAGGTCGGAGAGACTTGGAAAGTGGTTGCATCTGGACTAATTTGGGTCCTGCGGATCGATTGGTACCATTTCCGAGCTTGTACGACCTTCGGAAGAGGTCGACCGACGAAATTCCCCCAAATCTGAGGAGATATTCTTGAATAACTTTTTTTGTGAAGGTCGGAGAGACTTGCAAGTAGGCTCTACCCCCACTAAATGGGGTAGCGCACATCGATCGGTACCATCCTTGAGCTTCTCCGACTTTCGGAAGGGTTAGGGTTAGGGTTAGGGATGAAAGCACATAGGAGAAAGAGATATTCTTGAATAACTTTTTTTGTGAAGGTCGGAGAGACTTGCAAGTAGGCTCTACCCCCACTAAATGGGGTAGCGCGCATCGATCGGTACCATCCTTGAGCTTCTCCGACTTTCGGAAGGGTTAGGGTTAGGGTTAGGGATGAAAGCACATAGGAGAAAGAGATATTCTTGAATAACTTTTTTTGTGAAGGTCGGAGAGACTTGGAAAGTGGTTGCATCTGGACTAATTTGGGTCCTGCGGATCGATTGGTACCATCCCCGAGCTTGTACGACCTTCGGAAGAGGTCGACCGACGAAATTCCCCCAAATCTGAGGAGATATTCTTGAATAACTTCTTTTGTGAAGGTCGGAGAGACTTGCAAGTAGGCTCTACCCCCACTAAATGGGGTAGCGCGCATCGATCGGTACCATCCTTGAGCTTCTCCGACTTTCGGAAGGGTTAGGGTTAGGGTTAGGGATGAAAGCACATAGGAGAAAGAGATATTCTTGAATAACTTTTTTTGTGAAGGTCGGAGAGACTTGGAAAGTGGTTGCATCTGGACTAATTTGGGTCCTGCGGATCGATTGGTACCATCCCCGAGCTTGTACGACCTTCGGAAGAGGTCGACCGACGAAATTCCCCCAAATCTGAGGAGATATTCTTGAATAACTTTTTTTGTGAAGGTCGGAGAGACTTGCAAGTAGGCTCTACCCCCACTAAATGGGGTAGCGCGCATCGATCGGTACCATCCTTGAGCTTCTCCGACTTTCGGAAGGGTTAGGGTTAGGGTTAGGGATGAAAGCACATAGGAGAAAGAGATATTCTTGAATAACTTTTTTTGTGAAGGTCGGAGAGACTTGGAAAGTGGTTGCATCTGGACTAATTTGGGTCCTGCGGATCGATTGGTACCATCCCCGAGCTTGTACGACCTTCGGAAGAGGTCGACCGACGAAATTCCCCCAAATCTGAGGAGATATTCTTGAATAACTTTTTTTGTGAAGGTCGGAGAGACTTGCAAGTAGGCTCTACCCCCACTAAATGGGGTTGCGCGCATCGATCGGTACCATCCTTGAGCTTCTCCGACTTTCGGAAGGGTTAGGGTTAGGGTTAGGGATGAAAGCACATAGGAGAAAGAGATATTCTTGAATAACTTTTTTTGTGAAGGTCGGAGAGACTTGCAAGTAGGCTCTACCCCCACTAAATGGGGTAGCGCGCATCGATCGGTACCATCCTTGAGCTTCTCCGACTTTCGGAAGGGTTAGGGTTAGGGTTAGGGATGAAAGCACATAGGAGAAAGAGATATTCTTGAATAACTTTTTTTGTGAAGGTCGGAGAGACTTGCAAGTAGGCTCTACCCCCACTAAATGGGGTAGCGCACATCGATCGGTACCATCCTTGAGCTTCTCCGACTTTCGGAAGGGTTAGGGTTAGGGTTAGGGATGAAAGCACATAGGAGAAAGAGATATTCTTGAATAACTTTTTTTGTGAAGGTCGGAGAGACTTGGAAAGTGGTTGCATCTGGACTAATTTGGGTCCTGCGGATCGATTGGTACCATTTCCGAGCTTGTACGACCTTCGGAAGAGGTCGACCGACGAAATTCCCCCAAATCTGAGGAGATATTCTTGAATAACTTTTTTTGTGAAGGTCGGAGAGACTTGCAAGTAGGCTCTACCCCCACTAAATGGGGTAGCGCACATCGATCGGTACCATCCTTGAGCTTCTCCGACTTTCGGAAGGGTTAGGGTTAGGGTTAGGGATGAAAGCACATAGGAGAAAGAGATATTCTTGAATAACTTTTTTTGTGAAGGTCGGAGAGACTTGGAAAGTGGTTGCATCTGGACTAATTTGGGTCCTGCTGATCGATTGGTACCATCCCCGAGCTTGTACGACCTTCGGAAGAGGTCGACCGACGAAATTCCCCCAAATCTGAGGAGATATTCTTGAATAACTTTTTTTGTGAAGGTCGGAGAGACTTGCAAGTAGGCTCTACCCCCACTAAATGGGGTTGCGCGCATCGATCGGTACCATCTTTGAGCTTCTCCGACTTTCGGAAGGGTTAGGGTTAGGGTTAGGGATGAAAGCACATAGGAGAAAGAGATATTCTTGAATAACTTTTTTTGTGAAGGTCGGAGAGACTTGCAAGTAGGCTCTACCCCCACTAAATGGGGTAGCGCGCATCGATCGGTACCATCCTTGAGCTTCTCCGACTTTCGGAAGGGTTAGGGTTAGGGTTAGGGATGAAAGCACATAGGAGAAAGAGATATTCTTGAATAACTTTTTTTGTGAAGGTCGGAGAGACTTGCAAGTAGGCTCTACCCCCACTAAATGGGGTAGCGCGCATCGATCGGTACCATCCTTGAGCTTCTCCGACTTTCGGAAGGGTTAGGGTTAGGGTTAGGGATGAAAGCACATAGGAGAAAGAGATATTCTTGAATAACTTTTTTTGTGAAGGTCGGAGAGACTTGCAAGTAGGCTCTACCCCCACTAAATGGGGTAGCGCACATCGATCGGTACCATCCTTGAGCTTCTCCGACTTTCGGAAGGGTTAGGGTTAGGGTTAGGGATGAAAGCACATAGGAGAAAGAGATATTCTTGAATAACTTTTTTTGTGAAGGTCGGAGAGACTTGGAAAGTGGTTGCATCTGGACTAATTTGGGTCCTGCGGATCGATTGGTACCATTTCCGAGCTTGTACGACCTTCGGAAGAGGTCGACCGACGAAATTCCCCCAAATCTGAGGAGATATTCTTGAATAACTTTTTTTGTGAAGGTCGGAGAGACTTGCAAGTAGGCTCTACCCCCACTAAATGGGGTAGCGCACATCGATCGGTACCATCCTTGAGCTTCTCCGACTTTCGGAAGGGTTAGGGTTAGGGTTAGGGATGAAAGCACATAGGAGAAAGAGATATTCTTGAATAACTTTTTTTGTGAAGGTCGGAGAGACTTGCAAGTAGGCTCTACCCCCACTAAATGGGGTAGCGCGCATCGATCGGTACCATCCTTGAGCTTCTCCGACTTTCGGAAGGGTTAGGGTTAGGGTTAGGGATGAAAGCACATAGGAGAAAGAGATATTCTTGAATAACTTTTTTTGTGAAGGTCGGAGAGACTTGGAAAGTGGTTGCATCTGGACTAATTTGGGTCCTGCGGATCGATTGGTACCATCCCCGAGCTTGTACGACCTTCGGAAGAGGTCGACCGACGAAATTCCCCCAAATCTGAGGAGATATTCTTGAATAACTTCTTTTGTGAAGGTCGGAGAGACTTGCAAGTAGGCTCTACCCCCACTAAATGGGGTAGCGCGCATCGATCGGTACCATCCTTGAGCTTCTCCGACTTTCGGAAGGGTTAGGGTTAGGGTTAGGGATGAAAGCACATAGGAGAAAGAGATATTCTTGAATAACTTTTTTTGTGAAGGTCGGAGAGACTTGGAAAGTGGTTGCATCTGGACTAATTTGGGTCCTGCGGATCGATTGGTACCATCCCCGAGCTTGTACGACCTTCGGAAGAGGTCGACCGACGAAATTCCCCCAAATCTGAGGAGATATTCTTGAATAACTTTTTTTGTGAAGGTCGGAGAGACTTGCAAGTAGGCTCTACCCCCACTAAATGGGGTAGCGCGCATCGATCGGTACCATCCTTGAGCTTCTCCGACTTTCGGAAGGGTTAGGGTTAGGGTTAGGGATGAAAGCACATAGGAGAAAGAGATATTCTTGAATAACTTTTTTTGTGAAGGTCGGAGAGACTTGGAAAGTGGTTGCATCTGGACTAATTTGGGTCCTGCGGATCGATTGGTACCATCCCCGAGCTTGTACGACCTTCGGAAGAGGTCGACCGACGAAATTCCCCCAAATCTGAGGAGATATTCTTGAATAACTTTTTTTGTGAAGGTCGGAGAGACTTGCAAGTAGGCTCTACCCCCACTAAATGGGGTTGCGCGCATCGATCGGTACCATCCTTGAGCTTCTCCGACTTTCGGAAGGGTTAGGGTTAGGGTTAGGGATGAAAGCACATAGGAGAAAGAGATATTCTTGAATAACTTTTTTTGTGAAGGTCGGAGAGACTTGCAAGTAGGCTCTACCCCCACTAAATGGGGTAGCGCGCATCGATCAGTACCATCCTTGAGCTTCTCCGACTTTCGGAAGGGTTAGGGTTAGGGTTAGGGATGAAAGCACATAGGAGAAAGAGATATTCTTGAATAACTTTTTTTGTGAAGGTCGGAGAGACTTGCAAGTAGGCTCTACCCCCACTAAATGGGGTAGCGCGCATCGATCGGTACCATCCTTGAGCTTCTCCGACTTTCGGAAGGGTTAGGGTTAGGGTTAGGGATGAAAGCACATAGGAGAAAGAGATATTCTTGAATAACTTTTTTTGTGAAGGTCGGAGAGACTTGGAAAGTGGTTGCATCTGGACTAATTTGGGTCCTGCGGATCGATTGGTACCATCCCCGAGCTTGTACGACCTTCGGAAGAGGTCGACCGACGAAATTCCCCCAAATCTGAGGAGATATTCTTGAATAACTTTTTTTGTGAAGGTAGGAGAGACTTGCAAGTAGGCTCTACCCCCACTAAATGGGGTAGCGCGCATCGATCGGTACCATCCTTGAGCTTCTCCGACTTTCGGAAGGGTTAGGGTTAGGGTTAGGGATGAAAGCACATAGGAGAAAGAGATATTCTTGAATAACTTTTTTTGTGAAGGTCGGAGAGACTTGCAAGTAGGCTCTACCCCCACTAAATGGGGTAGCGCGCATCGATCGGTACCATCCTTGAGCTTCTCCGACTTTCGGAAGGGTTAGGGTTAGGGTTAGGGATGAAAGCACATAGGAGAAAGAGATATTCTTGAATAACTTTTTTTGTGAAGGTCGGAGAGACTTGGAAAGTGGTTGCATCTGGACTAATTTGGGTCCTGCAGATCGATTGGTACCATCCCCGAGCTTGTACGACCTTCGGAAGAGGTCGACCGACGAAATTCCCCCAAATCTGAGGAGATATTCTTGAATAACTTTTTTTGTGAAGGTCGGAGAGACTTGCAAGTAGGCTCTACCCCCACTAAATGGGGTTGCGCGCATCGATCGGTACCATCCTTGAGCTTCTCCGACTTTCGGAAGGGTTAGGGTTAGGGTTAGGGATGAAAGCACATAGGAGAAAGAGATATTCTTGAATAACTTTTTTTGTGAAGGTCGGAGAGACTTGCAAGTAGGCTCTACCCCCACTAAATGGGGTAGCGCGCATCGATCGGTACCATCCTTGAGCTTCTCCGACTTTCGGAAGGGTTAGGGTTAGGGTTAGGGATGAAAGCACATAGGAGAAAGAGATATTCTTGAATAACCTTTTTTGTGAAGGTCGGAGAGACTTGGAAAGTGGTTGCATCTGGACTAATTTGGGTCCTGCGGATCGATTGGTACCATCCCCGAGCTTGTACGACCTTCGGAAGAGGTCGACCGACGAAATTCCCCCAAATCTGAGGAGATATTCTTGAATAACTTTTTTTGTGAAGGTCGGAGAGACTTGCAAGTAGGCTCTACCCCCACTAAATGGGGTTGCGCGCATCGATCGGTACCATCCTTGAGCTTCTCCGACTTTCGGAAGGGTTAGGGTTAGGGTTAGGGATGAAAGCACATAGGAGAAAGAGATATTCTTGAATAACTTTTTTTGTGAAGGTCGGAGAGACTTGCAAGTAGGCTCTACCCCCACTAAATGGGGTAGCGCGCATCGATCGGTACCATCCTTGAGCTTCTCCGACTTTCGGAAGGGTTAGGGTTAGGGTTAGGGATGAAAGCACATAGGAGAAAGAGATATTCTTGAATAACTTTTTTTGTGAAGGTCGGAGAGACTTGCAAGTAGGCTCTACCCCCACTAAATGGGGTAGCGCGCATCGATCGGTACCATCCTTGAGCTTCTCCGACTTTCGGAAGGGTTAGGGTTAGGGTTAGGGATGAAAGCACATATGAGAAAGAGATATTCTTGAATAACTTTTTTTGTGAAGGTCGGAGAGACTTGGAAAGTGGTTGCATCTGGACTAATTTGGGTCCTGCGGATCGATTGGTACCATCCCCGAGCTTGTACGACCTTCGGAAGAGGTCGACCGACGAAATTCCCCCAAATCTGAGGAGATATTCTTGAATAACTTCTTTTGTGAAGGTCGGAGAGACTTGCAAGTAGGCTCTACCCCCACTAAATGGGGTAGCGCGCATCGATCGGTACCATCCTTGAGCTTCTCCGACTTTCGGAAGGGTTAGGGTTAGGGTTAGGGATGAAAGCACATAGGAGAAAGAGATATTCTTGAATAACTTTTTTTGTGAAGGTCGGAGAGACTTGGAAAGTGGTTGCATCTGGACTAATTTGGGTCCTGCGGATCGATTGGTACCATCCCCGAGCTTGTACGACCTTCGGAATAGGTCGACCGACGAAATTCCCCCAAATCTGAGGAGATATTCTTGAATAACTTTTTTTGTGAAGGTCGGAGAGACTTGCAAGTAGGCTCTACCCCCACTAAATGGGGTAGCGCGCATCGATCGGTACCATCCTTGAGCTTCTCCGACTTTTGGAAGGGTTAGGGTTAGGGTTAGGGATGAAAGCACATAGGAGAAAGAGATATTCTTGAATAACTTTTTTTGTGAAGGTCGGAGAGACTTGCAAGTAGGCTCTACCCCCACTAAATGGGGTAGCGAGCATCGATCAGTACCATCCTTGAGCTTCTCCGACTTTCGGAAGGGTTAGGGTTAGGGTTAGGGATGAAAGCACATAGGAGAAAGAGATATTCTTGAATAACTTTTTTTGTGAAGGTCGGAGAGACTTGGAAAGTGGTTGCATCTGGACTAATTTGGGTCCTGCGGATCGATTGGTACCATCCCCGAGCTTGTACGACCTTCGGAAGAGGTCGACCGACGAAATTCCCCCAAATCTGAGGAGATATTCTTGAATAACTTTTTTTGTGAAGGTCGGAGAGACTTGCAAGTAGGCTCTACCCCCACTAAATGGGGTTGCGCGCATCGATCGGTACCATCCTTGAGCTTCTCCGACTTTCGGAAGGGTTAGGGTTAGGGTTAGGGATGAAAGCACATAGGAGAAAGAGATATTCTTGAATAACTTTTTTTGTGAAGGTCGGAGAGACTTGCAAGTAGGCTCTACCCCCACTAAATGGGGTAGCGCGCATCGATCGGTACCATCCTTGAGCTTCTCCGACTTTCGGAAGGGTTAGGGTTAGGGTTAGGGATGAAAGCACATAGGAGAAAGAGATATTCTTGAATAACTTTTTTTGTGAAGGTCGGAGAGACTTGCAAGTAGGCTCTACCCCCACTAAATGGGGTAGCGCGCATCGATCGGTACCATCCTTGAGCTTCTCCGACTTTCGGAAGGGTTAGGGTTAGGGTTAGGGATGAAAGC
This sequence comes from Limanda limanda, assembly GCF_963576545.1. Lineage (NCBI taxonomy): Eukaryota > Metazoa > Chordata > Actinopteri > Pleuronectiformes > Pleuronectidae > Limanda > Limanda limanda. The sequence continues at coordinate 189,770 of NW_026870578.1, read as the reverse complement.
ACATAGGAGAAAGAGATATTCTTGAATAACTTTTTTTGTGAAGGTCGGAGAGACTTGGAAAGTGGTTGCATCTGGACTAATTTGGGTCCTGCGGATCGATTGTTACCATCCCCGAGCTTGTACGACCTTCGGAAGAGGTCGACCGACGAAATTCCCCCAAATCTGAGGAGATATTCTTGAATAACTTTTTTTGTGAAGGTCGGAGAGACTTGCAAGTAGGCTCTACCCCCACTAAATGGGGTAGCGCGCATCGATCGGTACCATCCTTGAGCTTCTCCGACTTTCGGAAGGGTTAGGGTTAGGGTTAGGGATGAAAGCACATAGGAGAAAGAGATATTCTTGAATAACCTTTTTTGTGAAGGTCGGAGAGACTTGCAAGTAGGCTCTACCCCCACTAAATGGGGTAGCGCGCATCGATCGGTACCATCCTTGAGCTTCTCCGACTTTCGGAAGGGTTAGGGTTAGGGTTAGGGATGAAAGCACATAGGAGAAAGAGATATTCTTGAATAACTTTTTTTGTGAAGGTCGGAGAGACTTGGAAAGTGGTTGCATCTGGACTAATTTGGGTCCTGCGGATCGATTGGTACCATCCCCGAGCTTGTACGACCTTCGGAAGAGGTCGACCGACGAAATTCCCCCAAATCTGAGGAGATATTCTTGAATAACTTTTTTTGTGAAGGTCGGAGAGACTTGCAAGTAGGCTCTACCCCCACTAAATGGGGTAGCGCACATCGATCGGTACCATCCTTGAGCTTCTCCGACTTTCGGAAGGGTTAGGGTTAGGGTTAGGGATGAAAGCACATAGGAGAAAGAGATATTCTTGAATAACTTTTTTTGTGAAGGTCGGAGAGACTTGCAAGTAGGCTCTACCCCCACTAAATGGGGTAGCGCGCATCGATCGGTACCATCCTTGAGCTTCTCCGACTTTCGGAAGGGTTAGGGTTAGGGTTAGGGATGAAAGCACATAGGAGAAAGAGATATTCTTGAATAACTTTTTTTGTGAAGGTCGGAGAGACTTGGAAAGTGGTTGCATCTGGACTAATTTGGGTCCTGCGGATCGATTGGTACCATCCCCGAGCTTGTACGACCTTCGGAAGAGGTCGACCGACGAAATTCCCCCAAATCTGAGGAGATATTCTTGAATAACTTCTTTTGTGAAGGTCGGAGAGACTTGCAAGTAGGCTCTACCCCCACTAAATGGGGTAGCGCGCATCGATCGGTACCATCCTTGAGCTTCTCCGACTTTCGGAAGGGTTAGGGTTAGGGTTAGGGATGAAAGCACATAGGAGAAAGAGATATTCTTGAATAACTTTTTTTGTGAAGGTCGGAGAGACTTGGAAAGTGGTTGCATCTGGACTAATTTGGGTCCTGCGGATCGATTGGTACCATCCCCGAGCTTGTACGACCTTCGGAAGAGGTCGACCGACGAAATTCCCCCAAATCTGAGGAGATATTCTTGAATAACTTTTTTTGTGAAGGTCGGAGAGACTTGCAAGTAGGCTCTACCCCCACTAAATGGGGTAGCGCGCATCGATCGGTACCATCCTTGAGCTTCTCCGACTTTCGGAAGGGTTAGGGTTAGGGTTAGGGATGAAAGCACATAGGAGAAAGAGATATTCTTGAATAACTTTTTTTGTGAAGGTCGGAGAGACTTGGAAAGTGGTTGCATCTGGACTAATTTGGGTCCTGCGGATCGATTGGTACCATCCCCGAGCTTGTACGACCTTCGGAAGAGGTCGACCGACGAAATTCCCCCAAATCTGAGGAGATATTCTTGAATAACTTTTTTTGTGAAGGTCGGAGAGACTTGCAAGTAGGCTCTACCCCCACTAAATGGGGTTGCGCGCATCGATCGGTACCATCCTTGAGCTTCTCCGACTTTCGGAAGGGTTAGGGTTAGGGTTAGGGATGAAAGCACATAGGAGAAAGAGATATTCTTGAATAACTTTTTTTGTGAAGGTCGGAGAGACTTGCAAGTAGGCTCTACCCCCACTAAATGGGGTAGCGCGCATCGATCAGTACCATCCTTGAGCTTCTCCGACTTTCGGAAGGGTTAGGGTTAGGGTTAGGGATGAAAGCACATAGGAGAAAGAGATATTCTTGAATAACTTTTTTTGTGAAGGTCGGAGAGACTTGCAAGTAGGCTCTACCCCCACTAAATGGGGTAGCGCGCATCGATCGGTACCATCCTTGAGCTTCTCCGACTTTCGGAAGGGTTAGGGTTAGGGTTAGGGATGAAAGCACATAGGAGAAAGAGATATTCTTGAATAACTTTTTTTGTGAAGGTCGGAGAGACTTGGAAAGTGGTTGCATCTGGACTAATTTGGGTCCTGCGGATCGATTGGTACCATCCCCGAGCTTGTACGACCTTCGGAAGAGGTCGACCGACGAAATTCCCCCAAATCTGAGGAGATATTCTTGAATAACTTTTTTTGTGAAGGTAGGAGAGACTTGCAAGTAGGCTCTACCCCCACTAAATGGGGTAGCGCGCATCGATCGGTACCATCCTTGAGCTTCTCCGACTTTCGGAAGGGTTAGGGTTAGGGTTAGGGATGAAAGCACATAGGAGAAAGAGATATTCTTGAATAACTTTTTTTGTGAAGGTCGGAGAGACTTGCAAGTAGGCTCTACCCCCACTAAATGGGGTAGCGCGCATCGATCGGTACCATCCTTGAGCTTCTCCGACTTTCGGAAGGGTTAGGGTTAGGGTTAGGGATGAAAGCACATAGGAGAAAGAGATATTCTTGAATAACTTTTTTTGTGAAGGTCGGAGAGACTTGGAAAGTGGTTGCATCTGGACTAATTTGGGTCCTGCAGATCGATTGGTACCATCCCCGAGCTTGTACGACCTTCGGAAGAGGTCGACCGACGAAATTCCCCCAAATCTGAGGAGATATTCTTGAATAACTTTTTTTGTGAAGGTCGGAGAGACTTGCAAGTAGGCTCTACCCCCACTAAATGGGGTTGCGCGCATCGATCGGTACCATCCTTGAGCTTCTCCGACTTTCGGAAGGGTTAGGGTTAGGGTTAGGGATGAAAGCACATAGGAGAAAGAGATATTCTTGAATAACTTTTTTTGTGAAGGTCGGAGAGACTTGCAAGTAGGCTCTACCCCCACTAAATGGGGTAGCGCGCATCGATCGGTACCATCCTTGAGCTTCTCCGACTTTCGGAAGGGTTAGGGTTAGGGTTAGGGATGAAAGCACATAGGAGAAAGAGATATTCTTGAATAACCTTTTTTGTGAAGGTCGGAGAGACTTGGAAAGTGGTTGCATCTGGACTAATTTGGGTCCTGCGGATCGATTGGTACCATCCCCGAGCTTGTACGACCTTCGGAAGAGGTCGACCGACGAAATTCCCCCAAATCTGAGGAGATATTCTTGAATAACTTTTTTTGTGAAGGTCGGAGAGACTTGCAAGTAGGCTCTACCCCCACTAAATGGGGTTGCGCGCATCGATCGGTACCATCCTTGAGCTTCTCCGACTTTCGGAAGGGTTAGGGTTAGGGTTAGGGATGAAAGCACATAGGAGAAAGAGATATTCTTGAATAACTTTTTTTGTGAAGGTCGGAGAGACTTGCAAGTAGGCTCTACCCCCACTAAATGGGGTAGCGCGCATCGATCGGTACCATCCTTGAGCTTCTCCGACTTTCGGAAGGGTTAGGGTTAGGGTTAGGGATGAAAGCACATAGGAGAAAGAGATATTCTTGAATAACTTTTTTTGTGAAGGTCGGAGAGACTTGCAAGTAGGCTCTACCCCCACTAAATGGGGTAGCGCGCATCGATCGGTACCATCCTTGAGCTTCTCCGACTTTCGGAAGGGTTAGGGTTAGGGTTAGGGATGAAAGCACATATGAGAAAGAGATATTCTTGAATAACTTTTTTTGTGAAGGTCGGAGAGACTTGGAAAGTGGTTGCATCTGGACTAATTTGGGTCCTGCGGATCGATTGGTACCATCCCCGAGCTTGTACGACCTTCGGAAGAGGTCGACCGACGAAATTCCCCCAAATCTGAGGAGATATTCTTGAATAACTTCTTTTGTGAAGGTCGGAGAGACTTGCAAGTAGGCTCTACCCCCACTAAATGGGGTAGCGCGCATCGATCGGTACCATCCTTGAGCTTCTCCGACTTTCGGAAGGGTTAGGGTTAGGGTTAGGGATGAAAGCACATAGGAGAAAGAGATATTCTTGAATAACTTTTTTTGTGAAGGTCGGAGAGACTTGGAAAGTGGTTGCATCTGGACTAATTTGGGTCCTGCGGATCGATTGGTACCATCCCCGAGCTTGTACGACCTTCGGAATAGGTCGACCGACGAAATTCCCCCAAATCTGAGGAGATATTCTTGAATAACTTTTTTTGTGAACGTCGGAGAGACTTGCAAGTAGGCTCTACCCCCACTAAATGGGGTAGCGCGCATCGATCGGTACCATCCTTGAGCTTCTCCGACTTTTGGAAGGGTTAGGGTTAGGGTTAGGGATGAAAGCACATAGGAGAAAGAGATATTCTTGAATAACTTTTTTTGTGAAGGTCGGAGAGACTTGGAAAGTGGTTGCATCTGGACTAATTTGGGTCCTGCGGATCGATTGGTACCATCCCCGAGCTTGTACGACCTTCGGAAGAGGTCGACCGACGAAATTCCCCCAAATCTGAGGAGATATTCTTGAATAACTTTTTTTGTGAAGGTCGGAGAGACTTGCAAGTAGGCTCTACCCCCACTAAATGGGGTTGCGCGCATCGATCGGTACCATCCTTGAGCTTCTCCGACTTTCGGAAGGGTTAGGGTTAGGGTTAGGGATGAAAGCACATAGGAGAAAGAGATATTCTTGAATAACTTTTTTTGTGAAGGTCGGAGAGACTTGCAAGTAGGCTCTACCCCCACTAAATGGGGTAGCGCGCATCGATCGGTACCATCCTTGAGCTTCTCCGACTTTCGGAAGGGTTAGGGTTAGGGTTAGGGATGAAAGCACATAGGAGAAAGAGATATTCTTGAATAACTTTTTTTGTGAAGGTCGGAGAGACTTGCAAGTAGGCTCTACCCCCACTAAATGGGGTAGCGCGCATCGATCGGTACCATCCTTGAGCTTCTCCGACTTTCGGAAGGGTTAGGGTTAGGGTTAGGGATGAAAGCACATATGAGAAAGAGATATTCTTGAATAACTTTTTTTGTGAAGGTCGGAGAGACTTGGAAAGTGGTTGCATCTGGACTAATTTGGGTCCTGCGGATCGATTGGTACCATCCCCGAGCTTGTACGACCTTCGGAAGAGGTCGACCGACGAAATTCCCCCAAATCTGAGGAGATATTCTTGAATAACTTCTTTTGTGAAGGTCGGAGAGACTTGCAAGTAGGCTCTACCCCCACTAAATGGGGTAGCGCGCATCGATCGGTACCATCCTTGAGCTTCTCCGACTTTCGGAAGGGTTAGGGTTAGGGTTAGGGATGAAAGCACATAGGAGAAAGAGATATTCTTGAATAACTTTTTTTGTGAAGGTCGGAGAGACTTGGAAAGTGGTTGCATCTGGACTAATTTGGGTCCTGCGGATCGATTGGTACCATCCCCGAGCTTGTACGACCTTCGGAATAGGTCGACCGACGAAATTCCCCCAAATCTGAGGAGATATTCTTGAATAACTTTTTTTGTGAACGTCGGAGAGACTTGCAAGTAGGCTCTACCCCCACTAAATGGGGTAGCGCGCATCGATCGGTACCATCCTTGAGCTTCTCCGACTTTTGGAAGGGTTAGGGTTAGGGTTAGGGATGAAAGCACATAGGAGAAAGAGATATTCTTGAATAACTTTTTTTGTGAAGGTCGGAGAGACTTGCAAGTAGGCTCTACCCCCACTAAATGGGGTAGCGCGCATCGATCAGTACCATCCTTGAGCTTCTCCGACTTTCGGAAGGGTTAGGGTTAGGGTTAGGGATGAAAGCACATAGGAGAAAGAGATATTCTTGAATAACTTTTTTTGTGAAGGTCGGAGAGACTTGGAAAGTGGTTGCATCTGGACTAATTTGGGTCCTGCGGATCGATTGGTACCATCCCCGAGCTTGTACGACCTTCGGAAGAGGTCGACCGACGAAATTCCCCCAAATCTGAGGAGATATTCTTGAATAACTTTTTTTGTGAAGGTCGGAGAGACTTGCAAGTAGGCTCTACCCCCACTAAATGGGGTTGCGCGCATCGATCGGTACCATCCTTGAGCTTCTCCGACTTTCGGAAGGGTTAGGGTTAGGGTTAGGGATGAAAGCACATAGGAGAAAGAGATATTCTTGAATAACTTTTTTTGTGAAGGTCGGAGAGACTTGCAAGTAGGCTCTACCCCCACTAAATGGGGTAGCGCGCATCGATCGGTACCATCCTTGAGCTTCTCCGACTTTCGGAAGGGTTAGGGTTAGGGTTAGGGATGAAAGCACATAGGAGAAAGAGATATTCTTGAATAACTTTTTTTGTGAAGGTCGGAGAGACTTGCAAGTAGGCTCTACCCCCACTAAATGGGGTAGCGCGCATCGATCGGTACCATCCTTGAGCTTCTCCGACTTTCGGAAGGGTTAGGGTTAGGGTTAGGGATGAAAGCACATAGGAGAAAGAGATATTCTTGAATAACTTTTTTTGTGAAGGTCGGAGAGACTTGGAAAGTGGTTGCATCTGGACTAATTTGGGTCCTGCGGATCGATTGGTACCATCCCCGAGCTTGTACGACCTTCGGAAGAGGTCGACCGACGAAATTCCCCCAAATCTGAGGAGATATTCTTGAATAACTTTTTTTGTGAAGGTAGGAGAGACTTGCAAGTAGGCTCTACCCCCACTAAATGGGGTAGCGCGCATCGATCGGTACCATCCTTGAGCTTCTCCGACTTTCGGAAGGGTTAGGGTTAGGGTTAGGGATGAAAGCACATAGGAGAAAGAGATATTCTTGAATAACTTTTTTTGTGAAGGTCGGAGAGACTTGCAAGTAGGCTCTACCCCCACTAAATGGGGTAGCGCGCATCGATCGGTACCATCCTTGAGCTTCTCCGACTTTCGGAAGGGTTAGGGTTAGGGATGAAAGCACATAGGAGAAAGAGATATTCTTGAATAACTTTTTTTGTGAAGGTCGGAGAGACTTGGAAAGTGGTTGCATCTGGACTAATTTGGGTCCTGCGGATCGATTGGTACCATCCCCGAGCTTGTACGACCTTCGGAAGAGGTCGACCGACGAAATTCCCCCAAATCTGAGGAGATATTCTTGAATAACTTTTTTTGTGAAGGTCGGAGAGACTTGCAAGTAGGCTCTACCCCCACTAAATGGGGTTGCGCGCATCGATCGGTACCATCCTTGAGCTTCTCCGACTTTCGGAAGGGTTAGGGTTAGGGTTAGGGATGAAAGCACATAGGAGAAAGAGATATTCTTGAATAACTTTTTTTGTGAAGGTCGGAGAGACTTGCAAGTAGGCTCTACCCCCACTAAATGGGGTAGCGCGCATCGATCGGTACCATCCTTGAGCTTCTCCGACTTTCGGAAGGGTTAGGGTTAGGGTTAGGGATGAAAGCACATAGGAGAAAGAGATATTCTTGAATAACTTTTTTTGTGAAGGTCGGAGAGACTTGGAAAGTGGTTGCATCTGGACTAATTTGGGTCCTGCGGATCGATTGGTACCATCCCCGAGCTTGTACGACCTTCGGAAGAGGTCGACCGACGAAATTCCCCCAAATCTGAGGAGATATTCTTGAATAACTTTTTTTGTGAAGGTCGGAGAGACTTGCAAGTAGGCTCTACCCCCACTAAATGGGGTTGCGCGCATCGATCGGTACCATCCTTGAGCTTCTCCGACTTTCGGAAGGGTTAGGGTTAGGGTTAGGGATGAAAGCACATAGGAGAAAGAGATATTCTTGAATAACTTTTTTTGTGAAGGTCGGAGAGACTTGCAAGTAGGCTCTACCCCCACTAAATGGGGTAGCGCGCATCGATCGGTACCATCCTTGAGCTTCTCCGACTTTCGGAAGGGTTAGGGTTAGGGTTAGGGATGAAAGCACATAGGAGAAAGAGATATTCTTGAATAACTTTTTTTGTGAAGGTCGGAGAGACTTGCAAGTAGGCTCTACCCCCACTAAATGGGGTAGCGCGCATCGATCGGTACCATCCTTGAGCTTCTCCGACTTTCGGAAGGGTTAGGGTTAGGGTTAGGGATGAAAGCACATATGAGAAAGAGATATTCTTGAATAACTTTTTTTGTGAAGGTCGGAGAGACTTGGAAAGTGGTTGCATCTGGACTAATTTGGGTCCTGCGGATCGATTGGTACCATCCCCGAGCTTGTACGACCTTCGGAAGAGGTCGACCGACGAAATTCCCCCAAATCTGAGGAGATATTCTTGAATAACTTTTTTTGTGAAGGTCGGAGAGACTTGCAAGTAGGCTCTACCCCCACTAAATGGGGTAGCGCGCATCGATCGGTACCATCCTTGAGCTTCTCCGACTTTCGGAAGGGTTAGGGTTAGGGTTAGGGATGAAAGCACATAGGAGAAAGAGATATTCTTGAATAACGTTTTTTGTGAAGGTCGGAGAGACTTGCAAGTAGGCTCTACCCCCACTAAATGGGGTAGCGCGCATCGATCGGTACCATCCTTGAGCTTCTCCGACTTTCGGAAGGGTTAGGGTTAGGGTTAGGGATGAAAGCACATAGGAGAAAGAGATATTCTTGAATAACTTTTTTTGTGAAGGTCGGAGAGACTTGGAAAGTGGTTGCATCTGGACTAATTTGGGTCCTGCGGATCGATTGGTACCATCCCTGAGCTTGTACGACCTTCGGAAGAGGTCGACCGACGAAATTCCCCCAAATCTGAGGAGATATTCTTGAATAACTTTTTTTGTGAAGGTCGGAGAGACTTGCAAGTAGGCTCTACCCCCACTAAATGGGGTTGCGCGCATCGATTGGTACCATCCTTGAGCTTCTCCGACTTTCGGAAGGGTTAGGGTTAGGGTTAGGGATGAAAGCACATAGGAGAAAGAGATATTCTTGAATAACTTTTTTTGTGAAGGTCGGAGAGACTTGCAAGTAGGCTCTACCCCCACTAAATGGGGTAGCGCACATCGATCGGTACCATCCTTGAGCTTCTCCGACTTTCGGAAGGGTTAGGGTTAGGGTTAGGGATGAAAGCACATAGGAGAAAGAGATATTCTTGAATAACTTTTTTTGCGAAGGTCGGAGAGACTTGGAAAGTGGTTGCATCTGGACTAATTTGGGTCCTGCGGATCGATTGGTACCATCCCCGAGCTTGTACGACCTTCGGAAGAGGTCCACCGACGAAATTCCCCCAAATCTGAGGAGATATTCTTGAATAACTTTTTTTGTGAATGTCGGAGAGACTTGCAAGTAGGCTCTACCCCCACTAAATGGGGTAGCGCGCATCGATCGGTACCATCCTTGAGCTTCTCCGACTTTCGGAAGGGTTAGGGTTAGGGTTAGGGATGAAAGCACATAGGAGAAAGAGATATTCTTGAATAACTTTTTTTGTGAAGGTCGGAGAGACTTGCAAGTAGGCTCTACCCCCACTAAATGGGGTAGCGCGCATCGATCGGTACCATCCTTGAGCTTCTCCGACTTTCGGAAGGGTTAGGGTTAGGGTTAGGGATGAAAGCACATAGGAGAAAGAGATATTCTTGAATAACTTTTTTTGTGAAGGTCGGAGAGACTTGGAAAGTGGTTGCATCTGGACTAATTTGGGTCCTGCGGATCGATTGGTACCATCCCCGAGCTTGTACGACCTTCGGAAGAGGTCGACCGACGAAATTCCCCCAAATCTGAGGAGATATTCTTGAATAACTTTTTTTGTGAAGGTCGGAGAGACTTGCAAGTAGGCTCTACCCCCACTAAATGGGGTTGCGCGCATCGATCGGTACCATCCTTGAGCTTCTCCGACTTTCGGAAGGGTTAGGGTTAGGGTTAGGGATGAAAGCACATAGGAGAAAGAGATATTCTTGAATAACGTTTTTTGTGAAGGTCGGAGAGACTTGCAAGTAGGCTCTACCCCCACTAAATGGGGTAGCGCGCATCGATCGGTACCATCCTTGAGCTTCTCCGACTTTCGGAAGGGTTAGGGTTAGGGTTAGGGATGAAAGCACATAGGAGAAAGAGATATTCTTGAATAACTTTTTTTGTGAAGGTCGGAGAGACTTGGAAAGTGGTTGCATCTGGACTAATTTGGGTCCTGCGGATCGATTGGTACCATCCCTGAGCTTGTACGACCTTCGGAAGAGGTCGACCGACGAAATTCCCCCAAATCTGAGGAGATATTCTTGAATAACTTTTTTTGTGAAGGTCGGAGAGACTTGCAAGTAGGCTCTACCCCCACTAAATGGGGTTGCGCGCATCGATTGGTACCATCCTTGAGCTTCTCCGACTTTCGGAAGGGTTAGGGTTAGGGTTAGGGATGAAAGCACATAGGAGAAAGAGATATTCTTGAATAACTTTTTTTGTGAAGGTCGGAGAGACTTGCAAGTAGGCTCTACCCCCACTAAATGGGGTAGCGCACATCGATCGGTACCATCCTTGAGCTTCTCCGACTTTCGGAAGGGTTAGGGTTAGGGTTAGGGATGAAAGCACATAGGAGAAAGAGATATTCTTGAATAACTTTTTTTGCGAAGGTCGGAGAGACTTGGAAAGTGGTTGCATCTGGACTAATTTGGGTCCTGCGGATCGATTGGTACCATCCCCGAGCTTGTACGACCTTCGGAAGAGGTCCACCGACGAAATTCCCCCAAATCTGAGGAGATATTCTTGAATAACTTTTTTTGTGAATGTCGGAGAGACTTGCAAGTAGGCTCTACCCCCACTAAATGGGGTAGCGCGCATCGATCGGTACCATCCTTGAGCTTCTCCGACTTTCGGAAGGGTTAGGGTTAGGGTTAGGGATGAAAGCACATAGGAGAAATAGATATTCTTGAATAACTTTTTTTGTGAAGGTCGGAGAGACTTGCAAGTAGGCTCTACCCCCACTAAATGGGGTAGCGCGCATCGATCGGTACCATCCTTGAGCTTCTCCGACTTTCGGAAGGGTTAGGGTTAGGGTTAGGGATGAAAGCACATAGGAGAAAGAGATATTCTTGAATAACTTTTTTTGTGAAGGTCGGAGAGACTTGCAAGTAGGCTCTACCCCCACTAAATGGGGTAGCGCGCATCGATCGGTACCATCCTTGAGCTTCTCCGACTTTCGGAAGGGTTAGGGTTAGGGTTAGGGATGAAAGCACATAGGAGAAAGAGATATTCTTGAATAACTTTTTTTGTGAAGGTCGGAGAGACTTGGAAAGTGGTTGCATCTGGACTAATTTGGGTCCTGCGGATCGATTGGTACCATCCCCGAGCTTGTACGACCTTCGGAAGAGGTCGACCGACGAAATTCCCCCAAATCTGAGGAGATATTCTTGAATAACTTTTTTTGTGAATGTCGGAGAGACTTGCAAGTAGGCTCTACCCCCACTAAATGGGGTAGCGCGCATCGATCGGTACCATCCTTGAGCTTCTCCGACTTTCGGAAGGGTTAGGGTTAGGGTTAGGGATGAAAGCACATAGGAGAAAGAGATATTCTTGAATAACGTTTTTTGTGAAGGTCGGAGAGACTTGCAAGTAGGCTCTACCCCCACTAAATGGGGTAGCGCGCATCGATCGGTACCATCCTTGAGCTTCTCCGACTTTTGGAAGGGTTAGGGTTAGGGTTAGGGATGAAAGCACATAGGAGAAAGAGATATTCTTGAATAACTTTTTTTGTGAAGGTCGGAGAGACTTGGAAAGTGGTTGCATCTGGACTAATTTGGGTCCTGCGGATCGATTGGTACCATCCCCGAGCTTGTACGACCTTCGGAAGAGGTCGACCGACGAAATTCCCCCAAATCTGAGGAGATATTCTTGAATAACTTTTTTTGTGAAGGTCGGAGAGACTTGCAAGTAGGCTCTACCCCCACTAAATGGGGTAGCGCGCATCGATCGGTACCATCCTTGAGCTTCTCCGACTTTCGGAAGGGTTAGGGTTAGGGATGAAAGCACATAGGAGAAAGAGATATTCTTGAATAACTTTTTTTGTGAAGGTCGGAGAGACTTGCAAGTAGGCTCTACCCCCACTAAGTGGGGTAGCGCGCATCGATCGTTACCATCCTTGAGCTTCTCCGACTTTCGGAAGGGTTAGGGATGAAAGCACATAGGAGAAAGAGATATTCTTGAATAACTTTTTTTGTGAAGGTCGGAGAGACTTGCAAGTAGGCTCTACCCCCACTAAATGGGGTAGCGCGCATCGATCGGTACCATCCTTGAGCTTCTCCGACTTTCGGAAGGGTTAGGGTTAGGGTTAGGGATGAAAGCACATAGGAGAAAGAGATATTCTTGAATAACTTTTTTTGTGAAGGTCGGAGAGACTTGGAAAGTGGTTGCATCTGGACTAATTTGGGTCCTGCGGATCGATTGGTACCATCCCCGAGCTTGTACGACCTTCGGAAGAGGTCGACCGACGAAATTCCCCCAAATCTGAGGAGATATTCTTGAATAACTTTTTTTGTGAATGTCGGAGAGACTTGCAAGTAGGCTCTACCCCCACTAAATGGGGTAGCGCGCATCGATCAGTACCATCCTTGAGCTTCTCCGACTTTCGGAAGGGTTAGGGTTAGGGTTAGGGATGAAAGCACATAGGAGAAAGAGATATTCTTGAATAACGTTTTTTGTGAAGGTCGGAGAGACTTGCAAGTAGGCTCTACCCCCACTAAATGGGGTAGCGCGCATCGATCGGTACCATCCTTGAGCTTCTCCGACTTTTGGAAGGGTTAGGGTTAGGGTTAGGGATGAAAGCACATAGGAGAAAGAGATATTCTTGAATAACTTTTTTTGTGAAGGTCGGAGAGACTTGGAAAGTGGTTGCATCTGGACTAATTTGGGTCCTGCAGATCGATTGGTACCATCCCCGAGCTTGTACGACCTTCGGAAGAGGTCGACCGACGAAATTCCCCCAAATCTGAGGAGATATTCTTGAATAACTTTTTTTGTGAATGTCGGAGAGACTTGCAAGTAGGCTCTACCCCCACTAAATGGGGTAGCGCGCATCGATCGGTACCATCCTTGAGCTTCTCCGACTTTCGGAAGGGTTAGGGTTAGGGTTAGGGATGAAAGCACATAGGAGAAAGAGATATTCTTGAATAACGTTTTTTGTGAAGGTCGGAGAGACTTGCAAGTAGGCTCTACCCCCACTAAATGGGGTAGCGCGCATCGATCGGTACCATCCTTGAGCTTCTCCGACTTTTGGAAGGGTTAGGGTTAGGGTTAGGGATGAAAGCACATAGGAGAAAGAGATATTCTTGAATAACTTTTTTTGTGAAGGTCGGAGAGACTTGGAAAGTGGTTGCATCTGGACTAATTTGGGTCCTGCAGATCGATTGGTACCATCCCCGAGCTTGTACGACCTTCGGAAGAGGTCGACCGACGAAATTCCCCCAAATCTGAGGAGATATTCTTGAATAACTTTTTTTGTGAAGGTCGGAGAGACTTGCAAGTAGGCTCTACCCCCACTAAATGGGGTAGCGCGCATCGATCGGTACCATCCTTGAGCTTCTCCGACTTTCGGAAGGGTTAGGGTTAGGGTTAGGGATGAAAGCACATAGGAGAAAGAGATATTCTTGAATAACTTTTTTTGTGAAGGTCGGAGAGACTTGCAAGTAGGCTCTACCCCCACTAAATGGGGTAGCGCGCATCGATCGTTACCATCCTTGAGCTTCTCCGACTTTCGGAAGGGTTAGGGTTAGGGTTAGGGATGAAAGCACATAGGAGAAAGAGATATTCTTGAATAACTTTTTTTGTGAAGGTCGGAGAGACTTGCAAGTAGGCTCTACCCCCACTAAATGGGGTAGCGCGCATCGATCGGTACCATCCTTGAGCTTCTCCGACTTTCGGAAGGGTTAGGGTTAGGGTTAGGGATGAAAGCACATAGGAGAAAGAGATATTCTTGAATAACTTTTTTTGTGAAGGTCGGAGAGACTTGTAAAGTGGTTGCATCTGGACTAATTTGGGTCCTGCGGATCGATTGGTACCATCCCCGAGCTTGTACGACCTTCGGAAGAGGTCGACCGACGAAATTCCCCCAAATCTGAGGAGATATTCTTGAATAACTTTTTTTGTGAAGGTCGGAGAGACTTGCAAGTAGGCTCTACCCCCACTAAATGGGGTAGCGCGCATCGATCGGTACCATCCTTGAGCTTCTCCGACTTTCGGAAGGGTTAGGGTTAGGGTTAGGGATGAAAGCACATAGGAGAAAGAGATATTCTTGAATAACTTTTTTTGTGAAGGTCGGAGAGACTTGCAAGTAGGCTCTACCCCCACTAAATGGGGTAGCACGCATCGATCGGTACCATCCTTGAGCTTCTCCGACTTTTGGAAGGGTTAGGGTTAGGGTTAGGGATGAAAGCACATAGGAGAAAGAGATATTCTTGAATAACGTTTTTTGTGAAGGTCGGAGAGACTTGCAAGTAGGCTCTACCCCCACTAAATGGGGTAGCGCGCATCGATCGGTACCATCCTTGAGCTTCTCCGACTTTCGGAAGGGTTAGGGTTAGGGTTAGGGATGAAAGCACATAGGAGAAAGAGATATTCTTGAATAACTTTTTTTGTGAAGGTCGGAGAGACTTGGAAAGTGGTTGCATCTGGACTAATTTGGGTCCTGCGGATCGATTGGTACCATCCCCGAGCTTGTACGACCTTCGGAAGAGGTCGACCGACGAAATTCCCCCAAATCTGAGGAGATATTCTTGAATAACTTTTTTTGTGAAGGTCGGAGAGACTTGCAAGTAGGCTCTACCCCCACTAAATGGGGTTGCGCGCATCGATCGGTACCATCTTTGAGCTTCTCCGACTTTCGGAAGGGTTAGGGTTAGGGTTAGGGATGAAAGCACATAGGAGAAAGAGATATTCTTGAATAACTTTTTTTGTGAAGGTCGGAGAGACTTGCAAGTAGGCTCTACCCCCACTAAATGGGGTAGCGCGCATCGATCGGTACCATCCTTGAGCTTCTCCGACTTTCGGAAGGGTTAGGGTTAGGGTTAGGGATGAAAGCACATAGGAGAAAGAGATATTCTTGAATAACTTTTTTTGTGAAGGTCGGAGAGACTTGCAAGTAGGCTCTACCCCCACTAAATGGGGTAGCGCGCATCGATCGGTACAATCCTTGAGCTTCTCCGACTTTCGGAAGGGTTAGGGTTAGGGTTAGGGATGAAAGCACATAGGAGAAAGAGATATTCTTGAATAACTTTTTTTGTGAAGGTCGGAGAGACTTGGAAAGTGGTTGCATCTGGACTAATTTGGGTCCTGCGGATCGATTGGTACCATCCCCGAGCTTGTACGACCTTCGGAAGAGGTCGACCGACGAAATTCCCCCAAATCTGAGGAGATATTCTTGAATAACTTTTTTTGTGAAGGTCGGAGAGACTTGCAAGTAGGCTCTACCCCCACTAAATGGGGTTGCGCGCATCGATCGGTACCATCCTTGAGCTTCTCCGACTTTCGGAAGGGTTAGGGTTAGGGTTAGGGATGAAAGCACATAGGAGAAGGAGATATTCTTGAATAACTTTTTTTGTGAAGGTCGGAGAGACTTGCAAGTAGGCTCTACCCCCACTAAATGGGGTAGCGCGCATCGATCGGTACCATCCTTGAGCTTCTCCGACTTTCGGAAGGGTTAGGGTTAGGGTTAGGGATGAAAGCACATAGGAGAAAGAGATATTCTTGAATAACTTTTTTTGTGAAGGTCGGAGAGACTTGCAAGTAGGCTCTACCCCCACTAAATGGGGTAGCGCGCATCGATCGGTACCATCTTTGAGCTTCTCCGACTTTCGGAAGGGTTAGGGTTAGGGTTAGGGATGAAAGCACATAGGAGAAAGAGATATTCTTGAATAACTTTTTTTGTGAAGGTCGGAGAGACTTGGAAAGTGGTTGCATCTGGACTAATTTGGGTCCTGCAGATCGATTGGTACCATCCCCGAGCTTGTACGACCTTCGGAAGAGGTCGACCGACGAAATTCCCCCAAATCTGAGGAGATATTCTTGAATAACTTTTTTTGTGAAGGTCGGAGAGACTTGCAAGTAGGCTCTACCCCCACTAAATGGGGTAGCGCGCATCGATCGGTACCATCCTTGAGCTTCTCCGACTTTCGGAAGGGTTAGGGTTAGGGTTAGGGATGAAAGCACATAGGAGAAAGAGATATTCTTGAATAACGTTTTTTGTGAAGGTCGGAGAGACTTGCAAGTAGGCTCTACCCCCACTAAATGGGGTAGCGCGCATCGATCGGTACCATCCTTGAGCTTCTCCGACTTTCGGAAGGGTTAGGGTTAGGGTTAGGGATGAAAGCACATAGGAGAAAGAGATATTCTTGAATAACGTTTTTTGTGAAGGTCGGAGAGACTTGCAAGTAGGCTCTACCCCCACTAAATGGGGTAGCGCGCATCGATCGGTACCATCCTTGAGCTTCTCCGACTTTCGGAAGGGTTAGGGTTAGGGATGAAAGCACATAGGAGAAAGAGATATTCTTGAATAACTTTTTTTGTGAAGGTCGGAGAGACTTGGAAAGTGGTTGCATCTGGACTAATTTGGGTCCTGCAGATCGATTGGTACCATCCCCGAGCTTGTACGACCTTCGGAAGAGGTCGACCGACGAAATTCCCCCAAATCTGAGGAGATATTCTTGAATAACTTTTTTTGTGAAGGTCGGAGAGACTTGCAAGTAGGCTCTACCCCCACTAAATGGGGTAGCGCGCATCGATCGGTACCATCCTTGAGCTTCTCCGACTTTCGGAAGGGTTAGGGTTAGGGTTAGGGATGAAAGCACATAGGAGAAAGAGATATTCTTGAATAACGTTTTTTGTGAAGGTCGGAGAGACTTGCAAGTAGGCTCTACCCCCACTAAATGGGGTAGCGCGCATCGATCGGTACCATCCTTGAGCTTCTCCGACTTTCGGAAGGGTTAGGGTTAGGGTTAGGGATGAAAGCACATAGGAGAAAGAGATATTCTTGAATAACGTTTTTTGTGAAGGTCGGAGAGACTTGCAAGTAGGCTCTACCCCCACTAAATGGGGTAGCGCGCATCGATCGGTACCATCCTTGAGCTTCTCCGACTTTTGGAAGGGTTAGGATTAGGGTTAGGGATGAAAGCACATAGGAGAAAGAGATATTCTTGAATAACTTTTTTTGTGAAGGTCGGAGAGACTTGGAAAGTGGTTGCATCTGGACTAATTTGGGTCCTGCGGATCGATTGGTACCATCCCCGAGCTTGTACGACCTTCGGAAGAGGTCGACCGACGAAATTCCCCCAAATCTGAGGAGATATTCTTGAATAACTTTTTTTGTGAAGGTCGGAGAGACTTGCAAGTAGGCTCTACCCCCACTAAATGGGGTAGCGCGCATCGATCGGTACCATCCTTGAGCTTCTCCGACTTTCGGAAGGGTTAGGGTTAGGGATGAAAGCACATAGGAGAAAGAGATATTCTTGAATAACTTTTTTTGTGAAGGTCGGAGAGACTTGCAAGTAGGCTCTACCCCCACTAAGTGGGGTAGCGCGCATCGATCGTTACCATCCTTGAGCTTCTCCGACTTTCGGAAGGGTTAGGGTTAGGGTTAGGGATGAAAGCACATAGGAGAAAGAGATATTCTTGAATAACTTTTTTTGTGAAGGTCGGAGAGACTTGCAAGTAGGCTCTACCCCCACTAAATGGGGTAGCGCGCATCGATCGGTACCATCCTTGAGCTTCTCCGACTTTCGGAAGGGTTAGGGTTAGGGTTAGGGATGAAAGCACATAGGAGAAAGAGATATTCTTGAATAACTTTTTTTGTGAAGGTCGGAGAGACTTGGAAAGTGGTTGCATCTGGACTAATTTGGGTCCTGCGGATCGATTGGTACCATCCCCGAGCTTGTACGACCTTCGGAAGAGGTCGACCGACGAAATTCCCCCAAATCTGAGGAGATATTCTTGAATAACTTTTTTTGTGAATGTCGGAGAGACTTGCAAGTAGGCTCTACCCCCACTAAATGGGGTAGCGCGCATCGATCGGTACCATCCTTGAGCTTCTCCGACTTTCGGAAGGGTTAGGGTTAGGGTTAGGGATGAAAGCACATAGGAGAAAGAGATATTCTTGAATAACGTTTTTTGTGAAGGTCGGAGAGACTTGCAAGTAGGCTCTACCCCCACTAAATGGGGTAGCGCGCATCGATCGGTACCATCCTTGAGCTTCTCCGACTTTTGGAAGGGTTAGGGTTAGGGTTAGGGATGAAAGCACATAGGAGAAAGAGATATTCTTGAATAACTTTTTTTGTGAAGGTCGGAGAGACTTGGAAAGTGGTTGCATCTGGACTAATTTGGGTCCTGCAGATCGATTGGTACCATCCCCGAGCTTGTACGACCTTCGGAAGAGGTCGACCGACGAAATTCCCCCAAATCTGAGGAGATATTCTTGAATAACTTTTTTTGTGAATGTCGGAGAGACTTGCAAGTAGGCTCTACCCCCACTAAATGGGGTAGCGCGCATCGATCGGTACCATCCTTGAGCTTCTCCGACTTTCGGAAGGGTTAGGGTTAGGGTTAGGGATGAAAGCACATAGGAGAAAGAGATATTCTTGAATAACGTTTTTTGTGAAGGTCGGAGAGACTTGCAAGTAGGCTCTACCCCCACTAAATGGGGTTGCGCGCATCGATCGGTACCATCCTTGAGCTTCTCCGACTTTTGGAAGGGTTAGGGTTAGGGTTAGGGATGAAAGCACATAGGAGAAAGAGATATTCTTGAATAACGTTTTTTGTGAAGGTCGGAGAGACTTGGAAAGTGGTTGCATCTGGACTAATTTGGGTCCTGCAGATCGATTGGTACCATCCCCGAGCTTGTACGACCTTCGGAAGAGGTCGACCGACGAAATTCCCCCAAATCTGAGGAGATATTCTTGAATAACTTTTTTTGTGAAGGTCGGAGAGACTTGCAAGTAGGCTCTACCCCCACTAAATGGGGTAGCGCGCATCGATCGGTACCATCCTTGAGCTTCTCCGACTTTCGGAAGGGTTAGGGTTAGGGTTAGGGATGAAAGCACATAGGAGAAAGAGATATTCTTGAATAACTTTTTTTGTGAAGGTCGGAGAGACTTGCAAGTAGGCTCTACCCCCACTAAATGGGGTAGCGCGCATCGATCGGTACCATCCTTGAGCTTCTCCGACTTTCGGAAGGGTTAGGGTTAGGGTTAGGGATGAAAGCACATAGGAGAAAGAGATATTCTTGAATAACTTTTTTTGTGAAGGTCGGAGAGACTTGGAAAGTAGTTGCATCTGGACTAATTTGGGTCCTGCGGATCGATTGGTACCATCCCCGAGCTTGTACGACCTTCGGAAGAGGTCGACCGACGAAATTCCCCCAAATCTGAGGAGATATTCTTGAATAACTTTTTTTGTGAAGGTCGGAGAGACTTGCAAGTAGGCTCTACCCCCACTAAATGGGGTAGCGCGCATCGATCGGTACCATCCTTGAGCTTCTCCGACTTTCGGAAGGGTTAGGGTTAGGGTTAGGGATGAAAGCACATAGGAGAAAGAGATATTCTTGAATAACTTTTTTTGTGAAGGTCGGAGAGACTTGCAAGTAGGCTCTACCCCCACTAAATGGGGTAGCGCGCATCGATAGGTACCATCCTTGAGCTTCTCCGACTTTCGGAAGGGTTAGGGTTAGGGTTAGGGATGAAAGCACATAGGAGAAAGAGATATTCTTGAATAACTTTTTTTGTGACGGTCGGAGAGACTTGGAAAGTGGTTGCATCTGGACTAATTTGGGTCCTGCGGATCGATTGGTACCATCCCCGAGCTTGTACGACCTTCGGAAGAGGTCGACCGACGAAATTCCCCCAAATCTGAGGAGATATTCTTGAATAACTTTTTTTGTGAAGGTCGGAGAGACTTGCAAGTAGGCTCTACCCCCACTAAATGGGGTAGCGCGCATCCATCGGTACCATTCTTGAGCTTCTCCGACTTTCGGAAGGGTTAGGGTTAGGGTTAGGGATGAAAGCACATAGGAGAAAGAGATATTCTTGAATAACTTTTTTTGTGAAGGTCGGAGAGACTTGGAAAGTGGTTGCATCTGGACTAATTTGGGTCCTGCAGATCGATTGGTACCATCCCCGAGCTTGTACGACCTTCGGAAGAGGTCGACCGACGAAATTCCCCCAAATCTGAGGAGATATTCTTGAATAACTTTTTTTGTGAAGGTCGGAGAGACTTGCAAGTAGGCTCTACCCCCACTAAATGGGGTAGCGCGCATCGATCGGTACCATCCTTGAGCTTCTCCGACTTTCGGAAGGGTTAGGGTTAGGGTTAGGGATGAAAGCACATAGGAGAAAGAGATATTCTTGAATAACTTTTTTTGTGAAGGTCGGAGAGACTTGCAAGTAGGCTCTACCCCCACTAAATGGGGTAGCGCGCATCGATCGGTACCATCCTTGAGCTTCTCCGACTTTCGGAAGGGTTAGGGTTAGGGTTAGGGATGAAAGCACATAGGAGAAAGAGATATTCTTGAATAACTTTTTTTGTGAAGGTCGGAGAGACTTGGAAAGTAGTTGCATCTGGACTAATTTGGGTCCTGCGGATCGATTGGTACCATCCCCGAGCTTGTACGACCTTCGGAAGAGGTCGACCGACGAAATTCCCCCAAATCTGAGGAGATATTCTTGAATAACTTTTTTTGTGAAGGTCGGAGAGACTTGCAAGTAGGCTCTACCCCCACTAAATGGGGTAGCGCGCATCGATCGGTACCATCCTTGAGCTTCTCCGACTTTCGGAAGGGTTAGGGTTAGGGTTAGGGATGAAAGCACATAGGAGAAAGAGATATTCTTGAATAACTTTTTTTGTGAAGGTCGGAGAGACTTGCAAGTAGGCTCTACCCCCACTAAATGGGGTAGCGCGCATCGATAGGTACCATCCTTGAGCTTCTCCGACTTTCGGAAGGGTTAGGGTTAGGGTTAGGGATGAAAGCACATAGGAGAAAGAGATATTCTTGAATAACTTTTTTTGTGACGGTCGGAGAGACTTGGAAAGTGGTTGCATCTGGACTAATTTGGGTCCTGCGGATCGATTGGTACCATCCCCGAGCTTGTACGACCTTCGGAAGAGGTCGACCGACGAAATTCCCCCAAATCTGAGGAGATATTCTTGAATAACTTTTTTTGTGAAGGTCGGAGAGACTTGCAAGTAGGCTCTACCCCCACTAAATGGGGTAGCGCGCATCCATCGGTACCATTCTTGAGCTTCTCCGACTTTCGGAAGGGTTAGGGTTAGGGTTAGGGATGAAAGCACATAGGAGAAAGAGATATTCTTGAATAACTTTTTTTGTGAAGGTCGGAGAGACTTGGAAAGTGGTTGCATCTGGACTAATTTGGGTCCTGCGGATCGATTGGTACCATCCCCGAGCTTGTACGACCTTCGGAAGAGGTCGACCGACGAAATTCCCCCAAATCTGAGGAGATATTCTTGAATAACTTTTTTTGTGAAGGTCGGAGAGACTTGCAAGTAGGCTCTACCCCCACTAAATGGGGTAGCGCGCATCGATCGGTACCATCCTTGAGCTTCTCCGACTTTCGGAAGGGTTAGGGTTAGGGTTAGGGATGAAAGCACATAGGAGAAAGAGATATTCTTGAATAACTTTTTTTGTGAAGGTCGGAGAGACTTGCAAGTAGGCTCTACCCCCACTAAATGGGGTAGCGCGCATCGATCGGTACCATCCTTGAGCTTCTCCGACTTTCGGAAGGGTTAGGGTTAGGGTTAGGGATGAAAGCACATAGGAGAAAGAGATATTCTTGAATAACTTTTTTTGTGAAGGTCGGAGAGACTTGGAAAGTGGTTGCATCTGGACTAATTTGGGTCCTGCGGATCGATTGGTACCATCCCCGAGCTTGTACGACCTTCGGAAGAGGTCGACCGACGAAATTCCCCCAAATCTGAGGAGATATTCTTGAATAACTTTTTTTGTGAAGGTCGGAGAGACTTGCAAGTAGGCTCTACCCCCACTAAATGGGGTTGCGCGCATCGATCGGTACCATCCTTGAGCTTCTCCGACTTTCGGAAGGGTTAGGGTTAGGGTTAGGGATGAAAGCACATAGGAGAAAGAGATATTCTTGAATAACTTTTTTTGTGAAGGTCGGAGAGACTTGCAAGTAGGCTCTACTCCCACTAAATGGGGTAGCGCGCATCGATCGGTACCATCCTTGAGCTTCTCCGACTTTCGGAAGGGTTAGGGTTAGGGTTAGGGATGAAAGCACATAGGAGAAAGAGATATTCTTGAATAACTTTTTTTGTGAAGGTCGGAGAGACTTGCAAGTAGGCTCTACCCCCACTAAATGGGGTAGCGTGCATCGATCGGTACCATCCTTGAGCTTCTCCGACTTTCGGAAGGGTTAGGGTTAGGGTTAGGGATGAAAGCACATAGGAGAAAGAGATATTCTTGAATAACTTTTTTTGTGAAGGTCGGAGAGACTTGGAAAGTGGTTGCATCTGGACTAATTTGGGTCCTGCAGATCGATTGGTACCATCCCCGAGCCTGTACGACCTTCGGAAGAGGTCGACCGACGAAATTCCCCCAAATCTGAGGAGATATTCTTGAATAACTTTTTTTGTGAAGGTCGGAGAGACTTGCAAGTAGGCTCTACCCCCACTAAATGGGGTAGCGCGCATCGATCGGTACCATCCTTGAGCTTCTCCGACTTTCGGAAGGGTTAGGGTTAGGGTTAGGGATGAAAGCACATAGGAGAAAGAGATATTCTTGAATAACGTTTTTTGTGAAGGTCGGAGAGACTTGCAAGTAGGCTCTACCCCCACTAAATGGGGTAGCGCGCATCGATCGGTACCATCCTTGAGCTTCTCCGACTTTCGGAAGGGTTAGGGTTAGGGTTAGGGATGAAAGCACATAGGAGAAAGAGATATTCTTGAATAACGTTTTTTGTGAAGGTCGGAGAGACTTGCAAGTAGGCTCTACCCCCACTAAATGGGGTAGCGCGCATCGATCGGTACCATCCTTGAGCTTCTCCGACTTTTGGAAGGGTTAGGATTAGGGTTAGGGATGAAAGCACATAGGAGAAAGAGATATTCTTGAATAACTTTTTTTGTGAAGGTCGGAGAGACTTGGAAAGTGGTTGCATCTGGACTAATTTGGGTCCTGCGGATCGATTGGTACCATCCCCGAGCTTGTACGACCTTCGGAAGAGGTCGACCGACGAAATTCCCCCAAATCTGAGGAGATATTCTTGAATAACTTTTTTTGTGAAGGTCGGAGAGACTTGCAAGTAGGCTCTACCCCCACTAAATGGGGTAGCGCGCATCGATCGGTACCATCCTTGAGCTTCTCCGACTTTCGGAAGGGTTAGGGTTAGGGATGAAAGCACATAGGAGAAAGAGATATTCTTGAATAACTTTTTTTGTGAAGGTCGGAGAGACTTGCAAGTAGGCTCTACCCCCACTAAGTGGGGTAGCGCGCATCGATCGTTACCATCCTTGAGCTTCTCCGACTTTCGGAAGGGTTAGGGTTAGGGTTAGGGATGAAAGCACATAGGAGAAAGAGATATTCTTGAATAACTTTTTTTGTGAAGGTCGGAGAGACTTGCAAGTAGGCTCTACCCCCACTAAATGGGGTAGCGCGCATCGATCGGTACCATCCTTGAGCTTCTCCGACTTTCGGAAGGGTTAGGGTTAGGGATGAAAGCACATAGGAGAAAGAGATATTCTTGAATAACTTTTTTTGTGAAGGTCGGAGAGACTTGGAAAGTGGTTGCATCTGGACTAATTTGGGTCCTGCAGATCGATTGGTACCATCCCCGAGCTTGTACGACCTTCGGAAGAGGTCGACCGACGAAATTCCCCCAAATCTGAGGAGATATTCTTGAATAACTTTTTTTGTGAAGGTCGGAGAGACTTGCAAGTAGGCTCTACCCCCACTAAATGGGGTAGCGCGCATCGATCGGTACCATCCTTGAGCTTCTCCGACTTTCGGAAGGGTTAGGGTTAGGGTTAGGGATGAAAGCACATAGGAGAAAGAGATATTCTTGAATAACGTTTTTTGTGAAGGTCGGAGAGACTTGCAAGTAGGCTCTACCCCCACTAAATGGGGTAGCGCGCATCGATCGGTACCATCCTTGAGCTTCTCCGACTTTCGGAAGGGTTAGGGTTAGGGTTAGGGATGAAAGCACATAGGAGAAAGAGATATTCTTGAATAACGTTTTTTGTGAAGGTCGGAGAGACTTGCAAGTAGGCTCTACCCCCACTAAATGGGGTAGCGCGCATCGATCGGTACCATCCTTGAGCTTCTCCGACTTTTGGAAGGGTTAGGATTAGGGTTAGGGATGAAAGCACATAGGAGAAAGAGATATTCTTGAATAACTTTTTTTGTGAAGGTCGGAGAGACTTGGAAAGTGGTTGCATCTGGACTAATTTGGGTCCTGCGGATCGATTGGTACCATCCCCGAGCTTGTACGACCTTCGGAAGAGGTCGACCGACGAAATTCCCCCAAATCTGAGGAGATATTCTTGAATAACTTTTTTTGTGAAGGTCGGAGAGACTTGCAAGTAGGCTCTACCCCCACTAAATGGGGTAGCGCGCATCGATCGGTACCATCCTTGAGCTTCTCCGACTTTCGGAAGGGTTAGGGTTAGGGATGAAAGCACATAGGAGAAAGAGATATTCTTGAATAACTTTTTTTGTGAAGGTCGGAGAGACTTGCAAGTAGGCTCTACCCCCACTAAGTGGGGTAGCGCGCATCGATCGTTACCATCCTTGAGCTTCTCCGACTTTCGGAAGGGTTAGGGTTAGGGTTAGGGATGAAAGCACATAGGAGAAAGAGATATTCTTGAATAACTTTTTTTGTGAAGGTCGGAGAGACTTGCAAGTAGGCTCTACCCCCACTAAATGGGGTAGCGCGCATCGATCGGTACCATCCTTGAGCTTCTCCGACTTTCGGAAGGGTTAGGGTTAGGGTTAGGGATGAAAGCACATAGGAGAAAGAGATATTCTTGAATAACTTTTTTTGTGAAGGTCGGAGAGACTTGGAAAGTGGTTGCATCTGGACTAATTTGGGTCCTGCGGATCGATTGGTACCATCCCCGAGCTTGTACGACCTTCGGAAGAGGTCGACCGACGAAATTCCCCCAAATCTGAGGAGATATTCTTGAATAACTTTTTTTGTGAATGTCGGAGAGACTTGCAAGTAGGCTCTACCCCCACTAAATGGGGTAGCGCGCATCGATCGGTACCATCCTTGAGCTTCTCCGACTTTCGGAAGGGTTAGGGTTAGGGTTAGGGATGAAAGCACATAGGAGAAAGAGATATTCTTGAATAACGTTTTTTGTGAAGGTCGGAGAGACTTGCAAGTAGGCTCTACCCCCACTAAATGGGGTAGCGCGCATCGATCGGTACCATCCTTGAGCTTCTCCGACTTTTGGAAGGGTTAGGGTTAGGGTTAGGGATGAAAGCACATAGGAGAAAGAGATATTCTTGAATAACTTTTTTTGTGAAGGTCGGAGAGACTTGGAAAGTGGTTGCATCTGGACTAATTTGGGTCCTGCAGATCGATTGGTACCATCCCCGAGCTTGTACGACCTTCGGAAGAGGTCGACCGACGAAATTCCCCCAAATCTGAGGAGATATTCTTGAATAACTTTTTTTGTGAATGTCGGAGAGACTTGCAAGTAGGCTCTACCCCCACTAAATGGGGTAGCGCGCATCGATCGGTACCATCCTTGAGCTTCTCCGACTTTCGGAAGGGTTAGGGTTAGGGTTAGGGATGAAAGCACATAGGAGAAAGAGATATTCTTGAATAACGTTTTTTGTGAAGGTCGGAGAGACTTGCAAGTAGGCTCTACCCCCACTAAATGGGGTTGCGCGCATCGATCGGTACCATCCTTGAGCTTCTCCGACTTTTGGAAGGGTTAGGGTTAGGGTTAGGGATGAAAGCACATAGGAGAAAGAGATATTCTTGAATAACGTTTTTTGTGAAGGTCGGAGAGACTTGGAAAGTGGTTGCATCTGGACTAATTTGGGTCCTGCAGATCGATTGGTACCATCCCCGAGCTTGTACGACCTTCGGAAGAGGTCGACCGACGAAATTCCCCCAAATCTGAGGAGATATTCTTGAATAACTTTTTTTGTGAAGGTCGGAGAGACTTGCAAGTAGGCTCTACCCCCACTAAATGGGGTAGCGCGCATCGATCGGTACCATCCTTGAGCTTCTCCGACTTTCGGAAGGGTTAGGGTTAGGGTTAGGGATGAAAGCACATAGGAGAAAGAGATATTCTTGAATAACTTTTTTTGTGAAGGTCGGAGAGACTTGCAAGTAGGCTCTACCCCCACTAAATGGGGTAGCGCGCATCGATCGGTACCATCCTTGAGCTTCTCCGACTTTCGGAAGGGTTAGGGTTAGGGTTAGGGATGAAAGCACATAGGAGAAAGAGATATTCTTGAATAACTTTTTTTGTGAAGGTCGGAGAGACTTGGAAAGTAGTTGCATCTGGACTAATTTGGGTCCTGCGGATCGATTGGTACCATCCCCGAGCTTGTACGACCTTCGGAAGAGGTCGACCGACGAAATTCCCCCAAATCTGAGGAGATATTCTTGAATAACTTTTTTTGTGAAGGTCGGAGAGACTTGCAAGTAGGCTCTACCCCCACTAAATGGGGTAGCGCGCATCGATCGGTACCATCCTTGAGCTTCTCCGACTTTCGGAAGGGTTAGGGTTAGGGTTAGGGATGAAAGCACATAGGAGAAAGAGATATTCTTGAATAACTTTTTTTGTGAAGGTCGGAGAGACTTGCAAGTAGGCTCTACCCCCACTAAATGGGGTAGCGCGCATCGATAGGTACCATCCTTGAGCTTCTCCGACTTTCGGAAGGGTTAGGGTTAGGGTTAGGGATGAAAGCACATAGGAGAAAGAGATATTCTTGAATAACTTTTTTTGTGACGGTCGGAGAGACTTGGAAAGTGGTTGCATCTGGACTAATTTGGGTCCTGCGGATCGATTGGTACCATCCCCGAGCTTGTACGACCTTCGGAAGAGGTCGACCGACGAAATTCCCCCAAATCTGAGGAGATATTCTTGAATAACTTTTTTTGTGAAGGTCGGAGAGACTTGCAAGTAGGCTCTACCCCCACTAAATGGGGTAGCGCGCATCCATCGGTACCATTCTTGAGCTTCTCCGACTTTCGGAAGGGTTAGGGTTAGGGTTAGGGATGAAAGCACATAGGAGAAAGAGATATTCTTGAATAACTTTTTTTGTGAAGGTCGGAGAGACTTGGAAAGTGGTTGCATCTGGACTAATTTGGGTCCTGCAGATCGATTGGTACCATCCCCGAGCTTGTACGACCTTCGGAAGAGGTCGACCGACGAAATTCCCCCAAATCTGAGGAGATATTCTTGAATAACTTTTTTTGTGAAGGTCGGAGAGACTTGCAAGTAGGCTCTACCCCCACTAAATGGGGTAGCGCGCATCGATCGGTACCATCCTTGAGCTTCTCCGACTTTCGGAAGGGTTAGGGTTAGGGTTAGGGATGAAAGCACATAGGAGAAAGAGATATTCTTGAATAACTTTTTTTGTGAAGGTCGGAGAGACTTGCAAGTAGGCTCTACCCCCACTAAATGGGGTAGCGCGCATCGATCGGTACCATCCTTGAGCTTCTCCGACTTTCGGAAGGGTTAGGGTTAGGGTTAGGGATGAAAGCACATAGGAGAAAGAGATATTCTTGAATAACTTTTTTTGTGAAGGTCGGAGAGACTTGGAAAGTAGTTGCATCTGGACTAATTTGGGTCCTGCGGATCGATTGGTACCATCCCCGAGCTTGTACGACCTTCGGAAGAGGTCGACCGACGAAATTCCCCCAAATCTGAGGAGATATTCTTGAATAACTTTTTTTGTGAAGGTCGGAGAGACTTGCAAGTAGGCTCTACCCCCACTAAATGGGGTAGCGCGCATCGATCGGTACCATCCTTGAGCTTCTCCGACTTTCGGAAGGGTTAGGGTTAGGGTTAGGGATGAAAGCACATAGGAGAAAGAGATATTCTTGAATAACTTTTTTTGTGAAGGTCGGAGAGACTTGCAAGTAGGCTCTACCCCCACTAAATGGGGTAGCGCGCATCGATAGGTACCATCCTTGAGCTTCTCCGACTTTCGGAAGGGTTAGGGTTAGGGTTAGGGATGAAAGCACATAGGAGAAAGAGATATTCTTGAATAACTTTTTTTGTGACGGTCGGAGAGACTTGGAAAGTGGTTGCATCTGGACTAATTTGGGTCCTGCGGATCGATTGGTACCATCCCCGAGCTTGTACGACCTTCGGAAGAGGTCGACCGACGAAATTCCCCCAAATCTGAGGAGATATTCTTGAATAACTTTTTTTGTGAAGGTCGGAGAGACTTGCAAGTAGGCTCTACCCCCACTAAATGGGGTAGCGCGCATCCATCGGTACCATTCTTGAGCTTCTCCGACTTTCGGAAGGGTTAGGGTTAGGGTTAGGGATGAAAGCACATAGGAGAAAGAGATATTCTTGAATAACTTTTTTTGTGAAGGTCGGAGAGACTTGGAAAGTGGTTGCATCTGGACTAATTTGGGTCCTGCGGATCGATTGGTACCATCCCCGAGCTTGTACGACCTTCGGAAGAGGTCGACCGACGAAATTCCCCCAAATCTGAGGAGATATTCTTGAATAACTTTTTTTGTGAAGGTCGGAGAGACTTGCAAGTAGGCTCTACCCCCACTAAATGGGGTAGCGCGCATCGATCGGTACCATCCTTGAGCTTCTCCGACTTTCGGAAGGGTTAGGGTTAGGGTTAGGGATGAAAGCACATAGGAGAAAGAGATATTCTTGAATAACTTTTTTTGTGAAGGTCGGAGAGACTTGCAAGTAGGCTCTACCCCCACTAAATGGGGTAGCGCGCATCGATCGGTACCATCCTTGAGCTTCTCCGACTTTCGGAAGGGTTAGGGTTAGGGTTAGGGATGAAAGCACATAGGAGAAAGAGATATTCTTGAATAACTTTTTTTGTGAAGGTCGGAGAGACTTGGAAAGTGGTTGCATCTGGACTAATTTGGGTCCTGCGGATCGATTGGTACCATCCCCGAGCTTGTACGACCTTCGGAAGAGGTCGACCGACGAAATTCCCCCAAATCTGAGGAGATATTCTTGAATAACTTTTTTTGTGAAGGTCGGAGAGACTTGCAAGTAGGCTCTACCCCCACTAAATGGGGTTGCGCGCATCGATCGGTACCATCCTTGAGCTTCTCCGACTTTCGGAAGGGTTAGGGTTAGGGTTAGGGATGAAAGCACATAGGAGAAAGAGATATTCTTGAATAACTTTTTTTGTGAAGGTCGGAGAGACTTGCAAGTAGGCTCTACTCCCACTAAATGGGGTAGCGCGCATCGATCGGTACCATCCTTGAGCTTCTCCGACTTTCGGAAGGGTTAGGGTTAGGGTTAGGGATGAAAGCACATAGGAGAAAGAGATATTCTTGAATAACTTTTTTTGTGAAGGTCGGAGAGACTTGCAAGTAGGCTCTACCCCCACTAAATGGGGTAGCGTGCATCGATCGGTACCATCCTTGAGCTTCTCCGACTTTCGGAAGGGTTAGGGTTAGGGTTAGGGATGAAAGCACATAGGAGAAAGAGATATTCTTGAATAACTTTTTTTGTGAAGGTCGGAGAGACTTGGAAAGTGGTTGCATCTGGACTAATTTGGGTCCTGCAGATCGATTGGTACCATCCCCGAGCCTGTACGACCTTCGGAAGAGGTCGACCGACGAAATTCCCCCAAATCTGAGGAGATATTCTTGAATAACTTTTTTTGTGAAGGTCGGAGAGACTTGCAAGTAGGCTCTACCCCCACTAAATGGGGTAGCGCGCATCGATCGGTACCATCCTTGAGCTTCTCCGACTTTCGGAAGGGTTAGGGTTAGGGTTAGGGATGAAAGCACATAGGAGAAAGAGATATTCTTGAATAACGTTTTTTGTGAAGGTCGGAGAGACTTGCAAGTAGGCTCTACCCCCACTAAATGGGGTAGCGCGCATCGATCGGTACCATCCTTGAGCTTCTCCGACTTTCGGAAGGGTTAGGGTTAGGGTTAGGGATGAAAGCACATAGGAGAAAGAGATATTCTTGAATAACGTTTTTTGTGAAGGTCGGAGAGACTTGCAAGTAGGCTCTACCCCCACTAAATGGGGTAGCGCGCATCGATCGGTACCATCCTTGAGCTTCTCCGACTTTTGGAAGGGTTAGGATTAGGGTTAGGGATGAAAGCACATAGGAGAAAGAGATATTCTTGAATAACTTTTTTTGTGAAGGTCGGAGAGACTTGGAAAGTGGTTGCATCTGGACTAATTTGGGTCCTGCGGATCGATTGGTACCATCCCCGAGCTTGTACGACCTTCGGAAGAGGTCGACCGACGAAATTCCCCCAAATCTGAGGAGATATTCTTGAATAACTTTTTTTGTGAAGGTCGGAGAGACTTGCAAGTAGGCTCTACCCCCACTAAATGGGGTAGCGCGCATCGATCGGTACCATCCTTGAGCTTCTCCGACTTTCGGAAGGGTTAGGGTTAGGGATGAAAGCACATAGGAGAAAGAGATATTCTTGAATAACTTTTTTTGTGAAGGTCGGAGAGACTTGCAAGTAGGCTCTACCCCCACTAAGTGGGGTAGCGCGCATCGATCGTTACCATCCTTGAGCTTCTCCGACTTTCGGAAGGGTTAGGGTTAGGGTTAGGGATGAAAGCACATAGGAGAAAGAGATATTCTTGAATAACTTTTTTTGTGAAGGTCGGAGAGACTTGCAAGTAGGCTCTACCCCCACTAAATGGGGTAGCGCGCATCGATCGGTACCATCCTTGAGCTTCTCCGACTTTCGGAAGGGTTAGGGTTAGGGTTAGGGATGAAAGCACATAGGAGAAAGAGATATTCTTGAATAACTTTTTTTGTGAAGGTCGGAGAGACTTGGAAAGTGGTTGCATCTGGACTAATTTGGGTCCTGCGGATCGATTGGTACCATCCCCGAGCTTGTACGACCTTCGGAAGAGGTCGACCGACGAAATTCCCCCAAATCTGAGGAGATATTCTTGAATAACTTTTTTTGTGAATGTCGGAGAGACTTGCAAGTAGGCTCTACCCCCACTAAATGGGGTAGCGCGCATCGATCGGTACCATCCTTGAGCTTCTCCGACTTTCGGAAGGGTTAGGGTTAGGGTTAGGGATGAAAGCACATAGGAGAAAGAGATATTCTTGAATAACGTTTTTTGTGAAGGTCGGAGAGACTTGCAAGTAGGCTCTACCCCCACTAAATGGGGTAGCGCACATCGATCGGTACCATCCTTGAGCTTCTCCGACTTTTGGAAGGGTTAGGGTTAGGGTTAGGGATGAAAGCACATAGGAGAAAGAGATATTCTTGAATAACTTTTTTTGTGAAGGTCGGAGAGACTTGGAAAGTGGTTGCATCTGGACTAATTTGGGTCCTGCAGATCGATTGGTACCATCCCCGAGCTTGTACGACCTTCGGAAGAGGTCGACCGACGAAATTCCCCCAAATCTGAGGAGATATTCTTGAATAACTTTTTTTGTGAATGTCGGAGAGACTTGCAAGTAGGCTCTACCCCCACTAAATGGGGTAGCGCGCATCGATCGGTACCATCCTTGAGCTTCTCCGACTTTCGGAAGGGTTAGGGTTAGGGTTAGGGATGAAAGCACATAGGAGAAAGAGATATTCTTGAATAACGTTTTTTGTGAAGGTCGGAGAGACTTGCAAGTAGGCTCTACCCCCACTAAATGGGGTAGCGCGCATCGATCGGTACCATCCTTGAGCTTCTCCGACTTTTGGAAGGGTTAGGGTTAGGGTTAGGGATGAAAGCACATAGGAGAAAGAGATATTCTTGAATAACTTTTTTTGTGAAGGTCGGAGAGACTTGGAAAGTGGTTGCATCTGGACTAATTTGGGTCCTGCAGATCGATTGGTACCATCCCCGAGCTTGTACGACCTTCGGAAGAGGTCGACCGACGAAATTCCCCCAAATCTGAGGAGATATTCTTGAATAACTTTTTTTGTGAAGGTCGGAGAGACTTGCAAGTAGGCTCTACCCCCACTAAATGGGGTAGCGCGCATCGATCGGTACCATCCTTGAGCTTCTCCGACTTTCGGAAGGGTTAGGGTTAGGGTTAGGGATGAAAGCACATAGGAGAAAGAGATATTCTTGAATAACTTTTTTTGTGAAGGTCGGAGAGACTTGCAAGTAGGCTCTACCCCCACTAAATGGGGTAGCGCGCATCGATCGGTACCATCCTTGAGCTTCTCCGACTTTCGGAAGGGTTAGGGTTAGGGTTAGGGATGAAAGCACATAGGAGAAAGAGATATTCTTGAATAACTTTTTTTGTGAAGGTCGGAGAGACTTGGAAAGTAGTTGCATCTGGACTAATTTGGGTCCTGCAGATCGATTGGTACCATCCCCGAGCTTGTACGACCTTCGGAAGAGGTCGACCGACGAAATTCCCCCAAATCTGAGGAGATATTCTTGAATAACTTTTTTTGTGAAGGTCGGAGAGACTTGCAAGTAGGCTCTACCCCCACTAAATGGGGTTGCGCGCATCGATCGGTACCATCCTTGAGCTTCTCCGACTTTCGGAAGGGTTAGGGTTAGGGTTAGGGATGAAAGCACATAGGAGAAAGAGATATTCTTGAATAACTTTTTTTGTGAAGGTCGGAGAGACTTGCAAGTAGGCTCTACCCCCACTAAATGGGGTAGCGCGCATCGATCGGTACCATCCTTGAGCTTCTCCGACTTTCGGAAGGGTTAGGGTTAGGGTTAGGGATGAAAGCACATAGGAGAAAGAGATATTCTTGAATAACTTTTTTTGTGAAGGTCGGAGAGACTTGCAAGTAGGCTCTACCCCCACTAAATGGGGTAGCGCGCATCGATCGGTACCATCCTTGAGCTTCTCCGACTTTCGGAAGGGTTAGGGTTAGGGTTAGGGATGAAAGCACATAGGAGAAAGAGATATTCTTGAATAACTTTTTTTGTGAAGGTCGGAGAGACTTGGAAAGTGGTTGCATCTGGACTAATTTGGGTCCTGCAGATCGATTGGTACCATCCCCGAGCTTGTACGACCTTCGGAAGAGGTCGACCGACGAAATTCCCCCAAATCTGAGGAGATATTCTTGAATAACTTTTTTTGTGAAGGTCGGAGAGACTTGCAAGTAGGCTCTACCCCCACTAAATGGGGTAGCGCGCATCGATCGGTACCATCCTTGAGCTTCTCCGACTTTTGGAAGGGTTAGGGTTAGGGTTAGGGATGAAAGCACATAGGAGAAAGAGATATTCTTGAATAACTTTTTTTGTGAAGGTCGGAGAGACTTGGAAAGTGGTTGCATCTGGACTAATTTGGGTCCTGCAGATCGATTGGTACCATCCCCGAGCTTGTACGACCTTCGGAAGAGGTCGACCGACGAAATTCCCCCAAATCTGAGGAGATATTCTTGAATAACTTTTTTTGTGAAGGTCGGAGAGACTTGCAAGTAGGCTCTACCCCCACTAAATGGGGTAGCGCGCATCGATCGGTACCATCCTTGAGCTTCTCCGACTTTCGGAAGGGTTAGGGTTAGGGTTAGGGATGAAAGCACATAGGAGAAAGAGATATTCTTGAATAACTTTTTTTGTGAAGGTCGGAGAGACTTGCAAGTAGGCTCTACCCCCACTAAATGGGGTAGCGCGCATCGATCGGTACCATCCTTGAGCTTCTCCGACTTTCGGAAGGGTTAGGGTTAGGGATGAAAGCACATAGGAGAAAGAGATATTCTTGAATAACTTTTTTTGTGAAGGTCGGAGAGACTTGGAAAGTAGTTGCATCTGGACTAATTTGGGTCCTGCGGATCGATTGGTACCATCCCCGAGCTTGTACGACCTTCGGAAGAGGTCGACCGACGAAATTCCCCCAAATCTGAGGAGATATTCTTGAATAACTTTTTTTGTGAAGGTCGGAGAGACTTGCAAGTAGGCTCTACCCCCACTAAATGGGGTTGCGCGCATCGATCGGTACCATCCTTGAGCTTCTCCGACTTTCGGAAGGGTTAGGGTTAGGGTTAGGGATGAAAGCACAAAGGAGAAAGAGATATTCTTGAATAACTTTTTTTGTGAAGGTCGGAGAGACTTGCAAGTAGGCTCTACCCCCACTAAATGGGGTAGCGCGCATCGATCGGTACCATCCTTGAGCTTCTCCGACTTTCGGAAGGGTTAGGGTTAGGGTTAGGGATGAAAGCACATAGGAGAAAGAGATATTCTTGAATAACTTTTTTTGTGAAGGTCGGAGAGACTTGCAAGTAGGCTCTACCCCCACTAAATGGGGTAGCGCGCATCGATCGGTACCATCCTTGAGCTTCTCCGACTTTCGGAAGGGTTAGGGTTAGGGTTAGGGATGAAAGCACATAGGAGAAAGAGATATTCTTGAATAACTTTTTTTGTGAAGGTCGGAGAGACTTGGAAAGTGGTTGCATCTGGACTAATTTGGGTCCTGCAGATCGATTGGTACCATCCCCGAGCTTGTACGACCTTCGGAAGAGGTCGACCGACGAAATTCCCCCAAATCTGAGGAGATATTCTTGAATAACTTTTTTTGTGAAGGTCGGAGAGACTTGCAAGTAGGCTCTACCCCCACTAAATGGGGTAGCGCGCATCGATCGGTACCATCCTTGAGCTTCTCCGACTTTTGGAAGGGTTAGGGTTAGGGTTAGGGATGAAAGCACATAGGAGAAAGAGATATTCTTGAATAACTTTTTTTGTGAAGGTCGGAGAGACTTGGAAAGTGGTTGCATCTGGACTAATTTGGGTCCTGCAGATCGATTGGTACCATCCCCGAGCTTGTACGACCTTCGGAAGAGGTCGACCGACGAAATTCCCCCAAATCTGAGGAGATATTCTTGAATAACTTTTTTTGTGAAGGTCGGAGAGACTTGCAAGTAGGCTCTACCCCCACTAAATGGGGTAGCGCGCATCGATCGGTACCATCCTTGAGCTTCTCCGACTTTCGGAAGGGTTAGGGTTAGGGTTAGGGATGAAAGCACATAGGAGAAAGAGATATTCTTGAATAACTTTTTTTGTGAAGGTCGGAGAGACTTGCAAGTAGGCTCTACCCCCACTAAATGGGGTAGCGCGCATCGATCGGTACCATCCTTGAGCTTCTCCGACTTTCGGAAGGGTTAGGGTTAGGGTTAGGGATGAAAGCACATAGGAGAAAGAGATATTCTTGAATAACTTTTTTTGTGAAGGTCGGAGAGACTTGGAAAGTAGTTGCATCTGGACTAATTTGGGTCCTGCGGATCGATTGGTACCATCCCCGAGCTTGTACGACCTTCGGAAGAGGTCGACCGACGAAATTCCCCCAAATCTGAGGAGATATTCTTGAATAACTTTTTTTGTGAAGGTCGGAGAGACTTGCAAGTAGGCTCTACCCCCACTAAATGGGGTTGCGCGCATCGATCGGTACCATCCTTGAGCTTCTCCGACTTTCGGAAGGGTTAGGGTTAGGGTTAGGGATGAAAGCACATAGGAGAAAGAGATATTCTTGAATAACTTTTTTTGTGAAGGTCGGAGAGACTTGCAAGTAGGCTCTACCCCCACTAAATGGGGTAGCGCGCATCGATCGGTACCATCCTTGAGCTTCTCCGACTTTCGGAAGGGTTAGGGTTAGGGTTAGGGATGAAAGCACATAGGAGAAAGAGATATTCTTGAATAACTTTTTTTGTGAAGGTCGGAGAGACTTGCAAGTAGGCTCTACCCCCACTAAATGGGGTAGCGCGCATCGATCGGTACCATCCTTGAGCTTCTCCGACTTTCGGAAGGGTTAGGGTTAGGGTTAGGGATGAAAGCACATAGGAGAAAGAGATATTCTTGAATAACTTTTTTTGTGAAGGTCGGAGAGACTTGGAAAGTGGTTGCATCTGGACTAATTTGGGTCCTGCAGATCGATTGGTACCATCCCCGAGCTTGTACGACCTTCGGAAGAGGTCGACCGACGAAATTCCCCCAAATCTGAGGAGATATTCTTGAATAACTTTTTTTGTGAAGGTCGGAGAGACTTGCAAGTAGGCTTTACCCCCACTAAATGGGGTAGCGCGCATCGATCGGTACCATCCTTGAGCTTCTCCGACTTTCGGAAGGGTTAGGGTTAGGGTTAGGGATGAAAGCACATAGGAGAAAGAGATATTCTTGAATAACGTTTTTTGTGAAGGTCGGAGAGACTTGCAAGTAGGCTCTACCCCCACTAAATGGGGTAGCGCGCATCGATCGGTACCATCCTTGAGCTTCTCCGACTTTCGGAAGGGTTAGGGTTAGGGTTAGGGATGAAAGCACATAGGAGAAAGAGATATTCTTGAATAACTTTTTTTGTGAAGGTCGGAGAGACTTGCAAGTAGGCTCTACCCCCACTAAATGGGGTAGCGCGCATCGATCGGTACCATCCTTGAGCTTCTCCGACTTTCGGAAGGGTTAGGGTTAGGGTTAGGGATGAAAGCACATAGGAGAAAGAGATATTCTTGAATAACTTTTTTTGTGAAGGTCGGAGAGACTTGGAAAGTGGTTGCATCTGGACTAATTTGGGTCCTGCGGATCGATTGGTACCATCCCCGAGCTTGTACGACCTTCGGAAGAGGTCGACCGACGAAATTCCCCCAAATCTGAGGAGATATTCTTGAATAACTTTTTTTGTGAAGGTCGGAGAGACTTGCAAGTAGGCTCTACCCCCACTAAATGGGGTAGCGCGCATCGATCGGTACCATCCTTGAGCTTCTCCGACTTTCGGAAGGGTTAGGGTTAGGGTTAGGGATGAAAGCACATAGGAGAAAGAGATATTCTTGAATAACTTTTTTTGTGAAGGTCGGAGAGACTTGCATGTAGGCTCTACCCCCACTAAATGGGGTAGCGCGCATCGATCGGTACCATCCTTGAGCTTCTCCGACTTTTGGAAGGGTTAGGGTTAGGGTTAGGGATGAAAGCACATAGGAGAAAGAGATATTCTTGAATAACTTTTTTTGTGAAGGTCGGAAAGACTTGCAAGTAGGCTCTACCCCCACTAAATGGGGTAACGCGCATCGATCGGTACCATCCTTGAGCTTCTCCGACTTTCGGAAGGGTTAGGGTTAGGGTTAGGGATGAAAGCACATAGGAGAAAGAGATATTCTTGAATAACTTTTTTTGTGAAGGTCGGAGAGACTTGCAAGTAGGCTCTACCCCCACTAAATGGGGTAGCGCGCATCGATCGGTACCATCCTTGAGCTTCTCCGACTTTCGGAAGGGTTAGGGTTAGGGTTAGGGATGAAAGCACATAGGAGAAAGAGATATTCTTGAATAACTTTTTTTGTGAAGGTCGGAGAGACTTGCAAGTAGGCTCTACCCCCACTAAATGGGGTAGCGCGCATCGATCGGTACCATCCTTGAGCTTCTCCGACTTTCGGAAGGGTTAGGGTTAGGGTTAGGGATGAAAGCACATAGGAGAAAGAGATATTCTTGAATAACTTTTTTTGTGAAGGTCGGAGAGACTTGGAAAGTGGTTGCATCTGGACTAATTTGGGTCCTGCGGATCGATTGGTACCATCCCCGAGCTTGTACGACCTTCGGAAGAGGTCGACCGACGAAATTCCCCCAAATCTGAGGAGATATTCTTGAATAACTTTTTTTGTGAAGGTCGGAGAGACTTGCAAGTAGGCTCTACCCCCACTAAATGGGGTAGCGCGCATCGATCGGTACCATCTTTGAGCTTCTCCGACTTTCGGAAGGGTTAGGGTTAGGGTTAGGGATGAAAGCACATAGGAGAAAGAGATATTCTTGAATAACTTTTTTTGTGAAGGTCGGAGAGACTTGCAAGTAGGCTCTACCCCCACTAAATGGGGTAGCGCGCATCGATCGGTACAATCCTTGAGCTTCTCCGACTTTCGGAAGGGTTAGGGTTAGGGATGAAAGCACATAGGAGAAAGAGATATTCTTGAATAACTTTTTTTGTGAAGGTCGGAGAGACTTGGAAAGTGGTTGCATCTGGACTAATTTGGGTCCTGCGGATCGATTGGTACCATCCCCGAGCTTGTACGACCTTCGGAAGAGGTCGACCGACGAAATTCCCCCAAATCTGAGGAGATATTCTTGAATAACTTTTTTTGTGAAGGTCGGAGAGACTTGCAAGTAGGCTCTACCCCCACTAAATGGGGTTGCGCGCATCGATCGGTACCATCCTTGAGCTTCTCCGACTTTCGGAAGGGTTAGGGTTAGGGTTAGGGATGAAAGCACATAGGAGAAAGAGATATTCTTGAATAACTTTTTTTGTGAAGGTCGGAGAGACTTGCAAGTAGGCTCTACCCCCACTAAATGGGGTAGCGCGCATCGATCGGTACCATCCTTGAGCTTCTCCGACTTTCGGAAGGGTTAGGGTTAGGGTTAGGGATGAAAGCACATAGGAGAAAGAGATATTCTTGAATAACTTTTTTTGTGAAGGTCGGAGAGACTTGGAAAGTAGTTGCATCTGGACTAATTTGGGTCCTGCGGATCGATTGGTACCATCCTCGAGCTTGTACGACCTTCGGAAGAGGTCGACCGACGAAATTCCCCCAAATCTGAGGAGATATTCTTGAATAACTTTTTTTGTGAAGGTCGGAGAGACTTGCAAGTAGGCTCTACCCCCACTAAATGGGGTTGCGCGCATCGATCGGTACCATCCTTGAGCTTCTCCGACTTTCGGAAGGGTTAGGGTTAGGGTTAGGGATGAAAGCACATAGGAGAAAGAGATATTCTTGAATAACTTTTTTTGTGAAGGTCGGAGAGACTTGCAAGTAGGCTCTACCCCCACTAAATGGGGTAGCGCGCATCGATCGGTACCATCCTTGAGCTTCTCCGACTTTCGGAAGGGTTAGGGTTAGGGTTAGGGATGAAAGCACATAGGAGAAAGAGATATTCTTGAATAACTTTTTTTGTGAAGGTCGGAGAGACTTGCAAGTAGGCTCTACCCCCACTAAATGGGGTAGCGCGCATCGATCGGTACCATCTTTGAGCTTCTCCGACTTTCGGAAGGGTTAGGGTTAGGGTTAGGGATGAAAGCACATAGGAGAAAGAGATATTCTTGAATAACTTTTTTTGTGAAGGTCGGAGAGACTTGGAAAGTGGTTGCATCTGGACTAATTTGGGTCCTGCGGATCGATTGGTACCATCCCCGAGCTTGTACGACCTTCGGAAGAGGTCGACCGACGAAATTCCCCCAAATCTGAGGAGATATTCTTGAATAACTTTTTTTGTGAAGGTCGGAGAGACTTGCAAGTAGGCTCTACCCCCACTAAATGGGGTTGCGCGCATCGATCGGTACCATCCTTGAGCTTCTCCGACTTTCGGAAGGGTTAGGGTTAGGGTTAGGGATGAAAGCACATAGGAGAAAGAGATATTCTTGAATAACTTTTTTTGTGAAGGTCGGAGAGACTTGCAAGTAGGCTCTACCCCCACTAAATGGGGTAGCGCGCATCGATCGGTACCATCCTTGAGCTTCTCCGACTTTCGGAAGGGTTAGGGTTAGGGTTAGGGATGAAAGCACATAGGAGAAAGAGATATTCTTGAATAACTTTTTTTGTGAAGGTCGGAGAGACTTGCAAGTAGGCTCTACCCCCACTAAATGGGGTAGCGCGCATCGATCGGTACCATCCTTGAGCTTCTCCGACTTTCGGAAGGGTTAGGGTTAGGGTTAGGGATGAAAGCACATAGGAGAAAGAGATATTCTTGAATAACTTTTTTTGTGAAGGTCGGAGAGACTTGGAAAGTGGTTGCATCTGGACTAATTTGGGTCCTGCAGATCGATTGGTACCATCCCCGAGCTTGTACGACCTTCGGAAGAGGTCGACCGACGAAATTCCCCCAAATCTGAGGAGATATTCTTGAATAACTTTTTTTGTGAAGGTCGGAGAGACTTGCAAGTAGGCTCTACCCCCACTAAATGGGGTAGCGCGCATCGATCGGTACCATCCTTGAGCTTCTCCGACTTTCGGAAGGGTTAGGGTTAGGGTTAGGGATGAAAGCACATAGGAGAAAGAGATATTCTTTAATAACGTTTTTTGTGAAGGTCGGAGAGACTTGCAAGTAGGCTCTACCCCCACTAAATGGGGTAGCGCGCATCGATCGGTACCATCCTTGAGCTTCTCCGACTTTCGGAAGGGTTAGGGTTAGGGTTAGGGATGAAAGCACATAGGAGAAAGAGATATTCTTGAATAACTTTTTTTGTGAAGGTCGGAGAGACTTGCAAGTAGGCTCTACCCCCACTAAATGGGGTAGCGCGCATCGATCGGTACCATCCTTGAGCTTCTCCGACTTTCGGAAGGGTTAGGGTTAGGGTTAGGGATGAAAGCACATAGGAGAAAGAGATATTCTTGAATAACTTTTTTTGTGAAGGTCGGAGAGACTTGGAAAGTGGTTGCATCTGGACTAATTTGGGTCCTGCGGATCGATTGGTACCATCCCCGAGCTTGTACGACCTTCGGAAGAGGTCGACCGACGAAATTCCCCCAAATCTGAGGAGATATTCTTGAATAACTTTTTTTGTGAAGGTCGGAGAGACTTGCAAGTAGGCTCTACCCCCACTAAATGGGGTAGCGCGCATCGATCGGTACCATCCTTGAGCTTCTCCGACTTTCGGAAGGGTTAGGGTTAGGGATGAAAGCACATAGGAGAAAGAGATATTCTTGAATAACTTTTTTTGTGAAGGTCGGAGAGACTTGCATGTAGGCTCTACCCCCACTAAATGGGGTAGCGCGCATCGATCGGTACCATCCTTGAGCTTCTCCGACTTTTGGAAGGGTTAGGGTTAGGGTTAGGGATGAAAGCACATAGGAGAAAGAGATATTCTTGAATAACTTTTTTTGTGAAGGTCGGAAAGACTTGCAAGTAGGCTCTACCCCCACTAAATGGGGTAACGCGCATCGATCGGTACCATCCTTGAGCTTCTACGACTTTCGGAAGGGTTAGGGTTAGGGTTAGGGATGAAAGCACATAGGAGAAAGAGATATTCTTGAATAACTTTTTTTGTGAAGGTCGGAGAGACTTGCAAGTAGGCTCTACCCCCACTAAATGGGGTAGCGCGCATCGATCGGTACCATCCTTGAGCTTCTCCGACTTTCGGAAGGGTTAGGGTTAGGGATGAAAGCACATAGGAGAAAGAGATATTCTTGAATAACTTTTTTTGTGAAGGTCGGAGAGACTTGCAAGTAGAATCTACCCCCACTAAATGGGGTAGCGCGCATCGATCGGTACCATCCTTGAGCTTCTCCGACTTTCGGAAGGGTTAGGGTTAGGGATGAAAGCACATAGGAGAA
This sequence comes from Limanda limanda, assembly GCF_963576545.1. Classification (NCBI taxonomy): domain Eukaryota; kingdom Metazoa; phylum Chordata; class Actinopteri; order Pleuronectiformes; family Pleuronectidae; genus Limanda; species Limanda limanda. The sequence goes on along the minus strand of NW_026870578.1, from coordinate 148,419 downwards.
AGAGATATTCTTGAATAACTTTTTTTGTGAAGGTCGGAGAGACTTGGAAAGTGGTTGCATTTGGACTAATTTGGGTCCTGCGGATCGATTGGTACCATCCCCGAGCTTGTACGACCTTCGGAAGAGGTCGACCGACGAAATTCCCCCAAATCTGAGGAGATATTCTTGAATAACTTTTTTTGTGAAGGTCGGAGAGACTTGCAAGTAGGCTCTACCCCCACTAAATGGGGTAGCGCGCATCGATCGGTACCATCTTTGAGCTTCTCCGACTTTCGGAAGGGTTAGGGTTAGGGTTAGGGATGAAAGCACATAGGAGAAAGAGATATTCTTGAATAACTTTTTTTGTGAAGGTCGGAGAGACTTGGAAAGTGGTTGCATCTGGACTAATTTGGGTCCTGCAGATCGATTGGTACCATCCCCGAGCTTGTACGACCTTCGGAAGAGGTCGACCGACGAAATTCCCCCAAATCTGAGGAGATATTCTTGAATAACTTTTTTTGTGAAGGTCGGAGAGACTTGCAAGTAGGCTCTACCCCCACTAAATGGGGTAGCGCGCATCGATCGGTACCATCCTTGAGCTTCTCCGACTTTCGGAAGGGTTAGGGTTAGGGTTAGGGATGAAAGCACATAGGAGAAAGAGATATTCTTTAATAACGTTTTTTGTGAAGGTCGGAGAGACTTGCAAGTAGGCTCTACCCCCACTAAATGGGGTAGCGCGCATCGATCGGTACCATCCTTGAGCTTCTCCGACTTTCGGAAGGGTTAGGGTTAGGGTTAGGGATGAAAGCACATAGGAGAAAGAGATATTCTTGAATAACTTTTTTTGTGAAGGTTGGAGAGACTTGCAAGTAGGCTCTACCCCCACTAAATGGGGTAGCGCGCATCGATCGGTACCATCCTTGAGCTTCTCCGACTTTCGGAAGGGTTAGGGTTAGGGTTAGGGATGAAAGCACATAGGAGAAAGAGATATTCTTGAATAACTTTTTTTGTGAAGGTCGGAGAGACTTGGAAAGTGGTTGCATCTGGACTAATTTGGGTCCTGCGGATCGATTGGTACCATCCCCGAGCTTGTACGACCTTCGGAAGAGGTCGACCGACGAAATTCCCCCAAATCTGAGGAGATATTCTTGAATAACTTTTTTTGTGAAGGTCGGAGAGACTTGCAAGTAGGCTCTACCCCCACTAAATGGGGTAGCGCGCATCGATCGGTACCATCCTTGAGCTTCTCCGACTTTCGGAAGGGTTAGGGTTAGGGTTAGGGATGAAAGCACATAGGAGAAAGAGATATTCTTGAATAACTTTTTTTGTGAAGGTCGGAGAGACTTGCATGTAGGCTCTACCCCCACTAAATGGGGTAGCGCGCATCGATCGGTACCATCCTTGAGCTTCTCCGACTTTTGGAAGGGTTAGGGTTAGGGTTAGGGATGAAAGCACATAGGAGAAAGAGATATTCTTGAATAACTTTTTTTGTGAAGGTCGGAAAGACTTGCAAGTAGGCTCTACCCCCACTAAATGGGGTAACGCGCATCGATCGGTACCATCCTTGAGCTTCTCCGACTTTCGGAAGGGTTAGGGTTAGGGTTAGGGATGAAAGCACATAGGAGAAAGAGATATTCTTGAATAACTTTTTTTGTGAAGGTCGGAGAGACTTGCAAGTAGGCTCTACCCCCACTAAATGGGGTAGCGCGCATCGATCGGTACCATCCTTGAGCTTCTCCGACTTTCGGAAGGGTTAGGGTTAGGGATGAAAGCACATAGGAGAAAGAGATATTCTTGAATAACTTTTTTTGTGAAGGTCGGAGAGACTTGCAAGTAGGCTCTACCCCCACTAAATGGGGTAGCGCGCATCGATCGGTACCATCCTTGAGCTTCTCCGACTTTCGGAAGGGTTAGGGTTAGGGTTAGGGATGAAAGCACATAGGAGAAAGAGATATTCTTGAATAACTTTTTTTGTGAAGGTCGGAGAGACTTGGAAAGTGGTTGCATCTGGACTAATTTGGGTCCTGCGGATCGATTGGTACCATCCCCGAGCTTGTACGACCTTCGGAAGAGGTCGACCGACGAAATTCCCCCAAATCTGAGGAGATATTCTTGAATAACTTTTTTTGTGAAGGTCGGAGAGACTTGCAAGTAGGCTCTACCCCCACTAAATGGGGTAGCGCGCATCGATCGGTACCATCTTTGAGCTTCTCCGACTTTCGGAAGGGTTAGGGTTAGGGTTAGGGATGAAAGCACATAGGAGAAAGAGATATTCTTGAATAACTTTTTTTGTGAAGGTCGGAGAGACTTGCAAGTAGGCTCTACCCCCACTAAATGGGGTAGCGCGCATCGATCGGTACCATCCTTGAGCTTCTCCGACTTTCGGAAGGGTTAGGGTTAGGGTTAGGGATGAAAGCACATAGGAGAAAGAGATATTCTTGAATAACTTTTTTTGTGAAGGTCGGAGAGACTTGGAAAGTGGTTGCATCTGGACTAATTTGGGTCCTGCGGATCGATTGGTACCATCCCCGAGCTTGTACGACCTTCGGAAGAGGTCGACCGACGAAATTCCCCCAAATCTGAGGAGATATTCTTGAATAACTTTTTTTGTGAAGGTCGGAGAGACTTGCAAGTAGGCTCTACCCCCACTAAATGGGGTTGCGCGCATCGATCGGTACCATCCTTGAGCTTCTCCGACTTTCGGAAGGGTTAGGGTTAGGGTTAGGGATGAAAGCACATAGGAGAAAGAGATATTCTTGAATAACTTTTTTTGTGAAGGTCGGAGAGACTTGCAAGTAGGCTCTACCCCCACTAAATGGGGTAGCGCGCATCGATCGGTACCATCCTTGAGCTTCTCCGACTTTCGGAAGGGTTAGGGTTAGGGTTAGGGATGAAAGCACATAGGAGAAAGAGATATTCTTGAATAACTTTTTTTGTGAAGGTCGGAGAGACTTGGAAAGTAGTTGCATCTGGACTAATTTGGGTCCTGCGGATCGATTGGTACCATCCCCGAGCTTGTACGACCTTCGGAAGAGGTCGACCGACGAAATTCCCCCAAATCTGAGGAGATATTCTTGAATAACTTTTTTTGTGAAGGTCGGAGAGACTTGCAAGTAGGCTCTACCCCCACTAAATGGGGTTGCGCGCATCGATCGGTACCATCCTTGAGCTTCTCCGACTTTCGGAAGGGTTAGGGTTAGGGATGAAAGCACATAGGAGAAAGAGATATTCTTGAATAACTTTTTTTGTGAAGGTCGGAGAGACTTGCAAGTAGGCTCTACCCCCACTAAATGGGGTAGCGCGCATCGATCGGTACCATCCTTGAGCTTCTCCGACTTTCGGAAGGGTTAGGGTTAGGGTTAGGGATGAAAGCACATAGGAGAAAGAGATATTCTTGAATAACTTTTTTTGTGAAGGTCGGAGAGACTTGCAAGTAGGCTCTACCCCCACTAAATGGGGTAGCGCGCATCGATCGGTACCATCTTTGAGCTTCTCCGACTTTCGGAAGGGTTAGGGTTAGGGTTAGGGATGAAAGCACATAGGAGAAAGAGATATTCTTGAATAACTTTTTTTGTGAAGGTCGGAGAGACTTGGAAAGTGGTTGCATCTGGACTAATTTGGGTCCTGCAGATCGATTGGTACCATCCCCGAGCTTGTACGACCTTCGGAAGAGGTCGACCGACGAAATTCCCCCAAATCTGAGGAGATATTCTTGAATAACTTTTTTTGTGAAGGTCGGAGAGACTTGCAAGTAGGCTCTACCCCCACTAAATGGGGTAGCGCGCATCGATCGGTACCATCCTTGAGCTTCTCCGACTTTCGGAAGGGTTAGGGTTAGGGTTAGGGATGAAAGCACATAGGAGAAAGAGATATTCTTGAATAACGTTTTTTGTGAAGGTCGGAGAGACTTGCAAGTAGGCTCTACCCCCACTAAATGGGGTAGCGCGCATCGATCGGTACCATCCTTGAGCTTCTCCGACTTTCGGAAGGGTTAGGGTTAGGGTTAGGGATGAAAGCACATAGGAGAAAGAGATATTCTTGAATAACTTTTTTTGTGAAGGTCGGAGAGACTTGGAAAGTGGTTGCATCTGGACTAATTTGGGTCCTGCGGATCGATTGGTACCATCCCCGAGCTTGTACGACCTTCGGAAGAGGTCGACCGACGAAATTCCCCCAAATCTGAGGAGATATTCTTGAATAACTTTTTTTGTGAAGGTCGGAGAGACTTGCAAGTAGGCTCTACCCCCACTAAATGGGGTAGCGCGCATCGATCGGTACCATCCTTGAGCTTCTCCGACTTTCGGAAGGGTTAGGGTTAGGGTTAGGGATGAAAGCACATAGGAGAAAGAGATATTCTTGAATAACGTTTTTTGTGAAGGTCGGAGAGACTTGCAAGTAGGCTCTACCCCCACTAAATGGGGTAGCGCGCATCGATCGGTACCATCCTTGAGCTTCTCCGACTTTCGGAAGGGTTAGGGTTAGGGTTAGGGATGAAAGCACATAGGAGAAAGAGATATTCTTGAATAACTTTTTTTGTGAAGGTCGGAGAGACTTGGAAAGTGGTTGCATCTGGACTAATTTGGGTCCTGCGGATCGATTGGTACCATCCCCGAGCTTGTACGACCTTCGGAAGAGGTCGACCGACGAAATTCCCCCAAATCTGAGGAGATATTCTTGAATAACTTTTTTTGTGAAGGTCGGAGAGACTTGCAAGTAGGCTCTACCCCCACTAAATGGGGTAGCGCGCATCGATCGGTACCATCTTTGAGCTTCTCCGACTTTCGGAAGGGTTAGGGTTAGGGTTAGGGATGAAAGCACATAGGAGAAAGAGATATTCTTGAATAACTTTTTTTGTGAAGGTCGGAGAGACTTGCAAGTAGGCTCTACCCCCACTAAATGGGGTAGCGCGCATCGATCGGTACCATCCTTGAGCTTCTCCGACTTTCGGAAGGGTTAGGGTTAGGGTTAGGGATGAAAGCACATAGGAGAAAGAGATATTCTTGAATAACTTTTTTTGTGAAGGTCGGAGAGACTTGGAAAGTGGTTGCATCTGGACTAATTTGGGTCCTGCGGATCGATTGGTACCATCCTTGAGCTTGTACGACCTTCGGAAGAGGTCGACCGACGAAATTCCCCCAAATCTGAGGAGATATTCTTGAATAACTTTTTTTGTGAAGGTCGGAGAGACTTGCAAGTAGGCTCTACCCCCACTAAATGGGGTTGCGCGCATCGATCGGTACCATCCTTGAGCTTCTCCGACTTTCGGAAGGGTTAGGGTTAGGGTTAGGGATGAAAGCACATAGGAGAAAGAGATATTCTTGAATAACTTTTTTTGTGAAGGTCGGAGAGACTTGCAAGTAGGCTCTACCCCCACTAAATGGGGTAGCGCGCATCGATCGGTACCATCCTTGAGCTTCTCCGACTTTCGGAAGGGTTAGGGTTAGGGTTAGGGATGAAAGCACATAGGAGAAAGAGATATTCTTGAATAACTTTTTTTGTGAAGGTCGGAGAGACTTGGAAAGTAGTTGCATCTGGACTAATTTGGGTCCTGCGGATCGATTGGTACCATCCCCGAGCTTGTACGACCTTCGGAAGAGGTCGACCGACGAAATTCCCCCAAATCTGAGGAGATATTCTTGAATAACTTTTTTTGTGAAGGTCGGAGAGACTTGCAAGTAGGCTCTACCCCCACTAAATGGGGTTGCGCGCATCGATCGGTACCATCCTTGAGCTTCTCCGACTTTCGGAAGGGTTAGGGTTAGGGTTAGGGATGAAAGCACATAGGAGAAAGAGATATTCTTGAATAACTTTTTTTGTGAAGGTCGGAGAGACTTGCAAGTAGGCTCTACCCCCACTAAATGGGGTAGCGCGCATCGATCGGTACCATCCTTGAGCTTCTCCGACTTTCGGAAGGGTTAGGGTTAGGGTTAGGGATGAAAGCACATAGGAGAAAGAGATATTCTTGAATAACTTTTTTTGTGAAGGTCGGAGAGACTTGCAAGTAGGCTCTACCCCCACTAAATGGGGTAGCGCGCATCGATCGGTACCATCCTTGAGCTTCTCCGACTTTCGGAAGGGTTAGGGTTAGGGTTAGGGATGAAAGCACATAGGAGAAAGAGATATTCTTGAATAACTTTTTTTGTGAAGGTCGGAGAGACTTGGAAAGTGGTTGCATCTGGACTAATTTGGGTCCTGCAGATCGATTGGTACCATCCCCGAGCTTGTACGACCTTCGGAAGAGGTCGACCGACGAAATTCCCCCAAATCTGAGGAGATATTCTTGAATAACTTTTTTTGTGAAGGTCGGAGAGACTTGCAAGTAGGCTCTACCCCCACTAAATGGGGTTGCGCGCATCGATCGGTACCATCCTTGAGCTTCTCCGACTTTCGGAAGGGTTAGGGTTAGGGTTAGGGATGAAAGCACATAGGAGAAAGAGATATTCTTGAATAACTTTTTTTGTGAAGGTCGGAGAGACTTGCAAGTAGGCTCTACCCCCACTAAATGGGGTAGCGCGCATCGATCGGTACCATCCTTGAGCTTCTCCGACTTTCGGAAGGGTTAGGGTTAGGGTTAGGGATGAAAGCACATAGGAGAAAGAGATATTCTTGAATAACTTTTTTTGTGAAGGTCGGAGAGACTTGCAAGTAGGCTCTACCCCCACTAAATGGGGTAGCGCGCATCGATCGGTACCATCCTTGAGCTTCTCCGACTTTCGGAAGGGTTAGGGTTAGGGTTAGGGATGAAAGCACATAGGAGAAAGAGATATTCTTGAATAACTTTTTTTGTGAAGGTCGGAGAGACTTGGAAAGTGGTTGCATCTGGACTAATTTGGGTCCTGCAGATCGATTGGTACCATCCCCGAGCTTGTACGACCTTCGGAAGAGGTCGACCGACGAAATTCCCCCAAATCTGAGGAGATATTCTTGAATAACTTTTTTTGTGAAGGTCGGAGAGACTTGCAAGTAGGCTCTACCCCCACTAAATGGGGTAGCGCGCATCGATCGGTACCATCTTTGAGCTTCTCCGACTTTCGGAAGGGTTAGGGTTAGGGTTAGGGATGAAAGCACATAGGAGAAAGAGATATTCTTGAATAACGTTTTTTGTGAAGGTCGGAGAGACTTGCAAGTAGGCTCTACCCCCACTAAATGGGGTAGCGCGCATCGATCGGTACCATCCTTGAGCTTCTCCGACTTTCGGAAGGGTTAGGGTTAGGGTTAGGGATGAAAGCACATAGGAGAAAGAGATATTCTTGAATAACTTTTTTTGTGAAGGTCGGAGAGACTTGGAAAGTGGTTGCATCTGGACTAATTTGGGTCCTGCGGATCGATTGGTACCATCCCCGAGCTTGTACGACCTTCGGAAGAGGTCGACCGACGAAATTCCCCCAAATCTGAGGAGATATTCTTGAATAACTTTTTTTGTGAAGGTCGGAGAGACTTGCAAGTAGGCTCTACCCCCACTAAATGGGGTAGCGCGCATCGATCGGTACCATCCTTGAGCTTCTCCGACTTTCGGAAGGGTTAGGGTTAGGGTTAGGGATGAAAGCACATAGGAGAAAGAGATATTCTTGAATAACGTTTTTTGTGAAGGTCGGAGAGACTTGCAAGTAGGTTCTACCCCCACTAAATGGGGTAGCGCGCATCGATCGGTACCATCCTTGAGCTTCTCCGACTTTCGGAAGGGTTAGGGTTAGGGTTAGGGATGAAAGCACATAGGAGAAAGAGATATTCTTGAATAACTTTTTTTGTGAAGGTCGGAGAGACTTGAAAAGTGGTTGCATCTGGACTAATTTGGGTCCTGCGGATCGATTGGTACCATCCCCGAGCTTGTACGACCTTCGGAAGAGGTCGACCGACGAAATTCCCCCAAATCTGAGGAGATATTCTTGAATAACTTTTTTTGTGAAGGTCGGAGAGACTTGCAAGTAGGCTCTACCCCCACTAAATGGGGTAGCGCGCATCGATCGGTACCATCCTTGAGCTTCTCTGACTTTCGGAAGGGTTAGGGTTAGGGTTAGGGATGAAAGCACATAGGAGAAAGAGATATTCTTGAATAACTTTTTTTGTGAAGGTCGGAGAGACTTGCAAGTAGGCTCTACCCCCACTAAATGGGGTAGCGCGCATCGATCGGTACCATCCTTGAGCTTCTCCGACTTTCGGAAGGGTTAGGGTTAGGGTTAGGGATGAAAGCACATAGGAGAAAGAGATATTCTTGAATAACTTTTTTTGTGAAGGTCGGAGAGACTTGGAAAGTGGTTGCATCTGGACTAATTTGGGTCCTGCAGATCGATTGGTACCATCCCCGAGCTTGTACGACCTTCGGAAGAGGTCGACCGACGAAATTCCCCCAAATCTGAGGAGATATTCTTGAATAACTTTTTTTGTGAAGGTCGGAGAGACTTGCAAGTAGGCTCTACCCCCACTAAATGGGGTAGCGCGCATCGATCGGTACCATCCTTGAGCTTCTCCGACTTTCGGAAGGGTTAGGGTTAGGGTTAGGGATGAAAGCACATAGGAGAAAGAGATATTCTTGAATAACTTTTTTTGTGAAGGTCGGAGAGACTTGCAAGTAGGCTCTACCCCCACTAAATGGGGTAGCGCGCATCGATCAGTACCATCCTTGAGCTTCTCCGACTTTCGGAAGGGTTAGGGTTAGGGTTAGGGATGAAAGCACATAGGAGAAAGAGATATTCTTGAATAACTTTTTTTGTGAAGGTCGGAGAGACTTGCAAGTAGGCTCTACCCCCACTAAATGGGGTAGCGCGCATCGATCGGTACCATCCTTGAGCTTCTCCGACTTTCGGAAGGGTTAGGGTTAGGGTTAGGGATGAAAGCACATAGGAGAAAGAGATATTCTTGAATAACTTTTTTTGTGAAGGTCGGAGAGACTTGGAAAGTAGTTGCATCTGGACTAATTTGGGTCCTGCGGATCGATTGGTACCATCCCCGAGCTTGTACGACCTTCGGAAGAGGTCGACCGACGAAATTCCCCCAAATCTGAGGAGATATTCTTGAATAACTTTTTTTGTGAAGGTCGGAGAGACTTGCAAGTAGGCTCTACCCCCACTAAATGGGGTTGCGCGCATCGATCGGTACCATCCTTGAGCTTCTCCGACTTTCGGAAGGGTTAGGGTTAGGGTTAGGGATGAAAGCACATAGGAGAAAGAGATATTCTTGAATAACTTTTTTTGTGAAGGTCGGAGAGACTTGCAAGTAGGCTCTACCCCCACTAAATGGGGTAGCGCGCATCGATCGGTACCATCCTTGAGCTTCTCCGACTTTCGGAAGGGTTAGGGTTAGGGTTAGGGATGAAAGCACATAGGAGAAAGAGATATTCTTGAATAACTTTTTTTGTGAAGGTCGGAGAGACTTGCAAGTAGGCTCTACCCCCACTAAATGGGGTAGCGCGCATCGATCGGTACCATCCTTGAGCTTCTCCGACTTTCGGAAGGGTTAGGGTTAGGGTTAGGGATGAAAGCACATAGGAGAAAGAGATATTCTTGAATAACTTTTTTTGTGAAGGTCGGAGAGACTTGGAAAGTGGTTGCATCTGGACTAATTTGGGTCCTGCAGATCGATTGGTACCATCCCCGAGCTTGTACGACCTTCGGAAGAGGTCGACCGACGAAATTCCCCCAAATCTGAGGAGATATTCTTGAATAACTTTTTTTGTGAAGGTCGGAGAGACTTGCAAGTAGGCTCTACCCCCACTAAATGGGGTAGCGCGCATCGATCGGTACCATCCTTGAGCTTCTCCGACTTTCGGAAGGGTTAGGGTTAGGGTTAGGGATGAAAGCACATAGGAGAAAGAGATATTCTTGAATAACGTTTTTTGTGAAGGTCGGAGAGACTTGCAAGTAGGCTCTACCCCCACTAAATGGGGTAGCGCGCATCGATCGGTACCATCCTTGAGCTTCTCCGACTTTCGGAAGGGTTAGGGTTAGGGTTAGGGATGAAAGCACATAGGAGAAAGAGATATTCTTGAATAACTTTTTTTGTGAAGGTCGGAGAGACTTGGAAAGTGGTTGCATCTGGACTAATTTGGGTCCTGCGGATCGATTGGTACCATCCCCGAGCTTGTACGACCTTCGGAAGAGGTCGACCGACGAAATTCCCCCAAATCTGAGGAGATATTCTTGAATAACTTTTTTTGTGAAGGTCGGAGAGACTTGCAAGTAGGCTCTACCCCCACTAAATGGGGTAGCGCGCATCGATCGGTACCATCCTTGAGCTTCTCCGACTTTCGGAAGGGTTAGGGTTAGGGTTAGGGATGAAAGCACATAGGAGAAAGAGATATTCTTGAATAACGTTTTTTGTGAAGGTCGGAGAGACTTGCAAGTAGGTTCTACCCCCACTAAATGGGGTAGCGCGCATCGATCGGTACCATCCTTGAGCTTCTCCGACTTTCGGAAGGGTTAGGGTTAGGGTTAGGGATGAAAGCACATAGGAGAAAGAGATATTCTTGAATAACTTTTTTTGTGAAGGTCGGAGAGACTTGAAAAGTGGTTGCATCTGGACTAATTTGGGTCCTGCGGATCGATTGGTACCATCCCCGAGCTTGTACGACCTTCGAAAGAGGTCGACCGACGAAATTCCCCCAAATCTGAGGAGATATTCTTGAATAACTTTTTTTGTGAAGGTCGGAGAGACTTGCAAGTAGGCTCTACCCCCACTAAATGGGGTAGCGCGCATCGATCGGTACCATCCTTGAGCTTCTCTGACTTTCGGAAGGGTTAGGGTTAGGGTTAGGGATGAAAGCACATAGGAGAAAGAGATATTCTTGAATAACTTTTTTTGTGAAGGTCGGAGAGACTTGGAAAGTGGTTGCATCTGGACTAATTTGGGTCCTGCAGATCGATTGGTACCATCCCCGAGCTTGTACGACCTTCGGAAGAGGTCGACCGACGAAATTCCCCCAAATCTGAGGAGATATTCTTGAATAACTTTTTTTGTGAAGGTCGGAGAGACTTGCAAGTAGGCTCTACCCCCACTAAATGGGGTAGCGCGCATCGATCGGTACCATCCTTGAGCTTCTCCGACTTTCGGAAGGGTTAGGGTTAGGGTTAGGGATGAAAGCACATAGGAGAAAGAGATATTCTTGAATAACTTTTTTTGTGAAGGTCGGAGAGACTTGCAAGTAGGCTCTACCCCCACTAAATGGGGTAGCGCGCATCGATCAGTACCATCCTTGAGCTTCTCCGACTTTCGGAAGGGTTAGGGTTAGGGTTAGGGATGAAAGCACATAGGAGAAAGAGATATTCTTGAATAACTTTTTTTGTGAAGGTCGGAGAGACTTGGAAAGTGGTTGCATCTGGACTAATTTGGGTCCTGCGGATCGATTGGTACCATCCCCGAGCTTGTACGACCTTCGGAAGAGGTCGACCGACGAAATTCCCCCAAATCTGAGGAGATATTCTTGAATAACTTTTTTTGTGAAGGTCGGAGCGACTTGCAAGTAGGCTCTACCCCCACTAAATGGGGTAGCGCGCATCGATCGGTACCATCCTTGAGCTTCTCCGACTTTCGGAAGGGTTAGGGTTAGGGTTAGGGATGAAAGCACATAGGAGAAAGAGATATTCTTGAATAACTTTTTTTGTGAAGGTCGGAGAGACTTGCAAGTAGGCTTTACCCCCACTAAATGGGGTAGCGCGCATCGATCGGTACCATCCTTGAGCTTCTCCGACTTTCGGAAGGGTTAGGGTTAGGGTTAGGGATGAAAGCACATAGGAGAAAGAGATATTCTTGAATAACTTTTTTTGTGAAGGTCGGAGAGACTTGCAAGTAGGCTCTACCCCCACTAAATGGGGTAGCGCGCATCGATCAGTACCATCCTTGAGCTTCTCCGACTTTCGGAAGGGTTAGGGTTAGGGTTAGGGATGAAAGCACATAGGAGAAAGAGATATTCTTGAATAACTTTTTTTGTGAAGGTCGGAGAGACTTGCAAGTAGGCTCTACCCCCACTAAATGGGGTAGCGCGCATCGATCGGTACCATCCTTGAGCTTCTCCGACTTTCGGAAGGGTTAGGGTTAGGGTTAGGGATGAAAGCACATAGGAGAAAGAGATATTCTTGAATAACTTTTTTTGTGAAGGTCGGAGAGACTTGGAAAGTAGTTGCATCTGGACTAATTTGGGTCCTGCGGATCGATTGGTACCATCCCCGAGCTTGTACGACCTTCGGAAGAGGTCGACCGACGAAATTCCCCCAAATCTGAGGAGATATTCTTGAATAACTTTTTTTGTGAAGGTCGGAGAGACTTGCAAGTAGGCTCTACCCCCACTAAATGGGGTTGCGCGCATCGATCGGTACCATCCTTGAGCTTCTCCGACTTTCGGAAGGGTTAGGGTTAGGGTTAGGGATGAAAGCACATAGGAGAAAGAGATATTCTTGAATAACTTTTTTTGTGAAGGTCGGAGAGACTTGCAAGTAGGCTCTACCCCCACTAAATGGGGTAGCGCGCATCGATCGGTACCATCCTTGAGCTTCTCCGACTTTCGGAAGGGTTAGGGTTAGGGTTAGGGATGAAAGCACATAGGAGAAAGAGATATTCTTGAATAACTTTTTTTGTGAAGGTCGGAGAGACTTGCAAGTAGGCTCTACCCCCACTAAATGGGGTAGCGCGCATCGATCGGTACCATCCTTGAGCTTCTCCGACTTTCGGAAGGGTTAGGGTTAGGGTTAGGGATGAAAGCACTTGGAGAAAGAGATATTCTTGAATAACTTTTTTTGTGAAGGTCGGAGAGACTTGGAAAGTGGTTGCATCTGGACTAATTTGGGTCCTGCAGATCGATTGGTACCATCCCCGAGCTTGTACGACCTTCGGAAGAGGTCGACCGACGAAATTCCCCCAAATCTGAGGAGATATTCTTGAATAACTTTTTTTGTGAAGGTCGGAGAGACTTGCAAGTAGGCTCTACCCCCACTAAATGGGGTAGCGCGCATCGATCGGTACCATCCTTGAGCTTCTCCGACTTTCGGAAGGGTTAGGGTTAGGGTTAGGGATGAAAGCACATAGGAGAAAGAGATATTCTTGAATAACGTTTTTTGTGAAGGTCGGAGAGACTTGGAAAGTGGTTGCATCTGGACTAATTTGGGTCCTGCAGATCGATTGGTACCATCCCCGAGCTTGTACGACCTTCGGAAGAGGTCGACCGACGAAATTCCCCCAAATCTGAGGAGATATTCTTGAATAACTTTTTTTGTGAAGGTCGGAGAGACTTGCAAGTAGGCTCTACCCCCACTAAATGGGGTAGCGCGCATCGATCGGTACCATCCTTGAGCTTCTCCGACTTTCGGAAGGGTTAGGGTTAGGGTTAGGGATGAAAGCACATAGGAGAAAGAGATATTCTTGAATAACGTTTTTTGTGAAGGTCGGAGAGACTTGCAAGTAGGCTCTACCCCCACTAAATGGGGTAGCGCGCATCGATCGGTACCATCCTTGAGCTTCTCCGACTTTCGGAAGGGTTAGGGTTAGGGTTAGGGATGAAAGCACATAGGAGAAAGAGATATTCTTGAATAACTTTTTTTGTGAAGGTCGGAGAGACTTGGAAAGTGGTTGCATCTGGACTAATTTGGGTCCTGCGGATCGATTGGTACCATCCCCGAGCTTGTACGACCTTCGGAAGAGGTCGACCGACGAAATTCCCCCAAATCTGAGGAGATATTCTTGAATAACTTTTTTTGTGAAGGTCGGAGAGACTTGCAAGTAGGCTCTACCCCCACTAAATGGGGTAGCGCGCATCGATCGGTACCATCCTTGAGCTTCTCCGACTTTCGGAAGGGTTAGGGTTAGGGTTAGGGATGAAAGCACATAGGAGAAAGAGATATTCTTGAATAACGTTTTTTGTGAAGGTCGGAGAGACTTGCAAGTAGGTTCTACCCCCACTAAATGGGGTAGCGCGCATCGATCGGTACCATCCTTGAGCTTCTCCGACTTTCGGAAGGGTTAGGGTTAGGGTTAGGGATGAAAGCACATAGGAGAAAGAGATATTCTTGAATAACTTTTTTTGTGAAGGTCGGAGAGACTTGAAAAGTGGTTGCATCTGGACTAATTTGGGTCCTGCGGATCGATTGGTACCATCCCCGAGCTTGTACGACCTTCGAAAGAGGTCGACCGACGAAATTCCCCCAAATCTGAGGAGATATTCTTGAATAACTTTTTTTGTGAAGGTCGGAGAGACTTGCAAGTAGGCTCTACCCCCACTAAATGGGGTAGCGCGCATCGATCGGTACCATCCTTGAGCTTCTCTGACTTTCGGAAGGGTTAGGGTTAGGGTTAGGGATGAAAGCACATAGGAGAAAGAGATATTCTTGAATAACTTTTTTTGTGAAGGTCGGAGAGACTTGGAAAGTGGTTGCATCTGGACAAATTTGGGTCCTGCAGATCGATTGGTACCATCCCCGAGCTTGTACGACCTTCGGAAGAGGTCGACCGACGAAATTCCCCCAAATCTGAGGAGATATTCTTGAATAACTTTTTTTGTGAAGGTCGGAGAGACTTGCAAGTAGGCTCTACCCCCACTAAATGGGGTAGCGCGCATCGATCGGTACCATCCTTGAGCTTCTCCGACTTTCGGAAGGGTTAGGGTTAGGGTTAGGGATGAAAGCACATAGGAGAAAGAGATATTCTTGAATAACTTTTTTTGTGAAGGTCGGAGAGACTTGCAAGTAGGCTCTACCCCCACTAAATGGGGTAGCGCGCATCGATCAGTACCATCCTTGAGCTTCTCCGACTTTCGGAAGGGTTAGGGTTAGGGTTAGGGATGAAAGCACATAGGAGAAAGAGATATTCTTGAATAACTTTTTTTGTGAAGGTCGGAGAGACTTGGAAAGTGGTTGCATCTGGACTAATTTGGGTCCTGCGGATCGATTGGTACCATCCCCGAGCTTGTACGACCTTCGGAAGAGGTCGACCGACGAAATTCCCCCAAATCTGAGGAGATATTCTTGAATAACTTTTTTTGTGAAGGTCGGAGCGACTTGCAAGTAGGCTCTACCCCCACTAAATGGGGTAGCGCGCATCGATCGGTACCATCCTTGAGCTTCTCCGACTTTCGGAAGGGTTAGGGTTAGGGTTAGGGATGAAAGCACATAGGAGAAAGAGATATTCTTGAATAACTTTTTTTGTGAAGGTCGGAGAGACTTGCAAGTAGGCTCTACCCCCACTAAATGGGGTAGCGCGCATCGATCGGTACCATCCTTGAGCTTCTCCGACTTTCGGAAGGGTTAGGGTTAGGGTTAGGGATGAAAGCACATAGGAGAAAGAGATATTCTTGAATAACTTTTTTTGTGAAGGTCGGAGAGACTTGCAAGTAGGCTCTACCCCCACTAAATGGGGTAGCGCGCATCGATCAGTACCATCCTTGAGCTTCTCCGACTTTCGGAAGGGTTAGGGTTAGGGTTAGGGATGAAAGCACATAGGAGAAAGAGATATTCTTGAATAACTTTTTTTGTGAAGGTCGGAGAGACTTGCAAGTAGGCTCTACCCCCACTAAATGGGGTAGCGCGCATCGATCGGTACCATCCTTGAGCTTCTCCGACTTTCGGAAGGGTTAGGGTTAGGGTTAGGGATGAAAGCACATAGGAGAAAGAGATATTCTTGAATAACTTTTTTTGTGAAGGTCGGAGAGACTTGGAAAGTAGTTGCATCTGGACTAATTTGGGTCCTGCGGATCGATTGGTACCATCCCCGAGCTTGTACGACCTTCGGAAGAGGTCGACCGACGAAATTCCCCCAAATCTGAGGAGATATTCTTGAATAACTTTTTTTGTGAAGGTCGGAGAGACTTGCAAGTAGGCTCTACCCCCACTAAATGGGGTTGCGCGCATCGATCGGTACCATCCTTGAGCTTCTCCGACTTTTGGAAGGGTTAGGGTTAGGGTTAGGGATGAAAGCACATAGGAGAAAGAGATATTCTTGAATAACTTTTTTTGTGAAGGTCGGAGAGACTTGCAAGTAGGCTCTACCCCCACTAAATGGGGTAGCGCGCATCGATCGGTACCATCCTTGAGCTTCTCCGACTTTCGGAAGGGTTAGGGTTAGGGTTAGGGATGAAAGCACATAGGAGAAAGAGATATTCTTGAATAACTTTTTTTGTGAAGGTCGGAGAGACTTGCAAGTAGGCTCTACCCCCACTAAATGGGGTAGCGCGCATCGATCGGTACCATCCTTGAGCTTCTCCGACTTTCGGAAGGGTTAGGGTTAGGGTTAGGGATGAAAGCA
The DNA here is from genome assembly GCF_963576545.1 of Limanda limanda. Lineage (NCBI taxonomy): Eukaryota > Metazoa > Chordata > Actinopteri > Pleuronectiformes > Pleuronectidae > Limanda > Limanda limanda. The sequence continues at coordinate 132,219 of NW_026870578.1, read as the reverse complement.
CTTGGAGAAAGAGATATTCTTGAATAACTTTTTTTGTGAAGGTCGGAGAGACTTGGAAAGTGGTTGCATCTGGACTAATTTGGGTCCTGCAGATCGATTGGTACCATCCCCGAGCTTGTACGACCTTCGGAAGAGGTCGACCGACGAAATTCCCCCAAATCTGAGGAGATATTCTTGAATAACTTTTTTTGTGAAGGTCGGAGAGACTTGCAAGTAGGCTCTACCCCCACTAAATGGGGTAGCGCGCATCGATCGGTACCATCCTTGAGCTTCTCCGACTTTCGGAAGGGTTAGGGTTAGGGTTAGGGATGAAAGCACATAGGAGAAAGAGATATTCTTGAATAACGTTTTTTGTGAAGGTCGGAGAGACTTGCAAGTAGGCTCTACCCCCACTAAATGGGGTAGCGCGCATCGATCGGTACTATCCTTGAGCTTCTCCGACTTTCGGAAGGGTTAGGGTTAGGGTTAGGGATGAAAGCACATAGGAGAAAGAGATATTCTTGAATAACTTTTTTTGTGAAGGTCGGAGAGACTTGGAAAGTGGTTGCATCTGGACTAATTTGGGTCCTGCGGATCGATTGGTACCATCCCCGAGCTTGTACGACCTTCGGAAGAGGTCGACCGACGAAATTCCCCCAAATCTGAGGAGATATTCTTGAATAACTTTTTTTTTGAAGGTCGGAGAGACTTGCAAGTAGGCTCTACCCCCACTAAATGGGGTAGCGCGCATCGATCGGTACCATCCTTGAGCTTCTCCGACTTTCGGAAGGGTTAGGGTTAGGGTTAGGGATGAAAGCACATAGGAGAAAGAGATATTCTTGAATAACGTTTTTTGTGAAGGTCGGAGAGACTTGCAAGTAGGTTCTACCCCCACTAAATGGGGTAGCGCGCATCGATCGGTACCATCCTTGAGCTTCTCCGACTTTCGGAAGGGTTAGGGTTAGGGTTAGGGATGAAAGCACATAGGAGAAAGAGATATTCTTGAATAACTTTTTTTGTGAAGGTCGGAGAGACTTGAAAAGTGGTTGCATCTGGACTAATTTGGGTCCTGCGGATCGATTGGTACCATCCCCGAGCTTGTACGACCTTCGGAAGAGGTCGACCGACGAAATTCCCCCAAATCTGAGGAGATATTCTTGAATAACTTTTTTTGTGAAGGTCGGAGAGACTTGCAAGTAGGCTCTACCCCCACTAAATGGGGTAGCGCGCATCGATCGGTACCATCCTTGAGCTTCTCTGACTTTCGGAAGGGTTAGGGTTAGGGTTAGGGATGAAAGCACATAGGAGAAAGAGATATTCTTGAATAACTTTTTTTGTGAAGGTCGGAGAGACTTGCAAGTAGGCTCTACCCCCACTAAATGGGGTAGCGCGCATCGATCGGTACCATCCTTGAGCTTCTCCGACTTTCGGAAGGGTTAGGGTTAGGGTTAGGGATGAAAGCACATAGGAGAAAGAGATATTCTTGAATAACTTTTTTTGTGAAGGTCGGAGAGACTTGGAAAGTGGTTGCATCTGGACTAATTTGGGTCCTGCGGATCGATTGGTACCATCCCCGAGCTTGTACGACCTTCGGAAGAGGTCGACCGACGAAATTCCCCCAAATCTGAGGAGATATTCTTGAATAACTTTTTTTTTGAAGGTCGGAGAGACTTGCAAGTAGGCTCTACCCCCACTAAATGGGGTAGCGCGCATCGATCGGTACCATCCTTGAGCTTCTCCGACTTTCGGAAGGGTTAGGGTTAGGGTTAGGGATGAAAGCACATAGGAGAAAGAGATATTCTTGAATAACGTTTTTTGTGAAGGTCGGAGAGACTTGCAAGTAGGTTCTACCCCCACTAAATGGGGTAGCGCGCATCGATCGGTACCATCCTTGAGCTTCTCCGACTTTCGGAAGGGTTAGGGTTAGGGTTAGGGATGAAAGCACATAGGAGAAAGAGATATTCTTGAATAACTTTTTTTGTGAAGGTCGGAGAGACTTGAAAAGTGGTTGCATCTGGACTAATTTGGGTCCTGCGGATCGATTGGTACCATCCCCGAGCTTGTACGACCTTCGGAAGAGGTCGACCGACGAAATTCCCCCAAATCTGAGGAGATATTCTTGAATAACTTTTTTTGTGAAGGTCGGAGAGACTTGCAAGTAGGCTCTACCCCCACTAAATGGGGTAGCGCGCATCGATCGGTACCATCCTTGAGCTTCTCTGACTTTCGGAAGGGTTAGGGTTAGGGTTAGGGATGAAAGCACATAGGAGAAAGAGATATTCTTGAATAACTTTTTTTGTGAAGGTCGGAGAGACTTGCAAGTAGGCTCTACCCCCACTAAATGGGGTAGCGCGCATCGATCGGTACCATCCTTGAGCTTCTCCGACTTTCGGAAGGGTTAGGGTTAGGGTTAGGGATGAAAGCACATAGGAGAAAGAGATATTCTTGAATAACTTTTTTTGTGAAGGTCGGAGAGACTTGGAAAGTGGTTGCATCTGGACTAATTTGGGTCCTGCAGATCGATTGGTACCATCCCCGAGCTTGTACGACCTTCGGAAGAGGTCGACCGACGAAATTCCCCCAAATCTGAGGAGATATTCTTGAATAACTTTTTTTGTGAAGGTCGGAGAGACTTGCAAGTAGGCTCTACCCCCACTAAATGGGGTAGCGCGCATCGATCGGTACCATCCTTGAGCTTCTCCGACTTTCGGAAGGGTTAGGGTTAGGGTTAGGGATGAAAGCACATAGGAGAAAGAGATATTCTTGAATAACTTTTTTTGTGAAGGTCGGAGAGACTTGCAAGTAGGCTCTACCCCCACTAAATGGGGTAGCGCGCATCGATCAGTACCATCCTTGAGCTTCTCCGACTTTCGGAAGGGTTAGGGTTAGGGTTAGGGATGAAAGCACATAGGAGAAAGAGATATTCTTGAATAACTTTTTTTGTGAAGGTCGGAGAGACTTGGAAAGTGGTTGCATCTGGACTAATTTGGGTTCTGCGGATCGATTGGTACCATCCCCGAGCTTGTACGACCTTCGGAAGAGGTCGACCGACGAAATTCCCCCAAATCTGAGGAGATATTCTTGAATAACTTTTTTTGTGAAGGTCGGAGCGACTTGCAAGTAGGCTCTACCCCCACTAAATGGGGTAGCGCGCATCGATCGGTTCCATCCTTGAGCTTCTCCGACTTTCGGAAGGGTTAGGGTTAGGGTTAGGGATGAAAGCACATAGGAGAAAGAGATATTCTTGAATAACTTTTTTTGTGAAGGTCGGAGAGACTTGCAAGTAGGCTCTACCCCCACTAAATGGGGTAGCGCGCATCGATCGGTACCATCCTTGAGCTTCTCCGACTTTCGGAAGGGTTAGGGTTAGGGTTAGGGATGAAAGCACATAGGAGAAAGAGATATTCTTGAATAACTTTTTTTGTGAAGGTCGGAGAGACTTGGAAAGTGGTTGCATCTGGACTAATTTGGGTCCTGCGGATCGATTGGTACCATCCCCGAGCTTGTACGACCTTCGGAAGAGGTCGACCGACGAAATTCCCCCAAATCTGAGGAGATATTCTTGAATAACTTTTTTTGTGAAGGTCGGAGAGACTTGCAAGTAGGCTCTACCCCCACTAAATGGGGTTGCGCGCATCGATCAGTACCATCCTTGAGCTTCTCCGACTTTCGGAAGGGTTAGGGTTAGGGTTAGGGATGAAAGCACATAGGAGAAAGAGATATTCTTGAATAACTTTTTTTGTGAAGGTCGGAGAGACTTGCAAGTAGGCTCTACCCCCACTAAATGGGGTAGCGCGCATCGATCGGTACCATCCTTGAGCTTCTCCGACTTTCGGAAGGGTTAGGGTTAGGGTTAGGGATGAAAGCACATAGGAGAAAGAGATATTCTTGAATAACTTTTTTTGTGAAGGTCGGAGAGACTTGCAAGTAGGCTCTACCCCCACTAAATGGGGTAGCGCGCATCGATCGGTACCATCCTTGAGCTTCTCCGACTTTCGGAAGGGTTAGGGTTAGGGTTAGGGATGAAAGCACATAGGAGAAAGAGATATTCTTGAATAACTTTTTTTGTGAAGGTCGGAGAGACTTGGAAAGTGGTTGCATCTGGACTAATTTGGGTCCTGCAGATCGATTGGTACCATCCCCGAGCTTGTACGACCTTCGGAAGAGGTCGACCGACGAAATTCCCCCAAATCTGAGGAGATATTCTTGAATAACTTTTTTTGTGAAGGTCGGAGAGACTTGCAAGTAGGCTCTACCCCCACTAAATGGGGTAGCGCGCATCGATCAGTACCATCCTTGAGCTTCTCCGACTTTCGGAAGGGTTAGGGTTAGGGTTAGGGATGAAAGCACATAGGAGAAAGAGATATTCTTGAATAACTTTTTTTGTGAAGGTCGGAGAGACTTGGAAAGTGGTTGCATCTGGACTAATTTGGGTCCTGCGGATCGATTGGTACCATCCCCGAGCTTGTACGACCTTCGGAAGAGGTCGACCGACGAAATTCCCCCAAATCTGAGGAGATATTCTTGAATAACTTTTTTTGTGAAGGTCGGAGAGACTTGCAAGTAGGCTCTACCCCCACTAAATGGGGTTGCGCGCATCGATCAGTACCATCCTTGAGCTTCTCCGACTTTCGGAAGGGTTAGGGTTAGGGTTAGGGATGAAAGCACATAGGAGAAAGAGATATTCTTGAATAACTTTTTTTGTGAAGGTCGGAGAGACTTGCAAGTAGGCTCTACCCCCACTAAATGGGGTAGCGCGCATCGATAGGTACCATCCTTGAGCTTCTCCGACTTTCGGAAGGGTTAGGGTTAGGGTTAGGGATGAAAGCACATAGGAGAAAGAGATATTCTTGAATAACTTTTTTTGTGAAGGTCGGAGAGACTTGCAAGTAGGCTCTACCCCCACTAAATGGGGTAGCGCGCATCGATCGGTACCATCCTTGAGCTTCTCCGACTTTCGGAAGGGTTAGGGTTAGGGTTAGGGATGAAAGCACATAGGAGAAAGAGATATTCTTGAATAACTTTTTTTGTGAAGGTCGGAGAGACTTGGAAAGTGGTTGCATCTGGACTAATTTGGGTCCTGCGGATCGATTGGTACCATCCCCGAGCTTGTACGACCTTCGGAAGAGGTCGACCGACGAAATTCCCCCAAATCTGAGGAGATATTCTTGAATAACTTTTTTTGTGAAGGTCGGAGAGACTTGCAAGTAGGCTCTACCCCCACTAAATGGGGTTGCGCACATCGATCAGTACCATCCTTGAGCTTCTCCGACTTTCGGAAGGGTTAGGGTTAGGGTTAGGGATGAAAGCACATAGGAGAAAGAGATATTCTTGAATAACTTTTTTTGTGAAGGTCGGAGAGACTTGCAAGTAGGCTCTACCCCCACTAAATGGGGTAGCGCGCATCGATCGGTACCATCCTTGAGCTTCTCCGACTTTCGGAAGGGTTAGGGTTAGGGTTAGGGATGAAAGCACATAGGAGAAAGAGATATTCTTGAATAACTTTTTTTGTGAAGGTCGGAGAGACTTGCAAGTAGGCTCTACCCCCACTAAATGGGGTAGCGCGCATCGATCGGTACCATCCTTGAGCTTCTCCGACTTTCGGAAGGGTTAGGGTTAGGGTTAGGGATGAAAGCACATAGGAGAAAGAGATATTCTTGAATAACTTTTTTTGTGAAGGTCGGAGAGACTTGGAAAGTGGTTGCATCTGGACTAATTTGGGTCCTGCAGATCGATTGGTACCATCCCCGAGCTTGTACGACCTTCGGAAGAGGTCGACCGACGAAATTCCCCCAAATCTGAGGAGATATTCTTGAATAACTTTTTTTGTGAAGGTCGGAGAGACTTGCAAGTAGGCTCTACCCCCACTAAATGGGGTAGCGCGCATCGATCAGTACCATCCTTGAGCTTCTCCGACTTTCGGAAGGGTTAGGGTTAGGGTTAGGGATGAAAGCACATAGGAGAAAGAGATATTCTTGAATAACTTTTTTTGTGAAGGTCGGAGAGACTTGGAAAGTGGTTGCATCTGGACTAATTTGGGTCCTGCGGATCGATTGGTACCATCCCCGAGCTTGTACGACCTTCGGAAGAGGTCGACCGACGAAATTCCCCCAAATCTGAGGAGATATTCTTGAATAACTTTTTTTGTGAAGGTCGGAGAGACTTGCAAGTAGGCTCTACCCCCACTAAATGGGGTTGCGCGCATCGATCAGTACCATCCTTGAGCTTCTCCGACTTTCGGAAGGGTTAGGGTTAGGGTTAGGGATGAAAGCACATAGGAGAAAGAGATATTCTTGAATAACTTTTTTTGTGAAGGTCGGAGAGACTTGCAAGTAGGCTCTACCCCCACTAAATGGGGTAGCGCGCATCGATCGGTACCATCCTTGAGCTTCTCCGACTTTCGGAAGGGTTAGGGTTAGGGTTAGGGATGAAAGCACATAGGAGAAAGAGATATTCTTGAATAACTTTTTTTGTGAAGGTCGGAGAGACTTGGAAAGTGGTTGCATCTGGACTAATTTGGGTCCTGCGGATCGATTGGTACCATCCCCGAGCTTGTACGACCTTCGGAAGAGGTCGACCGACGAAATTCCCCCAAATCTGAGGAGATATTCTTGAATAACTTTTTTTGTGAAGGTCGGAGAGACTTGCAAGTAGGCTCTACCCCCACTAAATGGGGTTGCGCACATCGATCAGTACCATCCTTGAGCTTCTCCGACTTTCGGAAGGGTTAGGGTTAGGGTTAGGGATGAAAGCACATAGGAGAAAGAGATATTCTTGAATAACTTTTTTTGTGAAGGTCGGAGAGACTTGCAAGTAGGCTCTACCCCCACTAAATGGGGTAGCGCGCATCGATCGGTACCATCCTTGAGCTTCTCCGACTTTCGGAAGGGTTAGGGTTAGGGTTAGGGATGAAAGCACATAGGAGAAAGAGATATTCTTGAATAACTTTTTTTGTGAAGGTCGGAGAGACTTGCAAGTAGGCTCTACCCCCACTAAATGGGGTAGCGCGCATCGATCGGTACCATCCTTGAGCTTCTCCGACTTTCGGAAGGGTTAGGGTTAGGGTTAGGGATGAAAGCACATAGGAGAAAGAGATATTCTTGAATAACTTTTTTTGTGAAGGTCGGAGAGACTTGCAAGTAGGCTCTACCCCCACTAAATGGGGTAGCGCGCATCGATCGGTACCATCCTTGAGCTTCTCCGACTTTCGGAAGGGTTAGGGTTAGGGTTAGGGATGAAAGCACATAGGAGAAAGAGATATTCTTGAATAACTTTTTTTGTGAAGGTCGGAGAGACTTGGAAAGTGGTTGCATCTGGACTAATTTGGGTCCTGCGGATCGATTGGTACCATCCCCGAGCTTGTACGACCTTCGGAAGAGGTCGACCGACGAAATTCCCCCAAATCTGAGGAGATATTCTTGAATAACTTTTTTTGTGAAGGTCGGAGAGACTTGCAAGTAGGCTCTACCCCCACTAAATGGGGTTGCGCGCATCGATCGGTACCATCCTTGAGCTTCTCCGACTTTCGGAAGGGTTAGGGTTAGGGTTAGGGATGAAAGCACATAGGAGAAAGAGATATTCTTGAATAACTTTTTTTGTGAAGGTCGGAGAGACTTGCAAGTAGGCTCTACCCCCACTAAATGGGGTAGCGCGCATCGATCGGTACCATCCTTGAGCTTCTCCGACTTTCGGAAGGGTTAGGGTTAGGGTTAGGGATGAAAGCACATAGGAGAAAGAGATATTCTTGAATAACTTTTTTGGTGAAGGTCGGAGAGACTTGGAAAGTGGTTGCATCTGGACTAATTTGGGTCCTGCAGATCGATTGGTACCATCCCCGAGCTTGTACGACCTTCGGAAGAGGTCGACCGACGAAATTCCCCCAAAATCTGAGGAGATATTCTTGAATAACTTTTTTTGTGAAGGTCGGAGAGACTTGCAAGTAGGCTCTACCCCCACTAAATGGGGTTGCGCGCATCGATCAGTACCATCCTTGAGCTTCTCCGACTTTCGGAAGGGTTAGGGTTAGGGTTAGGGATGAAAGCACATAGGAGAAAGAGATATTCTTGAATAACTTTTTTTGTGAAGGTCGGAGAGACTTGCAAGTAGGCTCTACCCCCACTAAATGGGGTAGCGCGCATCGATCAGTACCATCCTTGAGCTTTTCCGACTTTCGGAAGGGTTAGGGTTAGGGTTAGGGATGAAAGCACATAGGAGAAAGAGATATTCTTGAATAACTTTTTTTGTGAAGGTCGGAGAGACTTGCAAGTAGGCTCTACCCCCACTAAATGGGGTAGCGCGCATCGATCGGTACCATCCTTGAGCTTCTCCGACTTTCGGAAGGGTTAGGGTTAGGGTTAGGGATGAAAGCACATAGGAGAAAGAGATATTCTTGAATAACGTTTTTTGTGAAGGTCGGAGAGACTTGCAAGTAGGTTCTACCCCCACTAAATGGGGTAGCGCGCATCGATCGGTACCATCCTTGAGCTTCTCCGACTTTCGGAAGGGTTAGGGTTAGGGTTAGGGATGAAAGCACATAGGAGAAAGAGATATTCTTGAATAACTTTTTTTGTGAAGGTCGGAGAGACTTGAAAAGTGGTTGCATCTGGACTAATTTGGGTCCTGCGGATCGATTGGTACCATCCCCGAGCTTGTACGACCTTCGGAAGAGGTCGACCGACGAAATTCCCCCAAATCTGAGGAGATATTCTTGAATAACTTTTTTTGTGAAGGTCGGAGAGACTTGCAAGTAGGCTCTACCCCCACTAAATGGGGTAGCGCGCATCGATCGGTACCATCCTTGAGCTTCTCTGACTTTCGGAAGGGTTAGGGTTAGGGTTAGGGATGAAAGCACATAGGAGAAAGAGATATTCTTGAATAACTTTTTTTGTGAAGGTCGGAGAGACTTGCAAGTAGGCTCTACCCCCACTAAATGGGGTAGCGCGCATCGATCGGTACCATCCTTGAGCTTCTCCGACTTTCGGAAGGGTTAGGGTTAGGGTTAGGGATGAAAGCACATAGGAGAAAGAGATATTCTTGAATAACTTTTTTTGTGAAGGTCGGAGAGACTTGGAAAGTGGTTGCATCTGGACTAATTTGGGTCCTGCGGATCGATTGGTACCATCCCCGAGCTTGTACGACCTTCGGAAGAGGTCGACCGACGAAATTCCCCCAAATCTGAGGAGATATTCTTGAATAACTTTTTTTTTGAAGGTCGGAGAGACTTGCAAGTAGGCTCTACCCCCACTAAATGGGGTAGCGCGCATCGATCGGTACCATCCTTGAGCTTCTCCGACTTTCGGAAGGGTTAGGGTTAGGGTTAGGGATGAAAGCACATAGGAGAAAGAGATATTCTTGAATAACGTTTTTTGTGAAGGTCGGAGAGACTTGCAAGTAGGTTCTACCCCCACTAAATGGGGTAGCGCGCATCGATCGGTACCATCCTTGAGCTTCTCCGACTTTCGGAAGGGTTAGGGTTAGGGTTAGGGATGAAAGCACATAGGAGAAAGAGATATTCTTGAATAACTTTTTTTGTGAAGGTCGGAGAGACTTGAAAAGTGGTTGCATCTGGACTAATTTGGGTCCTGCGGATCGATTGGTACCATCCCCGAGCTTGTACGACCTTCGGAAGAGGTCGACCGACGAAATTCCCCCAAATCTGAGGAGATATTCTTGAATAACTTTTTTTGTGAAGGTCGGAGAGACTTGCAAGTAGGCTCTACCCCCACTAAATGGGGTAGCGCGCATCGATCGGTACCATCCTTGAGCTTCTCTGACTTTCGGAAGGGTTAGGGTTAGGGTTAGGGATGAAAGCACATAGGAGAAAGAGATATTCTTGAATAACTTTTTTTGTGAAGGTCGGAGAGACTTGCAAGTAGGCTCTACCCCCACTAAATGGGGTAGCGCGCATCGATCGGTACCATCCTTGAGCTTCTCCGACTTTCGGAAGGGTTAGGGTTAGGGTTAGGGATGAAAGCACATAGGAGAAAGAGATATTCTTGAATAACTTTTTTTGTGAAGGTCGGAGAGACTTGGAAAGTGGTTGCATCTGGACTAATTTGGGTCCTGCAGATCGATTGGTACCATCCCCGAGCTTGTACGACCTTCGGAAGAGGTCGACCGACGAAATTCCCCCAAATCTGAGGAGATATTCTTGAATAACTTTTTTTGTGAAGGTCGGAGAGACTTGCAAGTAGGCTCTACCCCCACTAAATGGGGTAGCGCGCATCGATCGGTACCATCCTTGAGCTTCTCCGACTTTCGGAAGGGTTAGGGTTAGGGTTAGGGATGAAAGCACATAGGAGAAAGAGATATTCTTGAATAACTTTTTTTGTGAAGGTCGGAGAGACTTGCAAGTAGGCTCTACCCCCACTAAATGGGGTAGCGCGCATCGATCAGTACCATCCTTGAGCTTCTCCGACTTTCGGAAGGGTTAGGGTTAGGGTTAGGGATGAAAGCACATAGGAGAAAGAGATATTCTTGAATAACTTTTTTTGTGAAGGTCGGAGAGACTTGGAAAGTGGTTGCATCTGGACTAATTTGGGTTCTGCGGATCGATTGGTACCATCCCCGAGCTTGTACGACCTTCGGAAGAGGTCGACCGACGAAATTCCCCCAAATCTGAGGAGATATTCTTGAATAACTTTTTTTGTGAAGGTCGGAGCGACTTGCAAGTAGGCTCTACCCCCACTAAATGGGGTAGCGCGCATCGATCGGTACCATCCTTGAGCTTCTCCGACTTTCGGAAGGGTTAGGGTTAGGGTTAGGGATGAAAGCACATAGGAGAAAGAGATATTCTTGAATAACTTTTTTTGTGAAGGTCGGAGAGACTTGCAAGTAGGCTCTACCCCCACTAAATGGGGTAGCGCGCATCGATCGGTACCATCCTTGAGCTTCTCCGACTTTCGGAAGGGTTAGGGTTAGGGTTAGGGATGAAAGCACATAGGAGAAAGAGATATTCTTGAATAACTTTTTTTGTGAAGGTCGGAGAGACTTGGAAAGTGGTTGCATCTGGACTAATTTGGGTCCTGCGGATCGATTGGTACCATCCCCGAGCTTGTACGACCTTCGGAAGAGGTCGACCGACGAAATTCCCCCAAATCTGAGGAGATATTCTTGAATAACTTTTTTTGTGAAGGTCGGAGAGACTTGCAAGTAGGCTCTACCCCCACTAAATGGGGTTGCGCGCATCGATCAGTACCATCCTTGAGCTTCTCCGACTTTCGGAAGGGTTAGGGTTAGGGTTAGGGATGAAAGCACATAGGAGAAAGAGATATTCTTGAATAACTTTTTTTGTGAAGGTCGGAGAGACTTGCAAGTAGGCTCTACCCCCACTAAATGGGGTAGCGCGCATCGATCGGTACCATCCTTGAGCTTCTCCGACTTTCGGAAGGGTTAGGGTTAGGGTTAGGGATGAAAGCACATAGGAGAAAGAGATATTCTTGAATAACTTTTTTTGTGAAGGTCGGAGAGACTTGCAAGTAGGCTCTACCCCCACTAAATGGGGTAGCGCGCATCGATCGGTACCATCCTTGAGCTTCTCCGACTTTCGGAAGGGTTAGGGTTAGGGTTAGGGATGAAAGCACATAGGAGAAAGAGATATTCTTGAATAACTTTTTTTGTGAAGGTCGGAGAGACTTGGAAAGTGGTTGCATCTGGACTAATTTGGGTCCTGCAGATCGATTGGTACCATCCCCGAGCTTGTACGACCTTCGGAAGAGGTCGACCGACGAAATTCCCCCAAATCTGAGGAGATATTCTTGAATAACTTTTTTTGTGAAGGTCGGAGAGACTTGCAAGTAGGCTCTACCCCCACTAAATGGGGTAGCGCGCATCGATCAGTACCATCCTTGAGCTTCTCCGACTTTCGGAAGGGTTAGGGTTAGGGTTAGGGATGAAAGCACATAGGAGAAAGAGATATTCTTGAATAACTTTTTTTGTGAAGGTCGGAGAGACTTGGAAAGTGGTTGCATCTGGACTAATTTGGGTCCTGCGGATCGATTGGTACCATCCCCGAGCTTGTACGACCTTCGGAAGAGGTCGACCGACGAAATTCCCCCAAATCTGAGGAGATATTCTTGAATAACTTTTTTTGTGAAGGTCGGAGAGACTTGCAAGTAGGCTCTACCCCCACTAAATGGGGTTGCGCGCATCGATCAGTACCATCCTTGAGCTTCTCCGACTTTCGGAAGGGTTAGGGTTAGGGTTAGGGATGAAAGCACATAGGAGAAAGAGATATTCTTGAATAACTTTTTTTGTGAAGGTCGGAGAGACTTGCAAGTAGGCTCTACCCCCACTAAATGGGGTAGCGCGCATCGATAGGTACCATCCTTGAGCTTCTCCGACTTTCGGAAGGGTTAGGGTTAGGGTTAGGGATGAAAGCACATAGGAGAAAGAGATATTCTTGAATAACTTTTTTTGTGAAGGTCGGAGAGACTTGCAAGTAGGCTCTACCCCCACTAAATGGGGTAGCGCGCATCGATCGGTACCATCCTTGAGCTTCTCCGACTTTCGGAAGGGTTAGGGTTAGGGTTAGGGATGAAAGCACATAGGAGAAAGAGATATTCTTGAATAACTTTTTTTGTGAAGGTCGGAGAGACTTGCAAGTAGGCTCTACCCCCACTAAATGGGGTAGCGCGCATCGATCGGTACCATCCTTGAGCTTCTCCGACTTTCGGAAGGGTTAGGGTTAGGGTTAGGGATGAAAGCACATAGGAGAAAGAGATATTCTTGAATAACTTTTTTTGTGAAGGTCGGAGAGACTTGGAAAGTGGTTGCATCTGGACTAATTTGGGTCCTGCGGATCGATTGGTACCATCCCCGAGCTTGTACGACCTTCGGAAGAGGTCGACCGACGAAATTCCCCCAAATCTGAGGAGATATTCTTGAATAACTTTTTTTGTGAAGGTCGGAGAGACTTGCAAGTAGGCTCTACCCCCACTAAATGGGGTTGCGCGCATCGATCAGTACCATCCTTGAGCTTCTCCGACTTTCGGAAGGGTTAGGGTTAGGGTTAGGGATGAAAGCACATAGGAGAAAGAGATATTCTTGAATAACTTTTTTTGTGAAGGTCGGAGAGACTTGCAAGTAGGCTCTACCCCCACTAAATGGGGTAGCGCGCATCGATCGGTACCATCCTTGAGCTTCTCCGACTTTCGGAAGGGTTAGGGTTAGGGTTAGGGATGAAAGCACATAGGAGAAAGAGATATTCTTGAATAACTTTTTTTGTGAAGGTCGGAGAGACTTGCAAGTAGGCTCTACCCCCACTAAATGGGGTAGCGCGCATCGATCGGTACCATCCTTGAGCTTCTCCGACTTTCGGAAGGGTTAGGGTTAGGGTTAGGGATGAAAGCACATAGGAGAAAGAGATATTCTTGAATAACTTTTTTTGTGAAGGTCGGAGAGACTTGGAAAGTGGTTGCATCTGGACTAATTTGGGTCCTGCAGATCGATTGGTACCATCCCCGAGCTTGTACGACCTTCGGAAGAGGTCGACCGACGAAATTCCCCCAAATCTGAGGAGATATTCTTGAATAACTTTTTTTGTGAAGGTCGGAGAGACTTGCAAGTAGGCTCTACCCCCACTAAATGGGGTAGCGCGCATCGATCAGTACCATCCTTGAGCTTCTCCGACTTTCGGAAGGGTTAGGGTTAGGGTTAGGGATGAAAGCACATAGGAGAAAGAGATATTCTTGAATAACTTTTTTTGTGAAGGTCGGAGAGACTTGGAAAGTGGTTGCATCTGGACTAATTTGGGTCCTGCGGATCGATTGGTACCATCCCCGAGCTTGTACGACCTTCGGAAGAGGTCGACCGACGAAATTCCCCCAAATCTGAGGAGATATTCTTGAATAACTTTTTTTGTGAAGGTCGGAGAGACTTGCAAGTAGGCTCTACCCCCACTAAATGGGGTTGCGCGCATCGATCAGTACCATCCTTGAGCTTCTCCGACTTTCGGAAGGGTTAGGGTTAGGGTTAGGGATGAAAGCACATAGGAGAAAGAGATATTCTTGAATAACTTTTTTTGTGAAGGTCGGAGAGACTTGCAAGTAGGCTCTACCCCCACTAAATGGGGTAGCGCGCATCGATAGGTACCATCCTTGAGCTTCTCCGACTTTCGGAAGGGTTAGGGTTAGGGTTAGGGATGAAAGCACATAGGAGAAAGAGATATTCTTGAATAACTTTTTTTGTGAAGGTCGGAGAGACTTGCAAGTAGGCTCTACCCCCACTAAATGGGGTAGCGCGCATCGATCGGTACCATCCTTGAGCTTCTCCGACTTTCGGAAGGGTTAGGGTTAGGGTTAGGGATGAAAGCACATAGGAGAAAGAGATATTCTTGAATAACTTTTTTTGTGAAGGTCGGAGAGACTTGGAAAGTGGTTGCATCTGGACTAATTTGGGTCCTGCGGATCGATTGGTACCATCCCCGAGCTTGTACGACCTTCGGAAGAGGTCGACCGACGAAATTCCCCCAAATCTGAGGAGATATTCTTGAATAACTTTTTTTGTGAAGGTCGGAGAGACTTGCAAGTAGGCTCTACCCCCACTAAATGGGGTTGCGCACATCGATCAGTACCATCCTTGAGCTTCTCCGACTTTCGGAAGGGTTAGGGTTAGGGTTAGGGATGAAAGCACATAGGAGAAAGAGATATTCTTGAATAACTTTTTTTGTGAAGGTCGGAGAGACTTGCAAGTAGGCTCTACCCCCACTAAATGGGGTAGCGCGCATCGATCGGTACCATCCTTGAGCTTCTCCGACTTTCGGAAGGGTTAGGGTTAGGGTTAGGGATGAAAGCACATAGGAGAAAGAGATATTCTTGAATAACTTTTTTTGTGAAGGTCGGAGAGACTTGCAAGTAGGCTCTACCCCCACTAAATGGGGTAGCGCGCATCGATCGGTACCATCCTTGAGCTTCTCCGACTTTCGGAAGGGTTAGGGTTAGGGTTAGGGATGAAAGCACATAGGAGAAAGAGATATTCTTGAATAACTTTTTTTGTGAAGGTCGGAGAGACTTGGAAAGTGGTTGCATCTGGACTAATTTGGGTCCTGCAGATCGATTGGTACCATCCCCGAGCTTGTACGACCTTCGGAAGAGGTCGACCGACGAAATTCCCCCAAATCTGAGGAGATATTCTTGAATAACTTTTTTTGTGAAGGTCGGAGAGACTTGCAAGTAGGCTCTACCCCCACTAAATGGGGTAGCGCGCATCGATCAGTACCATCCTTGAGCTTCTCCGACTTTCGGAAGGGTTAGGGTTAGGGTTAGGGATGAAAGCACATAGGAGAAAGAGATATTCTTGAATAACTTTTTTTGTGAAGGTCGGAGAGACTTGGAAAGTGGTTGCATCTGGACTAATTTGGGTCCTGCGGATCGATTGGTACCATCCCCGAGCTTGTACGACCTTCGGAAGAGGTCGACCGACGAAATTCCCCCAAATCTGAGGAGATATTCTTGAATAACTTTTTTTGTGAAGGTCGGAGAGACTTGCAAGTAGGCTCTACCCCCACTAAATGGGGTAGCGCGCATCGATCGGTACCATCCTTGAGCTTCTCCGACTTTCGGAAGGGTTAGGGTTAGGGTTAGGGATGAAAGCACATAGGAGAAAGAGATATTCTTGAATAACTTTTTTTGTGAAGGTCGGAGAGACTTGCAAGTAGGCTCTACCCCCACTAAATGGGGTAGCGCGCATCGATCAGTACCATCCTTGAGCTTCTCCGACTTTCGGAAGGGTTAGGGTTAGGGTTAGGGATGAAAGCACATAGGAGAAAGAGATATTCTTGAATAACTTTTTTTGTGAAGGTCGGAGAGACTTGGAAAGTGGTTGCATCTGGACTAATTTGGGTTCTGCGGATCGATTGGTACCATCCCCGAGCTTGTACGACCTTCGGAAGAGGTCGACCGACGAAATTCCCCCAAATCTGAGGAGATATTCTTGAATAACTTTTTTTGTGAAGGTCGGAGCGACTTGCAAGTAGGCTCTACCCCCACTAAATGGGGTAGCGCGCATCGATCGGTACCATCCTTGAGCTTCTCCGACTTTCGGAAGGGTTAGGGTTAGGGTTAGGGATGAAAGCACATAGGAGAAAGAGATATTCTTGAATAACTTTTTTTGTGAAGGTCGGAGAGACTTGCAAGTAGGCTCTACCCCCACTAAATGGGGTAGCGCGCATCGATCGGTACCATCCTTGAGCTTCTCCGACTTTCGGAAGGGTTAGGGTTAGGGTTAGGGATGAAAGCACATAGGAGAAAGAGATATTCTTGAATAACTTTTTTTGTGAAGGTCGGAGAGACTTGGAAAGTGGTTGCATCTGGACTAATTTGGGTCCTGCGGATCGATTGGTACCATCCCCGAGCTTGTACGACCTTCGGAAGAGGTCGACCGACGAAATTCCCCCAAATCTGAGGAGATATTCTTGAATAACTTTTTTTGTGAAGGTCGGAGAGACTTGCAAGTAGGCTCTACCCCCACTAAATGGGGTTGCGCGCATCGATCAGTACCATCCTTGAGCTTCTCCGACTTTAGGAAGGGTTAGGGTTAGGGTTAGGGATGAAAGCACATAGGAGAAAGAGATATTCTTGAATAACTTTTTTTGTGAAGGTCGGAGAGACTTGCAAGTAGGCTCTACCCCCACTAAATGGGGTAGCGCGCATCGATCGGTACCATCCTTGAGCTTCTCCGACTTTCGGAAGGGTTAGGGTTAGGGTTAGGGATGAAAGCACATAGGAGAAAGAGATATTCTTGAATAACTTTTTTTGTGAAGGTCGGAGAGACTTGCAAGTAGGCTCTACCCCCACTAAATGGGGTAGCGCGCATCGATCGGTACCATCCTTGAGCTTCTCCGACTTTCGGAAGGGTTAGGGTTAGGGTTAGGGATGAAAGCACATAGGAGAAAGAGATATTCTTGAATAACTTTTTTTGTGAAGGTCGGAGAGACTTGGAAAGTGGTTGCATCTGGACTAATTTGGGTCCTGCAGATCGATTGGTACCATCCCCGAGCTTGTACGACCTTCGGAAGAGGTCGACCGACGAAATTCCCCCAAATCTGAGGAGATATTCTTGAATAACTTTTTTTGTGAAGGTCGGAGAGACTTGCAAGTAGGCTCTACCCCCACTAAATGGGGTAGCGCGCATCGATCAGTACCATCCTTGAGCTTCTCCGACTTTCGGAAGGGTTAGGGTTAGGGTTAGGGATGAAAGCACATAGGAGAAAGAGATATTCTTGAATAACTTTTTTTGTGAAGGTCGGAGAGACTTGGAAAGTGGTTGCATCTGGACTAATTTGGGTCCTGCGGATCGATTGGTACCATCCCCGAGCTTGTACGACCTTCGGAAGAGGTCGACCGACGAAATTCCCCCAAATCTGAGGAGATATTCTTGAATAACTTTTTTTGTGAAGGTCGGAGAGACTTGCAAGTAGGCTCTACCCCCACTAAATGGGGTTGCGCGCATCGATCAGTACCATCCTTGAGCTTCTCCGACTTTCGGAAGGGTTAGGGTTAGGGTTAGGGATGAAAGCACATAGGAGAAAGAGATATTCTTGAATAACTTTTTTTGTGAAGGTCGGAGAGACTTGCAAGTAGGCTCTACCCCCACTAAATGGGGTAGCGCGCATCGATAGGTACCATCCTTGAGCTTCTCCGACTTTCGGAAGGGTTAGGGTTAGGGTTAGGGATGAAAGCACATAGGAGAAAGAGATATTCTTGAATAACTTTTTTTGTGAAGGTCGGAGAGACTTGCAAGTAGGCTCTACCCCCACTAAATGGGGTAGCGCGCATCGATCGGTACCATCCTTGAGCTTCTCCGACTTTCGGAAGGGTTAGGGTTAGGGTTAGGGATGAAAGCACATAGGAGAAAGAGATATTCTTGAATAACTTTTTTTGTGAAGGTCGGAGAGACTTGGAAAGTGGTTGCATCTGGACTAATTTGGGTCCTGCGGATCGATTGGTACCATCCCCGAGCTTGTACGACCTTCGGAAGAGGTCGACCGACGAAATTCCCCCAAATCTGAGGAGATATTCTTGAATAACTTTTTTTGTGAAGGTCGGAGAGACTTGCAAGTAGGCTCTACCCCCACTAAATGGGGTTGCGCACATCGATCAGTACCATCCTTGAGCTTCTCCGACTTTCGGAAGGGTTAGGGTTAGGGTTAGGGATGAAAGCACATAGGAGAAAGAGATATTCTTGAATAACTTTTTTTGTGAAGGTCGGAGAGACTTGCAAGTAGGCTCTACCCCCACTAAATGGGGTAGCGCGCATCGATCGGTACCATCCTTGAGCTTCTCCGACTTTCGGAAGGGTTAGGGTTAGGGTTAGGGATGAAAGCACATAGGAGAAAGAGATATTCTTGAATAACTTTTTTTGTGAAGGTCGGAGAGACTTGCAAGTAGGCTCTACCCCCACTAAATGGGGTAGCGCGCATCGATCGGTACCATCCTTGAGCTTCTCCGACTTTCGGAAGGGTTAGGGTTAGGGTTAGGGATGAAAGCACATAGGAGAAAGAGATATTCTTGAATAACTTTTTTTGTGAAGGTCGGAGAGACTTGGAAAGTGGTTGCATCTGGACTAATTTGGGTCCTGCAGATCGATTGGTACCATCCCCGAGCTTGTACGACCTTCGGAAGAGGTCGACCGACGAAATTCCCCCAAATCTGAGGAGATATTCTTGAATAACTTTTTTTGTGAAGGTCGGAGAGACTTGCAAGTAGGCTCTACCCCCACTAAATGGGGTAGCGCGCATCGATCAGTACCATCCTTGAGCTTCTCCGACTTTCGGAAGGGTTAGGGTTAGGGTTAGGGATGAAAGCACATAGGAGAAAGAGATATTCTTGAATAACTTTTTTTGTGAAGGTCGGAGAGACTTGGAAAGTGGTTGCATCTGGACTAATTTGGGTCCTGCGGATCGATTGGTACCATCCCCGAGCTTGTACGACCTTCGGAAGAGGTCGACCGACGAAATTCCCCCAAATCTGAGGAGATATTCTTGAATAACTTTTTTTGTGAAGGTCGGAGAGACTTGCAAGTAGGCTCTACCCCCACTAAATGGGGTTGCGCGCATCGATCAGTACCATCCTTGAGCTTCTCCGACTTTCGGAAGGGTTAGGGTTAGGGTTAGGGATGAAAGCACATAGGAGAAAGAGATATTCTTGAATAACTTTTTTTGTGAAGGTCGGAGAGACTTGCAAGTAGGCTCTACCCCCACTAAATGGGGTAGCGCGCATCGATCGGTACCATCCTTGAGCTTCTCCGACTTTCGGAAGGGTTAGGGTTAGGGTTAGGGATGAAAGCACATAGGAGAAAGAGATATTCTTGAATAACTTTTTTTGTGAAGGTCGGAGAGACTTGGAAAGTGGTTGCATCTGGACTAATTTGGGTCCTGCGGATCGATTGGTACCATCCCCGAGCTTGTACGACCTTCGGAAGAGGTCGACCGACGAAATTCCCCCAAATCTGAGGAGATATTCTTGAATAACTTTTTTTGTGAAGGTCGGAGAGACTTGCAAGTAGGCTCTACCCCCACTAAATGGGGTTGCGCACATCGATCAGTACCATCCTTGAGCTTCTCCGACTTTCGGAAGGGTTAGGGTTAGGGTTAGGGATGAAAGCACATAGGAGAAAGAGATATTCTTGAATAACTTTTTTTGTGAAGGTCGGAGAGACTTGCAAGTAGGCTCTACCCCCACTAAATGGGGTAGCGCGCATCGATCGGTACCATCCTTGAGCTTCTCCGACTTTCGGAAGGGTTAGGGTTAGGGTTAGGGATGAAAGCACATAGGAGAAAGAGATATTCTTGAATAACTTTTTTTGTGAAGGTCGGAGAGACTTGCAAGTAGGCTCTACCCCCACTAAATGGGGTAGCGCGCATCGATCGGTACCATCCTTGAGCTTCTCCGACTTTCGGAAGGGTTAGGGTTAGGGTTAGGGATGAAAGCACATAGGAGAAAGAGATATTCTTGAATAACTTTTTTTGTGAAGGTCGGAGAGACTTGCAAGTAGGCTCTACCCCCACTAAATGGGGTAGCGCGCATCGATCGGTACCATCCTTGAGCTTCTCCGACTTTCGGAAGGGTTAGGGTTAGGGTTAGGGATGAAAGCACATAGGAGAAAGAGATATTCTTGAATAACTTTTTTTGTGAAGGTCGGAGAGACTTGGAAAGTGGTTGCATCTGGACTAATTTGGGTCCTGCGGATCGATTGGTACCATCCCCGAGCTTGTACGACCTTCGGAAGAGGTCGACCGACGAAATTCCCCCAAATCTGAGGAGATATTCTTGAATAACTTTTTTTGTGAAGGTCGGAGAGACTTGCAAGTAGGCTCTACCCCCACTAAATGGGGTTGCGCGCATCGATCGGTACCATCCTTGAGCTTCTCCGACTTTCGGAAGGGTTAGGGTTAGGGTTAGGGATGAAAGCACATAGGAGAAAGAGATATTCTTGAATAACTTTTTTTGTGAAGGTCGGAGAGACTTGCAAGTAGGCTCTACCCCCACTAAATGGGGTAGCGCGCATCGATCGGTACCATCCTTGAGCTTCTCCGACTTTCGGAAGGGTTAGGGTTAGGGTTAGGGATGAAAGCACATAGGAGAAAGAGATATTCTTGAATAACTTTTTTGGTGAAGGTCGGAGAGACTTGGAAAGTGGTTGCATCTGGACTAATTTGGGTCCTGCAGATCGATTGGTACCATCCCCGAGCTTGTACGACCTTCGGAAGAGGTCGACCGACGAAATTCCCCCAAAATCTGAGGAGATATTCTTGAATAACTTTTTTTGTGAAGGTCGGAGAGACTTGCAAGTAGGCTCTACCCCCACTAAATGGGGTTGCGCGCATCGATCAGTACCATCCTTGAGCTTCTCCGACTTTCGGAAGGGTTAGGGTTAGGGTTAGGGATGAAAGCACATAGGAGAAAGAGATATTCTTGAATAACTTTTTTTGTGAAGGTCGGAGAGACTTGCAAGTAGGCTCTACCCCCACTAAATGGGGTAGCGCGCATCGATCAGTACCATCCTTGAGCTTTTCCGACTTTCGGAAGGGTTAGGGTTAGGGTTAGGGATGAAAGCACATAGGAGAAAGAGATATTCTTGAATAACTTTTTTTGTGAAGGTCGGAGAGACTTGCAAGTAGGCTCTACCCCCACTAAATGGGGTAGCGCGCATCGATCGGTACCATCCTTGAGCTTCTCCGACTTTCGGAAGGGTTAGGGTTAGGGTTAGGGATGAAAGCACATAGGAGAAAGAGATATTCTTGAATAACTTTTTTTGTGAAGGTCGGAGAGACTTGCAAGTAGGCTCTACCCCCACTAAATGGGGTAGCGCGCATCGATCGGTACCATCCTTGAGCTTCTCCGACTTTCGGAAGGGTTAGGGTTAGGGTTAGGGATGAAAGCACATAGGAGAAAGAGATATTCTTGAATAACTTTTTTTGTGAAGGTCGGAGAGACTTGGAAAGTGGTTGCATCTGGACTAATTTGGGTCCTGCGGATCGATTGGTACCATCCCCGAGCTTGTACGACCTTCGGAAGAGGTCGACCGACGAAATTCCCCCAAATCTGAGGAGATATTCTTGAATAACTTTTTTTGTGAAGGTCGGAGAGACTTGCAAGTAGGCTCTACCCCCACTAAATGGGGTAGCGCGCATCGATCGGTACCATCCTTGAGCTTCTCCGACTTTCGGAAGGGTTAGGGTTAGGGTTAGGGATGAAAGCACATAGGAGAAAGAGATATTCTTGAATAACTTTTTTTGTGAAGGTCGGAGAGACTTGCAAGTAGGCTCTACCCCCACTAAATGGGGTAGCGCGCATCGATCGGTACCATCCTTGAGCTTCTCCGACTTTCGGAAGGGTTAGGGTTAGGGTTAGGGATGAAAGCACATAGGAGAAAGAGATATTCTTGAATAACTTTTTTTGTGAAGGTCGGAGAGACTTGGAAAGTGGTTGCATCTGAACTAATTTGGGTCCTGCGGATCGATTGGTACCATCCCCGAGCTTGTACGACCTTCGGAAGAGGTCGACCGACGAAATTCCCCCAAATCTGAGGAGATATTCTTGAATAACTTTTTTTGTGAAGGTCGGAGAGACTTGCAAGTAGGCTCTACCCCCACTAAATGGGGTTGCGCGCATCGATCAGTACCATCCTTGAGCTTCTCCGACTTTCGGAAGGGTTAGGGTTAGGGTTAGGGATGAAAGCACATAGGAGAAAGAGATATTCTTGAATAACTTTTTTTGTGAAGGTCGGAGAGACTTGCAAGTAGGCTCTACCCCCACTAAATGGGGTAGCGCGCATCGATCGGTACCATCTTTGAGCTTCTTCGACTTTCGGAAGGGTTAGGGTTAGGGTTAGGGATGAAAGCACATAGGAGAAAGAGATATTCTTGAATAACTTTTTTTGTGAAGGTCGGAGAGACTTGCAAGTAGGCTCTACCCCCACTAAATGGGGTAGCGCGCATCGATCTGTACCATCCTTGAGCTTCTCCGACTTTCGGAAGGGTTAGGGTTAGGGTTAGGGATGAAAGCACATAGGAGAAAGAGATATTCTTGAATAACTTTTTTTGTGAAGGTCGGAGAGACTTGGAAAGTGGTTGCATCTGGACTAATTTGGGTCCTGCGGATCGATTGGTACCATCCCCGAGCTTGTACGACCTTCGGAAGAGGTCGACCGACGAAATTCCCCCAAATCTGAGGAGATATTCTTGAATAACTTTTTTTGTGAAGGTCGGAGAGACTTGCAAGTAGGCTCTACCCCCACTAAATGGGGTTGCGCGCATCGATCAGTACCATCCTTGAGCTTCTCCGACTTTCGGAAGGGTTAGGGTTAGGGTTAGGGATGAAAGCACATAGGAGAAAGAGATATTCTTGAATAACTTTTTTTGTGAAGGTCGGAGAGACTTGCAAGTAGGCTCTACCCCCACTAAATGGGGTAGCGCGCATCGATCGGTACCATCCTTGAGCTTCTCCGACTTTCGGAAGGGTTAGGGTTAGGGTTAGGGATGAAAGCACATAGGAGAAAGAGATATTCTTGAATAACTTTTTTTGTGAAGGTCGGAGAGACTTGCAAGTAGGCTCTACCCCCACTAAATGGGGTAGCGCGCATCGATCGGTACCATCCTTGAGCTTCTCCGACTTTCGGAAGGGTTAGGGTTAGGGTTAGGGATGAAAGCACATAGGAGAAAGAGATATTCTTGAATAACTTTTTTTGTGAAGGTCGGAGAGACTTGGAAAGTGGTTGCATCTGGACTAATTTGGGTCCTGCAGATCGATTGGTACCATCCCCGAGCTTGTACGACCTTCGGAAGAGGTCGACCGACGAAATTCCCCCAAATCTGAGGAGATATTCTTGAATAACTTTTTTTGTGAAGGTCGGAGAGACTTGCAAGTAGGCTCTACCCCCACTAAATGGGGTAGCGCGCATCGATCAGTACCATCCTTGAGCTTCTCCGACTTTCGGAAGGGTTAGGGTTAGGGTTAGGGATGAAAGCACATAGGAGAAAGAGATATTCTTGAATAACTTTTTTTGTGAAGGTCGGAGAGACTTGGAAAGTGGTTGCATCTGGACTAATTTGGGTCCTGCGGATCGATTGGTACCATCCCCGAGCTTGTACGACCTTCGGAAGAGGTCGACCGACGAAATTCCCCCAAATCTGAGGAGATATTCTTGAATAACTTTTTTTGTGAAGGTCGGAGAGACTTGCAAGTAGGCTCTACCCCCACTAAATGGGGTTGCGCGCATCGATCAGTACCATCCTTGAGCTTCTCCGACTTTCGGAAGGGTTAGGGTTAGGGTTAGGGATGAAAGCACATAGGAGAAAGAGATATTCTTGAATAACTTTTTTTGTGAAGGTCGGAGAGACTTGCAAGTAGGCTCTACCCCCACTAAATGGGGTAGCGCGCATCGATAGGTACCATCCTTGAGCTTCTCCGACTTTCGGAAGGGTTAGGGTTAGGGTTAGGGATGAAAGCACATAGGAGAAAGAGATATTCTTGAATAACTTTTTTTGTGAAGGTCGGAGAGACTTGCAAGTAGGCTCTACCCCCACTAAATGGGGTAGCGCGCATCGATCGGTACCATCCTTGAGCTTCTCCGACTTTCGGAAGGGTTAGGGTTAGGGTTAGGGATGAAAGCACATAGGAGAAAGAGATATTCTTGAATAACTTTTTTTGTGAAGGTCGGAGAGACTTGGAAAGTGGTTGCATCTGGACTAATTTGGGTCCTGCGGATCGATTGGTACCATCCCCGAGCTTGTACGACCTTCGGAAGAGGTCGACCGACGAAATTCCCCCAAATCTGAGGAGATATTCTTGAATAACTTTTTTTGTGAAGGTCGGAGAGACTTGCAAGTAGGCTCTACCCCCACTAAATGGGGTTGCGCACATCGATCAGTACCATCCTTGAGCTTCTCCGACTTTCGGAAGGGTTAGGGTTAGGGTTAGGGATGAAAGCACATAGGAGAAAGAGATATTCTTGAATAACTTTTTTTGTGAAGGTCGGAGAGACTTGCAAGTAGGCTCTACCCCCACTAAATGGGGTAGCGCGCATCGATCGGTACCATCCTTGAGCTTCTCCGACTTTCGGAAGGGTTAGGGTTAGGGTTAGGGATGAAAGCACATAGGAGAAAGAGATATTCTTGAATAACTTTTTTTGTGAAGGTCGGAGAGACTTGCAAGTAGGCTCTACCCCCACTAAATGGGGTAGCGCGCATCGATCGGTACCATCCTTGAGCTTCTCCGACTTTCGGAAGGGTTAGGGTTAGGGTTAGGGATGAAAGCACATAGGAGAAAGAGATATTCTTGAATAACTTTTTTTGTGAAGGTCGGAGAGACTTGGAAAGTGGTTGCATCTGGACTAATTTGGGTCCTGCAGATCGATTGGTACCATCCCCGAGCTTGTACGACCTTCGGAAGAGGTCGACCGACGAAATTCCCCCAAATCTGAGGAGATATTCTTGAATAACTTTTTTTGTGAAGGTCGGAGAGACTTGCAAGTAGGCTCTACCCCCACTAAATGGGGTAGCGCGCATCGATCAGTACCATCCTTGAGCTTCTCCGACTTTCGGAAGGGTTAGGGTTAGGGTTAGGGATGAAAGCACATAGGAGAAAGAGATATTCTTGAATAACTTTTTTTGTGAAGGTCGGAGAGACTTGGAAAGTGGTTGCATCTGGACTAATTTGGGTCCTGCGGATCGATTGGTACCATCCCCGAGCTTGTACGACCTTCGGAAGAGGTCGACCGACGAAATTCCCCCAAATCTGAGGAGATATTCTTGAATAACTTTTTTTGTGAAGGTCGGAGAGACTTGCAAGTAGGCTCTACCCCCACTAAATGGGGTTGCGCGCATCGATCAGTACCATCCTTGAGCTTCTCCGACTTTCGGAAGGGTTAGGGTTAGGGTTAGGGATGAAAGCACATAGGAGAAAGAGATATTCTTGAATAACTTTTTTTGTGAAGGTCGGAGAGACTTGCAAGTAGGCTCTACCCCCACTAAATGGGGTAGCGCGCATCGATCGGTACCATCCTTGAGCTTCTCCGACTTTCGGAAGGGTTAGGGTTAGGGTTAGGGATGAAAGCACATAGGAGAAAGAGATATTCTTGAATAACTTTTTTTGTGAAGGTCGGAGAGACTTGGAAAGTGGTTGCATCTGGACTAATTTGGGTCCTGCGGATCGATTGGTACCATCCCCGAGCTTGTACGACCTTCGGAAGAGGTCGACCGACGAAATTCCCCCAAATCTGAGGAGATATTCTTGAATAACTTTTTTTGTGAAGGTCGGAGAGACTTGCAAGTAGGCTCTACCCCCACTAAATGGGGTTGCGCACATCGATCAGTACCATCCTTGAGCTTCTCCGACTTTCGGAAGGGTTAGGGTTAGGGTTAGGGATGAAAGCACATAGGAGAAAGAGATATTCTTGAATAACTTTTTTTGTGAAGGTCGGAGAGACTTGCAAGTAGGCTCTACCCCCACTAAATGGGGTAGCGCGCATCGATCGGTACCATCCTTGAGCTTCTCCGACTTTCGGAAGGGTTAGGGTTAGGGTTAGGGATGAAAGCACATAGGAGAAAGAGATATTCTTGAATAACTTTTTTTGTGAAGGTCGGAGAGACTTGCAAGTAGGCTCTACCCCCACTAAATGGGGTAGCGCGCATCGATCGGTACCATCCTTGAGCTTCTCCGACTTTCGGAAGGGTTAGGGTTAGGGTTAGGGATGAAAGCACATAGGAGAAAGAGATATTCTTGAATAACTTTTTTTGTGAAGGTCGGAGAGACTTGCAAGTAGGCTCTACCCCCACTAAATGGGGTAGCGCGCATCGATCGGTACCATCCTTGAGCTTCTCCGACTTTCGGAAGGGTTAGGGTTAGGGTTAGGGATGAAAGCACATAGGAGAAAGAGATATTCTTGAATAACTTTTTTTGTGAAGGTCGGAGAGACTTGGAAAGTGGTTGCATCTGGACTAATTTGGGTCCTGCGGATCGATTGGTACCATCCCCGAGCTTGTACGACCTTCGGAAGAGGTCGACCGACGAAATTCCCCCAAATCTGAGGAGATATTCTTGAATAACTTTTTTTGTGAAGGTCGGAGAGACTTGCAAGTAGGCTCTACCCCCACTAAATGGGGTTGCGCGCATCGATCGGTACCATCCTTGAGCTTCTCCGACTTTCGGAAGGGTTAGGGTTAGGGTTAGGGATGAAAGCACATAGGAGAAAGAGATATTCTTGAATAACTTTTTTTGTGAAGGTCGGAGAGACTTGCAAGTAGGCTCTACCCCCACTAAATGGGGTAGCGCGCATCGATCGGTACCATCCTTGAGCTTCTCCGACTTTCGGAAGGGTTAGGGTTAGGGTTAGGGATGAAAGCACATAGGAGAAAGAGATATTCTTGAATAACTTTTTTGGTGAAGGTCGGAGAGACTTGGAAAGTGGTTGCATCTGGACTAATTTGGGTCCTGCAGATCGATTGGTACCATCCCCGAGCTTGTACGACCTTCGGAAGAGGTCGACCGACGAAATTCCCCCAAAATCTGAGGAGATATTCTTGAATAACTTTTTTTGTGAAGGTCGGAGAGACTTGCAAGTAGGCTCTACCCCCACTAAATGGGGTTGCGCGCATCGATCAGTACCATCCTTGAGCTTCTCCGACTTTCGGAAGGGTTAGGGTTAGGGTTAGGGATGAAAGCACATAGGAGAAAGAGATATTCTTGAATAACTTTTTTTGTGAAGGTCGGAGAGACTTGCAAGTAGGCTCTACCCCCACTAAATGGGGTAGCGCGCATCGATCAGTACCATCCTTGAGCTTTTCCGACTTTCGGAAGGGTTAGGGTTAGGGTTAGGGATGAAAGCACATAGGAGAAAGAGATATTCTTGAATAACTTTTTTTGTGAAGGTCGGAGAGACTTGCAAGTAGGCTCTACCCCCACTAAATGGGGTAGCGCGCATCGATCGGTACCATCCTTGAGCTTCTCCGACTTTCGGAAGGGTTAGGGTTAGGGTTAGGGATGAAAGCACATAGGAGAAAGAGATATTCTTGAATAACTTTTTTTGTGAAGGTCGGAGAGACTTGCAAGTAGGCTCTACCCCCACTAAATGGGGTAGCGCGCATCGATCGGTACCATCCTTGAGCTTCTCCGACTTTCGGAAGGGTTAGGGTTAGGGTTAGGGATGAAAGCACATAGGAGAAAGAGATATTCTTGAATAACTTTTTTTGTGAAGGTCGGAGAGACTTGGAAAGTGGTTGCATCTGGACTAATTTGGGTCCTGCGGATCGATTGGTACCATCCCCGAGCTTGTACGACCTTCGGAAGAGGTCGACCGACGAAATTCCCCCAAATCTGAGGAGATATTCTTGAATAACTTTTTTTGTGAAGGTCGGAGAGACTTGCAAGTAGGCTCTACCCCCACTAAATGGGGTAGCGCGCATCGATCGGTACCATCCTTGAGCTTCTCCGACTTTCGGAAGGGTTAGGGTTAGGGTTAGGGATGAAAGCACATAGGAGAAAGAGATATTCTTGAATAACTTTTTTTGTGAAGGTCGGAGAGACTTGCAAGTAGGCTCTACCCCCACTAAATGGGGTAGCGCGCATCGATCGGTACCATCCTTGAGCTTCTCCGACTTTCGGAAGGGTTAGGGTTAGGGTTAGGGATGAAAGCACATAGGAGAAAGAGATATTCTTGAATAACTTTTTTTGTGAAGGTCGGAGAGACTTGGAAAGTGGTTGCATCTGAACTAATTTGGGTCCTGCGGATCGATTGGTACCATCCCCGAGCTTGTACGACCTTCGGAAGAGGTCGACCGACGAAATTCCCCCAAATCTGAGGAGATATTCTTGAATAACTTTTTTTGTGAAGGTCGGAGAGACTTGCAAGTAGGCTCTACCCCCACTAAATGGGGTTGCGCGCATCGATCAGTACCATCCTTGAGCTTCTCCGACTTTCGGAAGGGTTAGGGTTAGGGTTAGGGATGAAAGCACATAGGAGAAAGAGATATTCTTGAATAACTTTTTTTGTGAAGGTCGGAGAGACTTGCAAGTAGGCTCTACCCCCACTAAATGGGGTAGCGCGCATCGATCGGTACCATCTTTGAGCTTCTTCGACTTTCGGAAGGGTTAGGGTTAGGGTTAGGGATGAAAGCACATAGGAGAAAGAGATATTCTTGAATAACTTTTTTTGTGAAGGTCGGAGAGACTTGCAAGTAGGCTCTACCCCCACTAAATGGGGTAGCGCGCATCGATCGGTACCATCCTTGAGCTTCTCCGACTTTCGGAAGGGTTAGGGTTAGGGTTAGGGATGAAAGCACATAGGAGAAAGAGATATTCTTGAATAACTTTTTTTGTGAAGGTCGGAGAGACTTGCAAGTAGGCTCTACCCCCACTAAATGGGGTAGCGCGCATCGATCAGTACCATCCTTGAGCTTCTCCGACTTTCGGAAGGGTTAGGGTTAGGGTTAGGGATGAAAGCACATAGGAGAAAGAGATATTCTTGAATAACTTTTTTTGTGAAGGTCGGAGAGACTTGGAAAGTGGTTGCATCTGGACTAATTTGGGTCCTGCGGATCGATTGGTACCATCCCCGAGCTTGTACGACCTTCGGAAGAGGTCGACCGACGAAATTCCCCCAAATCTGAGGAGATATTCTTGAATAACTTTTTTTGTGAAGGTCGGAGAGACTTGCAAGTAGGCTCTACCCCCACTAAATGGGGTTGCGCTCATCGATCGGTACCATCCTTGAGCTTCTCCGACTTTCGGAAGGGTTAGGGTTAGGGTTAGGGATGAAAGCACATAGGAGAAAGAGATATTCTTGAATAACTTTTTTTGTGAAGGTCGGAGAGACTTGCAAGTAGGCTCTACCCCCACTAAATGGGGTAGCGCGCATCGATCGGTACCATCCTTGAGCTTCTCCGACTTTCGGAAGGGTTAGGGTTAGGGTTAGGGATGAAAGCACATAGGAGAAAGAGATATTCTTGAATAACTTTTTTTGTGAAGGTCGGAGAGACTTGGAAAGTGGTTGCATCTGGACTAATTTGGGTTCCTGCAGATCGATTGGTACCATCCCCGAGCTTGTACGACCTTCGGAAGAGGTCGACCGACGAAATTCCCCCAAACTCTGAGGAGATATTCTTGAATAACTTTTTTTGTGAAGGTCGGAGAGACTTGCAAGTAGGCTCTACCCCCACTAAATGGGGTTGCGCGCATCGATCAGTACCATCCTTGAGCTTCTCCGACTTTCGGAAGGGTTAGGGTTAGGGTTAGGGATGAAAGCACATAGGAGAAAGAGATATTCTTGAATAACTTTTTTTGTGAAGGTCGGAGAGACTTGCAAGTAGGCTCTACCCCCACTAAATGGGGTAGCGCGCATCGATCAGTACCATCCTTGAGCTTCTCCGACTTTCGGAAGGGTTAGGGTTAGGGTTAGGGATGAAAGCACATAGGAGAAAGAGATATTCTTGAATAACTTTTTTTGTGAAGGTCGGAGAGACTTGCAAGTAGGCTCTACCCCCACTAAATGGGGTAGCGCGCATCGATCGGTACCATCCTTGAGCTTCTCCGACTTTCGGAAGGGTTAGGGTTAGGGTTAGGGATGAAAGCACATAGGAGAAAGAGATATTCTTGAATAACTTTTTTTGTGAAGGTCGGAGAGACTTGCAAGTAGGCTCTACCCCCACTAAATGGGGTAGCGCAAATCGATCGGTACCATCCTTGAGCTTCTCCGACTTTCGGAAGGGTTAGGGTTAGGGTTAGGGATGAAAGCACATAGGAGAAAGAGATATTCTTGAATAACTTTTTTTGTGAAGGTCGGAGAGACTTGGAAAGTGGTTGCATCTGGACTAATTTGGGTCCTGCGGATCGATTGGTACCATCCCCGAGCTTGTACGACCTTCGGAAGAGGTCGACCGACGAAATTCCCCCAAATCTGAGGAGATATTCTTGAATAACTTTTTTTGTGAAGGTCGGAGAGACTTGCAAGTAGGCTCTACCCCCACTAAATGGGGTAGCGCGCATCGATCGGTACCATCCTTGAGCTTCTCCGACTTTCGGAAGGGTTAGGGTTAGGGTTAGGGATGAAAGCACATAGGAGAAAGAGATATTCTTGAATAACTTTTTTTGTGAAGGTCGGAGAGACTTGCAAGTAGGCTCTACCCCCACTAAATGGGGTAGCGCGCATCGATCAGTACCATCCTTGAGCTTCTCCGACTTTCGGAAGGGTTAGGGTTAGGGTTAGGGATGAAAGCACATAGGAGAAAGAGATATTCTTGAATAACTTTTTTTGTGAAGGTCGGAGAGACTTGAAAAGTGGTTGCATCTGGACTAATTTGGGTCCTGCAGATCGATTGGTACCATCCCCGAGCTTGTACGACCTTCGGAAGAGGTCGACCGACGAAATTCCCCCAAATCTGAGGAGATATTCTTGAATAACTTTTTTTGTGAAGGTCGGAGAGACTTGCAAGTAGGCTCTACCCCCACTAAATGGGGTTGCGCGCATCGATCAGTACCATCCTTGAGCTTCTCCGACTTTCGGAAGGGTTAGGGTTAGGGTTAGGGATGAAAGCACATAGGAGAAAGAGATATTCTTGAATAACTTTTTTTGTGAAGGTCGGAGAGACTTGCAAGTAGGCTCTACCCCCACTAAATGGGGTAACGCGCATCGATCGGTACCATCTTTGAGCTTCTCCGACTTTCGGAAGGGTTAGGGTTAGGGTTAGGGATGAAAGCACATAGGAGAAAGAGATATTCTTGAATAACTTTTTTTGTGAAGGTCGGAGAGACTTGCAAGTAGGCTCTACCCCCACTAAATGGGGTAGCGCGCATCGATCGGTACCATCCTTGAGCTTCTCCGACTTTCGGAAGGGTTAGGGTTAGGGTTAGGGATGAAAGCACATAGGAGAAAGAGATATTCTTGAATAACTTTTTTTGTGAAGGTCGGAGAGACTTGCAAGTAGGCTCTACCCCCACTAAATGGGGTAGCGCGCATCGATCAGTACCATCCTTGAGCTTCTCCGACTTTCGGAAGGGTTAGGGTTAGGGTTAGGGATGAAAGCACATAGGAGAAAGAGATATTCTTGAATAACTTTTTTTGTGAAGGTCGGAGAGACTTGGAAAGTGGTTGCATCTGGACTAATTTGGGTCCTGCGGATCGATTGGTACCATCCCCGAGCTTGTACGACCTTCGGAAGAGGTCGACCGACGAAATTCCCCCAAATCTGAGGAGATATTCTTGAATAACTTTTTTTGTGAAGGTCGGAGAGACTTGCAAGTAGGCTCTACCCCCACTAAATGGGGTTGCGCGCATCGATCAGTACCATCCTTGAGCTTCTCCGACTTTCGGAAGGGTTAGGGTTAGGGTTAGGGATGAAAGCACATAGGAGAAAGAGATATTCTTGAATAACTTTTTTTGTGAAGGTCGGAGAGACTTGCAAGTAGGCTCTACCCCCACTAAATGGGGTAACGCGCATCGATCGGTACCATCCTTGAGCTTCTCCGACTTTCGGAAGGGTTAGGGTTAGGGTTAGGGATGAAAGCACATAGGAGAAAGAGATATTCTTGAATAACTTTTTTTGTGAAGGTCGGAGAGACTTGCAAGTAGGCTCTACCCCCACTAAATGGGGTAGCGCACATCGATCGGTACCATCCTTGAGCTTCTCCGACTTTCGGAAGGGTTAGGGTTAGGGTTAGGGATGAAAGCACATAGGAGAAAGAGATATTCTTGAATAACTTTTTTTGTGAAGGTCGGAGAGACTTGCAAGTAGGCTCTACCCCCACTAAATGGGGTAGCGCGCATCGA
The DNA here is from genome assembly GCF_963576545.1 of Limanda limanda. NCBI lineage: Eukaryota > Metazoa > Chordata > Actinopteri > Pleuronectiformes > Pleuronectidae > Limanda > Limanda limanda. Next base: position 99,981 of record NW_026870578.1, on the reverse strand, counting down.
TCGGTACCATCCTTGAGCTTCTCCGACTTTCGGAAGGGTTAGGGTTAGGGTTAGGGATGAAAGCACATAGGAGAAAGAGATATTCTTGAATAACTTTTTTTGTGAAGGTCGGAGAGACTTGGAAAGTGGTTGCATCTGGACTAATTTGGGTCCTGCGGATCGATTGGTACCATCCCCGAGCTTGTACGACCTTCGAAAGAGGTCGACCGACGAAATTCCCCCAAATCTGAGGAGATATTCTTGAATAACTTTTTTTGTGAAGGTCGGAGAGACTTGCAAGTAGGCTCTACCCCCACTAAATGGGGTTGCGCGCATCGATCGGTACCATCCTTGAGCTTCTCCGACTTTCGGAAGGGTTAGGGTTAGGGTTAGGGATGAAAGCACATAGGAGAAAGAGATATTCTTGAATAACTTTTTTTGTGAAGGTCGGAGAGACTTGCAAGTAGGCTCTACCCCCACTAAATGGGGTAGCGCGCATCGATCGGTACCATCCTTGAGCTTCTCCGACTTTCGGAAGGGTTAGGGTTAGGGTTAGGGATGAAAGCACATAGGAGAAAGAGATATTCTTGAATAACTTTTTTTGTGAAGGTCGGAGAGACTTGGAAAGTGGTTGCATCTGGACTAATTTGGGTCCTGCAGATCGATTGGTACCATCCCCGAGCTTGTACGACCTTCGGAAGAGGTCGACCGACGAAATTCCCCCAAATCTGAGGAGATATTCTTGAATAACCTTTTTTGTGAAGGTCGGAGAGACTTGCAAGTAGGCTCTACCCCCACTAAATGGGGTTGCGCGCATCGATCGGTACCATCCTTGAGCTTCTCCGACTTTCGGAAGGGTTAGGGTTAGGGTTAGGGATGAAAGCACATAGGAGAAAGAGATATTCTTGAATAACTTTTTTTGTGAAGGTCGGAGAGACTTGCAAGTAGGCTCTACCCCCACTAAATGGGGTAGCGCGCATCGATCGGTACCATCCTTGAGCTTCTCCGACTTTCGGAAGGGTTAGGGTTAGGGTTAGGGATGAAAGCACATAGGAGAAAGAGATATTCTTGAATAACTTTTTTTGTGAAGGTCGGAGAGACTTGGAAAGTGGTTGCATCTGGACTAATTTGGGTCCTGCGGATCGATTGGTACCATCCCCGAGCTTGTACGACCTTCGGAAGAGGTCGACCGACGAAATTCCCCCAAATCTGAGGAGATATTCTTGAATAACTTTTTTTGTGAAGGTCGGAGAGACTTGCAAGTAGGCTCTACCCCCACTAAATGGGGTTGCGCGCATCGATCAGTACCATCCTTGAGCTTCTCCGACTTTCGGAAGGGTTAGGGTTAGGGTTAGGGATGAAAGCACATAGGAGAAAGAGATATTCTTGAATAACTTTTTTTGTGAAGGTCGGAGAGACTTGCAAGTAGGCTCTACCCCCACTAAATGGGGTAGCGCGCATCGATCGGTACCATCCTTGAGCTTCTCCGACTTTCGGAAGGGTTAGGGTTAGGGTTAGGGATGAAAGCACATAGGAGAAAGAGATATTCTTGAATAACTTTTTTTGTGAAGGTCGGAGAGACTTGCAAGTAGGCTCTACCCCCACTAAATGGGGTAGCGCGCATCGATCGGTACCATCCTTGAGCTTCTCCGACTTTCGGAAGGGTTAGGGTTAGGGTTAGGGATGAAAGCACATAGGAGAAAGAGATATTCTTGAATAACTTTTTTTGTGAAGGTCGGAGAGACTTGGAAAGTGGTTGCATCTGGACTAATTTGGGTCCTGCAGATCGATTGGTACCATCCCCGAGCTTGTACGACCTTCGGAAGAGGTCGACCGACGAAATTCCCCCAAATCTGAGGAGATATTCTTGAATAACTTTTTTTGTGAAGGTCGGAGAGACTTGCAAGTAGGCTCTACCCCCACTAAATGGGGTAGCGCGCATCGATCAGTACCATCGTTGAGCTTCTCCGACTTTCGGAAGGGTTAGGGTTAGGGTTAGGGATGAAAGCACATAGGAGAAAGAGATATTCTTGAATAACTTTTTTTGTGAAGGTCGGAGAGACTTGGAAAGTGGTTGCATCTGGACTAATTTGGGTCCTGCGGATCGATTGGTACCATCCCCGAGCTTGTACGACCTTCGGAAGAGGTCGACCGACGAAATTCCCCCAAATCTGAGGAGATATTCTTGAATAACTTTTTTTGTGAAGGTCGGAGCGACTTGCAAGTAGGCTCTACCCCCACTAAATGGGGTTGCGCGCATCGATCAGTACCATCCTTGAGCTTCTCCGACTTTCGGAAGGGTTAGGGTTAGGGTTAGGGATGAAAGCACATAGGAGAAAGAGATATTCTTGAATAACTTTTTTTGTGAAGGTCGGAGAGACTTGCAAGTAGGCTCTACCCCCACTAAATGGGGTAGCGCGCATCGATAGGTACCATCCTTGAGCTTCTCCGACTTTCGGAAGGGTTAGGGTTAGGGTTAGGGATGAAAGCACATAGGAGAAAGAGATATTCTTGAATAACTTTTTTTGTGAAGGTCGGAGAGACTTGCAAGTAGGCTCTACCCCCACTAAATGGGGTAGCGCGCATCGATCGGTACCATCCTTGAGCTTCTCCGACTTTCGGAAGGGTTAGGGTTAGGGTTAGGGATGAAAGCACATAGGAGAAAGAGATATTCTTGAATAACTTTTTTTGTGAAGGTCGGAGAGACTTGGAAAGTGGTTGCATCTGGACTAATTTGGGTCCTGCGGATCGATTGGTACCATCCCCGAGCTTGTACGACCTTCGGAAGAGGTCGACCGACGAAATTCCCCCAAATCTGAGGAGATATTCTTGAATAACTTTTTTTGTGAAGGTCGGAGAGACTTGCAAGTAGGCTCTACCCCCACTAAATGGGGTTGCGCACATCGATCAGTACCATCCTTGAGCTTCTCCGACTTTCGGAAGGGTTAGGGTTAGGGTTAGGGATGAAAGCACATAGGAGAAAGAGATATTCTTGAATAACTTTTTTTGTGAAGGTCGGAGAGACTTGCAAGTAGGCTCTACCCCCACTAAATGGGGTAGCGCGCATCGATCGGTACCATCCTTGAGCTTCTCCGACTTTCGGAAGGGTTAGGGTTAGGGTTAGGGATGAAAGCACATAGGAGAAAGAGATATTCTTGAATAACTTTTTTTGTGAAGGTCGGAGAGACTTGCAAGTAGGCTCTACCCCCACTAAATGGGGTAGCGCGCATCGATCGGTACCATCCTTGAGCTTCTCCGACTTTCGGAAGGGTTAGGGTTAGGGTTAGGGATGAAAGCACATAGGAGAAAGAGATATTCTTGAATAACTTTTTTTGTGAAGGTCGGAGAGACTTGGAAAGTGGTTGCATCTGGACTAATTTGGGTCCTGCAGATCGATTGGTACCATCCCCGAGCTTGTACGACCTTCGGAAGAGGTCGACCGACGAAATTCCCCCAAATCTGAGGAGATATTCTTGAATAACTTTTTTTGTGAAGGTCGGAGAGACTTGCAAGTAGGCTCTACCCCCACTAAATGGGGTAGCGCGCATCGATCAGTACCATCCTTGAGCTTCTCCGACTTTCGGAAGGGTTAGGGTTAGGGTTAGGGATGAAAGCACATAGGAGAAAGAGATATTCTTGAATAACTTTTTTTGTGAAGGTCGGAGAGACTTGGAAAGTGGTTGCATCTGGACTAATTTGGGTCCTGCGGATCGATTGGTACCATCCCCGAGCTTGTACGACCTTCGGAAGAGGTCGACCGACGAAATTCCCCCAAATCTGAGGAGATATTCTTGAATAACTTTTTTTGTGAAGGTCGGAGAGACTTGCAAGTAGGCTCTACCCCCACTAAATGGGGTTGCGCGCATCGATCAGTACCATCCTTGAGCTTCTCCGACTTTCGGAAGGGTTAGGGTTAGGGTTAGGGATGAAAGCACATAGGAGAAAGAGATATTCTTGAATAACTTTTTTTGTGAAGGTCGGAGAGACTTGCAAGTAGGCTCTACCCCCACTAAATGGGGTAGCGCGCATCGATCGGTACCATCCTTGAGCTTCTCCGACTTTCGGAAGGGTTAGGGTTAGGGTTAGGGATGAAAGCACATAGGAGAAAGAGATATTCTTGAATAACTTTTTTTGTGAAGGTCGGAGAGACTTGGAAAGTGGTTGCATCTGGACTAATTTGGGTCCTGCGGATCGATTGGTACCATCCCCGAGCTTGTACGACCTTCGGAAGAGGTCGACCGACGAAATTCCCCCAAATCTGAGGAGATATTCTTGAATAACTTTTTTTGTGAAGGTCGGAGAGACTTGCAAGTAGGCTCTACCCCCACTAAATGGGGTTGCGCACATCGATCAGTACCATCCTTGAGCTTCTCCGACTTTCGGAAGGGTTAGGGTTAGGGTTAGGGATGAAAGCACATAGGAGAAAGAGATATTCTTGAATAACTTTTTTTGTGAAGGTCGGAGAGACTTGCAAGTAGGCTCTACCCCCACTAAATGGGGTAGCGCGCATCGATCGGTACCATCCTTGAGCTTCTCCGACTTTCGGAAGGGTTAGGGTTAGGGTTAGGGATGAAAGCACATAGGAGAAAGAGATATTCTTGAATAACTTTTTTTGTGAAGGTCGGAGAGACTTGCAAGTAGGCTCTACCCCCACTAAATGGGGTAGCGCGCATCGATCGGTACCATCCTTGAGCTTCTCCGACTTTCGGAAGGGTTAGGGTTAGGGTTAGGGATGAAAGCACATAGGAGAAAGAGATATTCTTGAATAACTTTTTTTGTGAAGGTCGGAGAGACTTGCAAGTAGGCTCTACCCCCACTAAATGGGGTAGCGCGCATCGATCGGTACCATCCTTGAGCTTCTCCGACTTTCGGAAGGGTTAGGGTTAGGGTTAGGGATGAAAGCACATAGGAGAAAGAGATATTCTTGAATAACTTTTTTTGTGAAGGTCGGAGAGACTTGGAAAGTGGTTGCATCTGGACTAATTTGGGTCCTGCGGATCGATTGGTACCATCCCCGAGCTTGTACGACCTTCGGAAGAGGTCGACCGACGAAATTCCCCCAAATCTGAGGAGATATTCTTGAATAACTTTTTTTGTGAAGGTCGGAGAGACTTGCAAGTAGGCTCTACCCCCACTAAATGGGGTTGCGCGCATCGATCGGTACCATCCTTGAGCTTCTCCGACTTTCGGAAGGGTTAGGGTTAGGGTTAGGGATGAAAGCACATAGGAGAAAGAGATATTCTTGAATAACTTTTTTTGTGAAGGTCGGAGAGACTTGCAAGTAGGCTCTACCCCCACTAAATGGGGTAGCGCGCATCGATCGGTACCATCCTTGAGCTTCTCCGACTTTCGGAAGGGTTAGGGTTAGGGTTAGGGATGAAAGCACATAGGAGAAAGAGATATTCTTGAATAACTTTTTTGGTGAAGGTCGGAGAGACTTGGAAAGTGGTTGCATCTGGACTAATTTGGGTCCTGCAGATCGATTGGTACCATCCCCGAGCTTGTACGACCTTCGGAAGAGGTCGACCGACGAAATTCCCCCAAAATCTGAGGAGATATTCTTGAATAACTTTTTTTGTGAAGGTCGGAGAGACTTGCAAGTAGGCTCTACCCCCACTAAATGGGGTTGCGCGCATCGATCAGTACCATCCTTGAGCTTCTCCGACTTTCGGAAGGGTTAGGGTTAGGGTTAGGGATGAAAGCACATAGGAGAAAGAGATATTCTTGAATAACTTTTTTTGTGAAGGTCGGAGAGACTTGCAAGTAGGCTCTACCCCCACTAAATGGGGTAGCGCGCATCGATCAGTACCATCCTTGAGCTTCTCCGACTTTCGGAAGGGTTAGGGTTAGGGTTAGGGATGAAAGCACATAGGAGAAAGAGATATTCTTGAATAACTTTTTTTGTGAAGGTCGGAGAGACTTGCAAGTAGGCTCTACCCCCACTAAATGGGGTAGCGCGCATCGATCGGTACCATCCTTGAGCTTCTCCGACTTTCGGAAGGGTTAGGGTTAGGGTTAGGGATGAAAGCACATAGGAGAAAGAGATATTCTTGAATAACTTTTTTTGTGAAGGTCGGAGAGACTTGCAAGTAGGCTCTACCCCCACTAAATGGGGTAGCGCGCATCGATCGGTACCATCCTTGAGCTTCTCCGACTTTCGGAAGGGTTAGGGTTAGGGTTAGGGATGAAAGCACATAGGAGAAAGAGATATTCTTGAATAACTTTTTTTGTGAAGGTCGGAGAGACTTGGAAAGTGGTTGCATCTGGACTAATTTGGGTCCTGCGGATCGATTGGTACCATCCCCGAGCTTGTACGACCTTCGGAAGAGGTCGACCGACGAAATTCCCCCAAATCTGAGGAGATATTCTTGAATAACTTTTTTTGTGAAGGTCGGAGAGACTTGCAAGTAGGCTCTACCCCCACTAAATGGGGTAGCGCGCATCGATCGGTACCATCCTTGAGCTTCTCCGACTTTCGGAAGGGTTAGGGTTAGGGTTAGGGATGAAAGCACATAGGAGAAAGAGATATTCTTGAATAACTTTTTTTGTGAAGGTCGGAGAGACTTGCAAGTAGGCTCTACCCCCACTAAATGGGGTAGCGCGCATCGATCGGTACCATCCTTGAGCTTCTCCGACTTTCGGAAGGGTTAGGGTTAGGGTTAGGGATGAAAGCACATAGGAGAAAGAGATATTCTTGAATAACTTTTTTTGTGAAGGTCGGAGAGACTTGGAAAGTGGTTGCATCTGAACTAATTTGGGTCCTGCGGATCGATTGGTACCATCCCCGAGCTTGTACGACCTTCGGAAGAGGTCGACCGACGAAATTCCCCCAAATCTGAGGAGATATTCTTGAATAACTTTTTTTGTGAAGGTCGGAGAGACTTGCAAGTAGGCTCTACCCCCACTAAATGGGGTTGCGCGCATCGATCAGTACCATCCTTGAGCTTCTCCGACTTTCGGAAGGGTTAGGGTTAGGGTTAGGGATGAAAGCACATAGGAGAAAGAGATATTCTTGAATAACTTTTTTTGTGAAGGTCGGAGAGACTTGCAAGTAGGCTCTACCCCCACTAAATGGGGTAGCGCGCATCGATCGGTACCATCTTTGAGCTTCTTCGACTTTCGGAAGGGTTAGGGTTAGGGTTAGGGATGAAAGCACATAGGAGAAAGAGATATTCTTGAATAACTTTTTTTGTGAAGGTCGGAGAGACTTGCAAGTAGGCTCTACCCCCACTAAATGGGGTAGCGCGCATCGATCGGTACCATCCTTGAGCTTCTCCGACTTTCGGAAGGGTTAGGGTTAGGGTTAGGGATGAAAGCACATAGGAGAAAGAGATATTCTTGAATAACTTTTTTTGTGAAGGTCGGAGAGACTTGCAAGTAGGCTCTACCCCCACTAAATGGGGTAGCGCGCATCGATCAGTACCATCCTTGAGCTTCTCCGACTTTCGGAAGGGTTAGGGTTAGGGTTAGGGATGAAAGCACATAGGAGAAAGAGATATTCTTGAATAACTTTTTTTGTGAAGGTCGGAGAGACTTGGAAAGTGGTTGCATCTGGACTAATTTGGGTCCTGCGGATCGATTGGTACCATCCCCGAGCTTGTACGTCCTTCGGAAGAGGTCGACCGACGAAATTCCCCCAAATCTGAGGAGATATTCTTGAATAACTTTTTTTGTGAAGGTCGGAGAGACTTGCAAGTAGGCTCTACCCCCACTAAATGGGGTTGCGCTCATCGATCGGTACCATCCTTGAGCTTCTCCGACTTTCGGAAGGGTTAGGGTTAGGGTTAGGGATGAAAGCACATAGGAGAAAGAGATATTCTTGAATAACTTTTTTTGTGAAGGTCGGAGAGACTTGCAAGTAGGCTCTACCCCCACTAAATGGGGTAGCGCGCATCGATCGGTACCATCCTTGAGCTTCTCCGACTTTCGGAAGGGTTAGGGTTAGGGTTAGGGATGAAAGCACATAGGAGAAAGAGATATTCTTGAATAACTTTTTTTGTGAAGGTCGGAGAGACTTGGAAAGTGGTTGCATCTGGACTAATTTGGGTTCCTGCAGATCGATTGGTACCATCCCCGAGCTTGTACGACCTTCGGAAGAGGTCGACCGACGAAATTCCCCCAAACTCTGAGGAGATATTCTTGAATAACTTTTTTTGTGAAGGTCGGAGAGACTTGCAAGTAGGCTCTACCCCCACTAAATGGGGTTGCGCGCATCGATCAGTACCATCCTTGAGCTTCTCCGACTTTCGGAAGGGTTAGGGTTAGGGTTAGGGATGAAAGCACATAGGAGAAAGAGATATTCTTGAATAACTTTTTTTGTGAAGGTCGGAGAGACTTGCAAGTAGGCTCTACCCCCACTAAATGGGGTAGCGCGCATCGATCAGTACCATCCTTGAGCTTCTCCGACTTTCGGAAGGGTTAGGGTTAGGGTTAGGGATGAAAGCACATAGGAGAAAGAGATATTCTTGAATAACTTTTTTTGTGAAGGTCGGAGAGACTTGCAAGTAGGCTCTACCCCCACTAAATGGGGTAGCGCGCATCGATCGGTACCATCCTTGAGCTTCTCCGACTTTCGGAAGGGTTAGGGTTAGGGTTAGGGATGAAAGCACATAGGAGAAAGAGATATTCTTGAATAACTTTTTTTGTGAAGGTCGGAGAGACTTGCAAGTAGGCTCTACCCCCACTAAATGGGGTAGCGCAAATCGATCGGTACCATCCTTGAGCTTCTCCGACTTTCGGAAGGGTTAGGGTTAGGGTTAGGGATGAAAGCACATAGGAGAAAGAGATATTCTTGAATAACTTTTTTTGTGAAGGTCGGAGAGACTTGGAAAGTGGTTGCATCTGGACTAATTTGGGTCCTGCGGATCGATTGGTACCATCCCCGAGCTTGTACGACCTTCGGAAGAGGTCGACCGACGAAATTCCCCCAAATCTGAGGAGATATTCTTGAATAACTTTTTTTGTGAAGGTCGGAGAGACTTGCAAGTAGGCTCTACCCCCACTAAATGGGGTAGCGCGCATCGATCGGTACCATCCTTGAGCTTCTCCGACTTTCGGAAGGGTTAGGGTTAGGGTTAGGGATGAAAGCACATAGGAGAAAGAGATATTCTTGAATAACTTTTTTTGTGAAGGTCGGAGAGACTTGCAAGTAGGCTCTACCCCCACTAAATGGGGTAGCGCGCATCGATCAGTACCATCCTTGAGCTTCTCCGACTTTCGGAAGGGTTAGGGTTAGGGTTAGGGATGAAAGCACATAGGAGAAAGAGATATTCTTGAATAACTTTTTTTGTGAAGGTCGGAGAGACTTGAAAAGTGGTTGCATCTGGACTAATTTGGGTCCTGCAGATCGATTGGTACCATCCCCGAGCTTGTACGACCTTCGGAAGAGGTCGACCGACGAAATTCCCCCAAATCTGAGGAGATATTCTTGAATAACTTTTTTTGTGAAGGTCGGAGAGACTTGCAAGTAGGCTCTACCCCCACTAAATGGGGTTGCGCGCATCGATCAGTACCATCCTTGAGCTTCTCCGACTTTCGGAAGGGTTAGGGTTAGGGTTAGGGATGAAAGCACATAGGAGAAAGAGATATTCTTGAATAACTTTTTTTGTGAAGGTCGGAGAGACTTGCAAGTAGGCTCTACCCCCACTAAATGGGGTAACGCGCATCGATCGGTACCATCCTTGAGCTTCTCCGACTTTCGGAAGGGTTAGGGTTAGGGTTAGGGATGAAAGCACATAGGAGAAAGAGATATTCTTGAATAACTTTTTTTGTGAAGGTCGGAGAGACTTGCAAGTAGGCTCTACCCCCACTAAATGGGGTAGCGCGCATCGATCGGTACCATCCTTGAGCTTCTCCGACTTTCGGAAGGGTTAGGGTTAGGGTTAGGGATGAAAGCACATAGGAGAAAGAGATATTCTTGAATAACTTTTTTTGTGAAGGTCGGAGAGACTTGCAAGTAGGCTCTACCCCCACTAAATGGGGTAGCGCGCATCGATCAGTACCATCCTTGAGCTTCTCCGACTTTCGGAAGGGTTAGGGTTAGGGTTAGGGATGAAAGCACATAGGAGAAAGAGATATTCTTGAATAACTTTTTTTGTGAAGGTCGGAGAGACTTGGAAAGTGGTTGCATCTGGACTAATTTGGGTCCTGCGGATCGATTGGTACCATCCCCGAGCTTGTACGACCTTCGGAAGAGGTCGACCGACGAAATTCCCCCAAATCTGAGGAGATATTCTTGAATAACTTTTTTTGTGAAGGTCGGAGAGACTTGCAAGTAGGCTCTACCCCCACTAAATGGGGTTGCGCGCATCGATCAGTACCATCCTTGAGCTTCTCCGACTTTCGGAAGGGTTAGGGTTAGGGTTAGGGATGAAAGCACATAGGAGAAAGAGATATTCTTGAATAACTTTTTTTGTGAAGGTCGGAGAGACTTGCAAGTAGGCTCTACCCCCACTAAATGGGGTAGCGCGCATCGATCGGTACCATCCTTGAGCTTCTCCGACTTTCGGAAGGGTTAGGGTTAGGGTTAGGGATGAAAGCACATAGGAGAAAGAGATATTCTTGAATAACTTTTTTTGTGAAGGTCGGAGAGACTTGGAAAGTGGTTGCATCTGGACTAATTTGGGTCCTGCGGATCGATTGGTACCATCCCCGAGCTTGTACGACCTTCGGAAGAGGTCGACCGACGAAATTCCCCCAAATCTGAGGAGATATTCTTGAATAACTTTTTTTGTGAAGGTCGGAGAGACTTGCAAGTAGGCTCTACCCCCACTAAATGGGGTTGCGCGCATCGATCGGTACCATCCTTGAGCTTCTCCGACTTTCGGAAGGGTTAGGGTTAGGGTTAGGGATGAAAGCACATAGGAGAAAGAGATATTCTTGAATAACTTTTTTTGTGAAGGTCGGAGAGACTTGCAAGTAGGCTCTACCCCCACTAAATGGGGTAGCGCGCATCGATCGGTACCATCCTTGAGCTTCTCCGACTTTCGGAAGGGTTAGGGTTAGGGTTAGGGATGAAAGCACATAGGAGAAAGAGATATTCTTGAATAACTTTTTTTGTGAAGGTCGGAGAGACTTGGAAAGTGGTTGCATCTGGACTAATTTGGGTCCTGCAGATCGATTGGTACCATCCCCGAGCTTGTACGACCTTCGGAAGAGGTCGACCGACGAAATTCCCCCAAAATCTGAGGAGATATTCTTGAATAACTTTTTTTGTGAAGGTCGGAGAGACTTGCAAGTAGGCTCTACCCCCACTAAATGGGGTTGCGCGCATCGATCAGTACCATCCTTGAGCTTCTCCGACTTTCGGAAGGGTTAGGGTTAGGGTTAGGGATGAAAGCACATAGGAGAAAGAGATATTCTTGAATAACTTTTTTTGTGAAGGTCGGAGAGACTTGCAAGTAGGCTCTACCCCCACTAAATGGGGTAACGCGCATCGATCGGTACCATCCTTGAGCTTCTCCGACTTTCGGAAGGGTTAGGGTTAGGGTTAGGGATGAAAGCACATAGGAGAAAGAGATATTCTTGAATAACTTTTTTTGTGAAGGTCGGAGAGACTTGCAAGTAGGCTCTACCCCCACTAAATGGGGTAGCGCGCATCGATCGGTACCATCCTTGAGCTTCTCCGACTTTCGGAAGGGTTAGGGTTAGGGTTAGGGATGAAAGCACATAGGAGAAAGAGATATTCTTGAATAACTTTTTTTGTGAAGGTCGGAGAGACTTGCAAGTAGGCTCTACCCCCACTAAATGGGGTAGCGCGCATCGATCGGTACCATCCTTGAGCTTCTCCGACTTTCGGAAGGGTTAGGGTTAGGGTTAGGGATGAAAGCACATAGGAGAAAGAGATATTCTTGAATAACTTTTTTTGTGAAGGTCGGAGAGACTTGGAAAGTGGTTGCATCTGGACTAATTTGGGTCCTGCGGATCGATTGGTACCATCCCCGAGCTTGTACGACCTTCGGAAGAGGTCGACCGACGAAATTCCCCCAAATCTGAGGAGATATTCTTGAATAACTTTTTTTGTGAAGGTCGGAGAGACTTGCAAGTAGGCTCTACCCCCACTAAATGGGGTAGCGCGCATCGATCGGTACCATCCTTGAGCTTCTCCGACTTTCGGAAGGGTTAGGGTTAGGGTTAGGGATGAAAGCACATAGGAGAAAGAGATATTCTTGAATAACTTTTTTTGTGAAGGTCGGAGAGACTTGCAAGTAGGCTCTACCCCCACTAAATGGGGTAGCGCGCATCGATCGGTACCATCCTTGAGCTTCTCCGACTTTCGGAAGGGTTAGGGTTAGGGTTAGGGATGAAAGCACATAGGAGAAAGAGATATTCTTGAATAACTTTTTTTGTGAAGGTCGGAGAGACTTGGAAAGTGGTTGCATCTGGACTAATTTGGGTCCTGCGGATCGATTGGTACCATCCCCGAGCTTGTACGACCTTCGAAAGAGGTCGACCGACGAAATTCCCCCAAATCTGAGGAGATATTCTTGAATAACTTTTTTTGTGAAGGTCGGAGAGACTTGCAAGTAGGCTCTACCCCCACTAAATGGGGTTGCGCGCATCGATCAGTACCATCCTTGAGCTTCTCCGACTTTCGGAAGGGTTAGGGTTAGGGTTAGGGATGAAAGCACATAGGAGAAAGAGATATTCTTGAATAACTTTTTCTGTGAAGGTCGGAGAGACTTGCAAGTAGGCTCTACCCCCACTAAATGGGGTAGCGCGCATCGATCAGTACCATCCTTGAGCTTCTCCGACTTTCGGAAGGGTTAGGGTTAGGGATGAAAGCACATAGGAGAAAGAGATATTCTTGAATAACTTTTTTTGTGAAGGTCGGAGAGACTTGCAAGTAGGCTCTACCCCCACTAAATGGGGTAGCGCGCATCGATCGGTACCATCCTTGAGCTTCTCCGACTTTCGGAAGGGTTAGGGTTAGGGTTAGGGATGAAAGCACATAGGAGAAAGAGATATTCTTGAATAACTTTTTTTGTGAAGGTCGGAGAGACTTGCAAGTAGGCTCTACCCCCACTAAATGGGGTAGCGCGCATCGATCGGTACCATCCTTGAGCTTCTCCGACTTTCGGAAGGGTTAGGGTTAGGGTTAGGGATGAAAGCACATAGGAGAAAGAGATATTCTTGAATAACTTTTTTTGTGAAGGTCGGAGAGACTTGGAAAGTGGTTGCATCTGGACTAATTTGGGTCCTGCGGATCGATTGGTACCATCCCCGAGCTTGTACGACCTTCGGAAGAGGTCGACCGACGAAATTCCCCCAAATCTGAGGAGATATTCTTGAATAACTTTTTTTGTGAAGGTCGGAGAGACTTGCAAGTAGGCTCTACCCCCACTAAATGGGGTTGCGCACATCGATCGGTACCATCCTTGAGCTTCTCCGACTTTCGGAAGGGTTAGGGTTAGGGTTAGGGATGAAAGCACATAGGAGAAAGAGATATTCTTGAATAAATTTTTTTGTGAAGGTCGGAGAGACTTGCAAGTAGGCTCTACCCCCACTAAATGGGGTAGCGCGCATCGATCGGTACCATCCTTGAGCTTCTCCGACTTTCGGAAGGGTTAGGGTTAGGGTTAGGGATGAAAGCACATAGGAGAAAGAGATATTCTTGAATAACTTTTTTTTTGAAGGTCGGAGAGACTTGGAAAGTGGTTGCATCTGGACTAATTTGGGTCCTGCAGATCGATTGGTACCATCCCCGAGCTTGTACGACCTTCGGAAGAGGTCGACCGACGAAATTCCCCCAAAATCTGAGGAGATATTCTTGAATAACTTTTTTTGTGAAGGTCGGAGAGACTTGCAAGTAGGCTCTACCCCCACTAAATGGGGTTGCGCGCATCGATCAGTACCATCCTTGAGCTTCTCCGACTTTCGGAAGGGTTAGGGTTAGGGTTAGGGATGAAAGCACATAGGAGAAAGAGATATTCTTGAATAACTTTTTTTGTGAAGGTCGGAGAGACTTGCAAGTAGGCTTTACCCCCACTAAATGGGGTAGCGCGCATCGATCAGTACCATCCTTGAGCTTCTCCGACTTTCGGAAGGGTTAGGGTTAGGGTTAGGGATGAAAGCACATAGGAGAAAGAGATATTCTTGAATAACTTTTTTTGTGAAGGTCGGAGAGACTTGCAAGTAGGCTCTACCCCCACTAAATGGGGTAGCGCGCATCGATCGGTACCATCCTTGAGCTTCTCCGACTTTCGGAAGGGTTAGGGTTAGGGTTAGGGATGAAAGCACATAGGAGAAAGAGATATTCTTGAATAACTTTTTTTGTGAAGGTCGGAGAGACTTGCAAGTAGGCTCTACCCCCACTAAATGGGGTAGCGCGCATCGATCGGTACCATCCTTGAGCTTCTCCGACTTTCGGAAGGGTTAGGGTTAGGGTTAGGGATGAAAGCACATAGGAGAAAGAGATATTCTTGAATAACTTTTTTTGTGAAGGTCGGAGAGACTTGCAAGTAGGCTCTACCCCCACTAAATGGGGTAGCACGCATCGATCGGTACCATCCTTGAGCTTCTCCGACTTTCGGAAGGGTTAGGGTTAGGGTTAGGGATGAAAGCACATAGGAGAAAGAGATATTCTTGAATAACTTTTTTTGTGAAGGTCGGAGAGACTTGCAAGTAGGCTCTACCCCCACTAAATGGGGTAGCGCGCATCGATCGGTACCATCCTTGAGCTTCTCCGACTTTCGGAAGGGTTAGGGTTAGGGTTAGGGATGAAAGCACATAGGAGAAAGAGATATTCTTGAATAACTTTTTTTGTGAAGGTCGGAGAGACTTGGAAAGTGGTTGCATCTGGACTAATTTGGGTCCTGCGGATCGATTGGTACCATCCCCGAGCTTGTACGACCTTCGGAAGAGGTCGACCGACGAAATTCCCCCAAATCTGAGGAGATATTCTTGAATAACTTTTTTTGTGAAGGTCGGAGAGACTTGCAAGTAGGCTCTACCCCCACTAAATGGGGTTGCGCGCATCGATCAGTACCATCCTTGAGCTTCTCCGACTTTCGGAAGGGTTAGGGTTAGGGTTAGGGATGAAAGCACATAGGAGAAAGAGATATTCTTGAATAACTTTTTTTGTGAAAGTCGGAGAGACTTGCAAGTAGGCTCTACCCCCACTAAATGGGGTAACGCGCATCGATCGGTACCATCCTTGAGCTTCTCCGACTTTCGGAAGGGTTAGGGTTAGGGTTAGGGATGAAAGCACATAGGAGAAAGAGATATTCTTGAATAACTTTTTTTGTGAAGGTCGGAGAGACTTGCAAGTAGGCTCTACCCCCACTAAATGGGGTAGCGCGCATCGATCGGTACCATCCTTGAGCTTCTCCGACTTTCGGAAGGGTTAGGGTTAGGGTTAGGGATGAAAGCACATAGGAGAAAGAGATATTCTTGAATAACTTTTTTTGTGAAGGTCGGAGAGACTTGCAAGTAGGCTCTACCCCCACTAAATGGGGTAGCGCGCATCGATCGGTACCATCCTTGAGCTTCTCCGACTTTCGGAAGGGTTAGGGTTAGGGTTAGGGATGAAAGCACATAGGAGAAAGAGATATTCTTGAATAACTTTTTTTGTGAAGGTCGGAGAGACTTGGAAAGTGGTTGCATCTGGACTAATTTGGGTCCTGCGGATCGATTGGTACCATCCCCGAGCTTGTACGACCTTCGGAAGAGGTCGACCGACGAAATTCCCCCAAATCTGAGGAGATATTCTTGAATAACTTTTTTTGTGAAGGTCGGAGAGACTTGCAAGTAGGCTCTACCCCCACTAAATGGGGTAGCGCGCATCGATCGGTACCATCCTTGAGCTTCTCCGACTTTCGGAAGGGTTAGGGTTAGGGTTAGGGATGAAAGCACATAGGAGAAAGAGATATTCTTGAATAACTTTTTTTGTGAAGGTCGGAGAGACTTGCAAGTAGGCTCTACCCCCACTAAATGGGGTAGCGCGCATCGATCGGTACCATCCTTGAGCTTCTCCGACTTTCGGAAGGGTTAGGGTTAGGGTTAGGGATGAAAGCACATAGGAGAAAGAGATATTCTTGAATAACTTTTTTTGTGAAGGTCGGAGAGACTTGGAAAGTGGTTGCATCTGGACTAATTTGGGTCCTGCGGATCGATTGGTACCATCCCCGAGCTTGTACGACCTTCGAAAGAGGTCGACCGACGAAATTCCCCCAAATCTGAGGAGATATTCTTGAATAACTTTTTTTGTGAAGGTCGGAGAGACTTGCAAGTAGGCTCTACCCCCACTAAATGGGGTTGCGCGCATCGATCAGTACCATCCTTGAGCTTCTCCGACTTTCGGAAGGGTTAGGGTTAGGGTTAGGGATGAAAGCACATAGGAGAAAGAGATATTCTTGAATAACTTTTTCTGTGAAGGTCGGAGAGACTTGCAAGTAGGCTCTACCCCCACTAAATGGGGTAGCGCGCATCGATCAGTACCATCCTTGAGCTTCTCCGACTTTCGGAAGGGTTAGGGTTAGGGATGAAAGCACATAGGAGAAAGAGATATTCTTGAATAACTTTTTTTGTGAAGGTCGGAGAGACTTGCAAGTAGGCTCTACCCCCACTAAATGGGGTAGCGCGCATCGATCGGTACCATCCTTGAGCTTCTCCGACTTTCGGAAGGGTTAGGGTTAGGGTTAGGGATGAAAGCACATAGGAGAAAGAGATATTCTTGAATAACTTTTTTTGTGAAGGTCGGAGAGACTTGCAAGTAGGCTCTACCCCCACTAAATGGGGTAGCGCGCATCGATCGGTACCATCCTTGAGCTTCTCCGACTTTCGGAAGGGTTAGGGTTAGGGTTAGGGATGAAAGCACATAGGAGAAAGAGATATTCTTGAATAACTTTTTTTGTGAAGGTCGGAGAGACTTGGAAAGTGGTTGCATCTGGACTAATTTGGGTCCTGCGGATCGATTGGTACCATCCCCGAGCTTGTACGACCTTCGGAAGAGGTCGACCGACGAAATTCCCCCAAATCTGAGGAGATATTCTTGAATAACTTTTTTTGTGAAGGTCGGAGAGACTTGCAAGTAGGCTCTACCCCCACTAAATGGGGTTGCGCACATCGATCGGTACCATCCTTGAGCTTCTCCGACTTTCGGAAGGGTTAGGGTTAGGGTTAGGGATGAAAGCACATAGGAGAAAGAGATATTCTTGAATAAATTTTTTTGTGAAGGTCGGAGAGACTTGCAAGTAGGCTCTACCCCCACTAAATGGGGTAGCGCGCATCGATCGGTACCATCCTTGAGCTTCTCCGACTTTCGGAAGGGTTAGGGTTAGGGTTAGGGATGAAAGCACATAGGAGAAAGAGATATTCTTGAATAACTTTTTTTTTGAAGGTCGGAGAGACTTGGAAAGTGGTTGCATCTGGACTAATTTGGGTCCTGCAGATCGATTGGTACCATCCCCGAGCTTGTACGACCTTCGGAAGAGGTCGACCGACGAAATTCCCCCAAAATCTGAGGAGATATTCTTGAATAACTTTTTTTGTGAAGGTCGGAGAGACTTGCAAGTAGGCTCTACCCCCACTAAATGGGGTTGCGCGCATCGATCAGTACCATCCTTGAGCTTCTCCGACTTTCGGAAGGGTTAGGGTTAGGGTTAGGGATGAAAGCACATAGGAGAAAGAGATATTCTTGAATAACTTTTTTTGTGAAGGTCGGAGAGACTTGCAAGTAGGCTTTACCCCCACTAAATGGGGTAGCGCGCATCGATCAGTACCATCCTTGAGCTTCTCCGACTTTCGGAAGGGTTAGGGTTAGGGTTAGGGATGAAAGCACATAGGAGAAAGAGATATTCTTGAATAACTTTTTTTGTGAAGGTCGGAGAGACTTGCAAGTAGGCTCTACCCCCACTAAATGGGGTAGCGCGCATCGATCGGTACCATCCTTGAGCTTCTCCGACTTTCGGAAGGGTTAGGGTTAGGGTTAAGGATGAAAGCACATAGGAGAAAGAGATATTCTTGAATAACTTTTTTTGTGAAGGTCGGAGAGACTTGCAAGTAGGCTCTACCCCCACTAAATGGGGTAGCGCGCATCGATCGGTACCATCCTTGAGCTTCTCCGACTTTCGGAAGGGTTAGGGTTAGGGTTAGGGATGAAAGCACATAGGAGAAAGAGATATTCTTGAATAACTTTTTTTGTGAAGGTCGGAGAGACTTGCAAGTAGGCTCTACCCCCACTAAATGGGGTAGCACGCATCGATCGGTACCATCCTTGAGCTTCTCCGACTTTCGGAAGGGTTAGGGTTAGGGTTAGGGATGAAAGCACATAGGAGAAAGAGATATTCTTGAATAACTTTTTTTGTGAAGGTCGGAGAGACTTGCAAGTAGGCTCTACCCCCACTAAATGGGGTAGCGCGCATCGATCGGTACCATCCTTGAGCTTCTCCGACTTTCGGAAGGGTTAGGGTTAGGGTTAGGGATGAAAGCACATAGGAGAAAGAGATATTCTTGAATAACTTTTTTTGTGAAGGTCGGAGAGACTTGGAAAGTGGTTGCATCTGGACTAATTTGGGTCCTGCGGATCGATTGGTACCATCCCCGAGCTTGTACGACCTTCGGAAGAGGTCGACCGACGAAATTCCCCCAAATCTGAGGAGATATTCTTGAATAACTTTTTTTGTGAAGGTCGGAGAGACTTGCAAGTAGGCTCTACCCCCACTAAATGGGGTTGCGCGCATCGATCAGTACCATCCTTGAGCTTCTCCGACTTTCGGAAGGGTTAGGGTTAGGGTTAGGGATGAAAGCACATAGGAGAAAGAGATATTCTTGAATAACTTTTTTTGTGAAAGTCGGAGAGACTTGCAAGTAGGCTCTACCCCCACTAAATGGGGTAACGCGCATCGATCGGTACCATCCTTGAGCTTCTCCGACTTTCGGAAGGGTTAGGGTTAGGGTTAGGGATGAAAGCACATAGGAGAAAGAGATATTCTTGAATAACTTTTTTTGTGAAGGTCGGAGAGACTTGCAAGTAGGCTCTACCCCCACTAAATGGGGTAGCGCGCATCGATCGATACCATCCCTGAGCTTCTCCGACTTTCGGAAGGGTTAGGGTTAGGGTTAGGGATGAAAGCACATAGGAGAAAGAGATATTCTTGAATAACTTTTTTTGTGAAGGTCGGAGAGACTTGCAAGTAGGCTCTACCCCCACTAAATGGGGTAGCGCGCATCGATCGGTACCATCCTTGAGCTTCTCCGACTTTCGGAAGGGTTAGGGTTAGGGTTAGGGATGAAAGCACATAGGAGAAAGAGATATTCTTGAATAACTTTTTTTGTGAAGGTCGGAGAGACTTGGAAAGTGGTTGCATCTGGACTAATTTGGGTCCTGCGGATCGATTGGTACCATCCCCGAGCTTGTACGACCTTCGGAAGAGGTCGACCGACGAAATTCCCCCAAATCTGAGGAGATATTCTTGAATAACTTTTTTTGTGAAGGTCGGAGAGACTTGCAAGTAGGCTCTACCCCCACTAAATGGGGTTGCGCGCATCGATCGGTACCATCCTTGAGCTTCTCCGACTTTCGGAAGGGTTAGGGTTAGGGTTAGGGATGAAAGCACATAGGAGAAAGAGATATTCTTGAATAACTTTTTTTGTGAAGGTCGGAGAGACTTGCAAGTAGGCTCTACCCCCACTAAATGGGGTAGCGCGCATCGATCGGTACCATCCTTGAGCTTCTCCGACTTTCGGAAGGGTTAGGGTTAGGGATGAAAGCACATAGGAGAAAGAGATATTCTTGAATAACTTTTTTTGTGAAGGTCGGAGAGACTTGGAAAGTGGTTGCATCTGGACTAATTTGGGTCCTGCAGATCGATTGGTACCATCCCCGAGCTTGTACGACCTTCGGAAGAGGTCGACCGACGAAATTCCCCCAAAATCTGAGGAGATATTCTTGAATAACTTTTTTTGTGAAGGTCGGAGAGACTTGCAAGTAGGCTCTACCCCCACTAAATGGGGTTGCGCGCATCGATCAGTACCATCCTTGAGCTTCTCCGACTTTCGGAAGGGTTAGGGTTAGGGTTAGGGATGAAAGCACATAGGAGAAAGAGATATTCTTGAATAACTTTTTTTGTGAAGGTCGGAGAGACTTGCAAGTAGGCTCTACCCCCACTAAATGGGGTAACGCGCATCGATCGGTACCATCCTTGAGCTTCTCCGACTTTCGGAAGGGTTAGGGTTAGGGTTAGGGATGAAAGCACATAGGAGAAAGAGATATTCTTGAATAACTTTTTTTGTGAAGGTCGGAGAGACTTGCAAGTAGGCTCTACCCCCACTAAATGGGGTAGCGCGCATCGATCGGTACCATCCTTGAGCTTCTCCGACTTTCGGAAGGGTTAGGGTTAGGGTTAGGGATGAAAGCACATAGGAGAAAGAGATATTCTTGAATAACTTTTTTTGTGAAGGTCGGAGAGACTTGCAAGTAGGCTCTACCCCCACTAAATGGGGTAGCGCGCATCGATCGGTACCATCCTTGAGCTTCTCCGACTTTCGGAAGGGTTAGGGTTAGGGTTAGGGATGAAAGCACATAGGAGAAAGAGATATTCTTGAATAACTTTTTTTGTGAAGGTCGGAGAGACTTGGAAAGTGGTTGCATCTGGACTAATTTGGGTCCTGCGGATCGATTGGTACCATCCCCGAGCTTGTACGACCTTCGGAAGAGGTCGACCGACGAAATTCCCCCAAATCTGAGGAGATATTCTTGAATAACTTTTTTTGTGAAGGTCGGAGAGACTTGCAAGTAGGCTCTACCCCCACTAAATGGGGTAGCGCGCATCGATCAGTACCATCCTTGAGCTTCTCCGACTTTCGGAAGGGTTAGGGTTAGGGTTAGGGATGAAAGCACATAGGAGAAAGAGATATTCTTGAATAACTTTTTTTGTGAAAGTCGGAGAGACTTGCAAGTAGGCTCTACCCCCACTAAATGGGGTAACGCGCATCGATCGGTACCATCCTTGAGCTTCTCCGACTTTCGGAAGGGTTAGGGTTAGGGTTAGGGATGAAAGCACATAGGAGAAAGAGATATTCTTGAATAACTTTTTTTGTGAAGGTCGGAGAGACTTGCAAGTAGGCTCTACCCCCACTAAATGGGGTAGCGCGCATCGATCGATACCATCCCTGAGCTTCTCCGACTTTCGGAAGGGTTAGGGTTAGGGTTAGGGATGAAAGCACATAGGAGAAAGAGATATTCTTGAATAACTTTTTTTGTGAAGGTCGGAGAGACTTGCAAGTAGGCTCTACCCCCACTAAATAGGGTAGCGCGCATCGATCGGTACCATCCTTGAGCTTCTCCGACTTTCGGAAGGGTTAGGGTTAGGGTTAGGGATGAAAGCACATAGGAGAAAGAGATATTCTTGAATAACTTTTTTTGTGAAGGTCGGAGAGACTTGGAAAGTGGTTGCATCTGGACTAATTTGGGTCCTGCGGATCGATTGGTACCATCCCCGAGCTTGTACGACCTTCGGAAGAGGTCGACCGACGAAATTCCCCCAAATCTGAGGAGATATTCTTGAATAACTTTTTTTGTGAAGGTCGGAGAGACTTGCAAGTAGGCTCTACCCCCACTAAATGGGGTTGCGCGCATCGATCGGTACCATCCTTGAGCTTCTCCGACTTTCGGAAGGGTTAGGGTTAGGGTTAGGGATGAAAGCACATAGGAGAAAGAGATATTCTTGAATAACTTTTTTTGTGAAGGTCGGAGAGACTTGCAAGTAGGCTCTACCCCCACTAAATGGGGTAGCGCGCATCGATCGGTACCATCCTTGAGCTTCTCCGACTTTCGGAAGGGTTAGGGTTAGGGATGAAAGCACATAGGAGAAAGAGATATTCTTGAATAACTTTTTTTGTGAAGGTCGGAGAGACTTGGAAAGTGGTTGCATCTGGACTAATTTGGGTCCTGCAGATCGATTGGTACCATCCCCGAGCTTGTACGACCTTCGGAAGAGGTCGACCGACGAAATTCCCCCAAAATCTGAGGAGATATTCTTGAATAACTTTTTTTGTGAAGGTCGGAGAGACTTGCAAGTAGGCTCTACCCCCACTAAATGGGGTTGCGCGCATCGATCAGTACCATCCTTGAGCTTCTCCGACTTTCGGAAGGGTTAGGGTTAGGGTTAGGGATGAAAGCACATAGGAGAAAGAGATATTCTTGAATAACTTTTTTTGTGAAGGTCGGAGAGACTTGCAAGTAGGCTCTACCCCCACTAAATGGGGTAACGCGCATCGATCGGTACCATCCTTGAGCTTCTCCGACTTTCGGAAGGGTTAGGGTTAGGGTTAGGGATGAAAGCACATAGGAGAAAGAGATATTCTTGAATAACTTTTTTTGTGAAGGTCGGAGAGACTTGCAAGTAGGCTCTACCCCCACTAAATGGGGTAGCGCGCATCGATCGGTACCATCCTTGAGCTTCTCCGACTTTCGGAAGGGTTAGGGTTAGGGTTAGGGATGAAAGCACATAGGAGAAAGAGATATTCTTGAATAACTTTTTTTGTGAAGGTCGGAGAGACTTGCAAGTAGGCTCTACCCCCACTAAATGGGGTAGCGCGCATCGATCGGTACCATCCTTGAGCTTCTCCGACTTTCGGAAGGGTTAGGGTTAGGGTTAGGGATGAAAGCACATAGGAGAAAGAGATATTCTTGAATAACTTTTTTTGTGAAGGTCGGAGAGACTTGGAAAGTGGTTGCATCTGGACTAATTTGGGTCCTGCGGATCGATTGGTACCATCCCCGAGCTTGTACAACCTTCGGAAGAGGTCGACCGACGAAATTCCCCCAAATCTGAGGAGATATTCTTGAATAACTTTTTTTGTGAAGGTCGGAGAGACTTGCAAGTAGGCTCTACCCCCACTAAATGGGGTAGCGCGCATCGATCGGTACCATCCTTGAGCTTCTCCGACTTTCGGAAGGGTTAGGGTTAGGGTTAGGGATGAAAGCACATAGGAGAAAGAGATATTCTTGAATAACTTTTTTTGTGAAGGTCGGAGAGACTTGCAAGTAGGCTCTACCCCCACTAAATGGGGTAGCGCGCATCGATCGGTACCATCCTTGAGCTTCTCCGACTTTCGGAAGGGTTAGGGTTAGGGATGAAAGCACATAGGAGAAAGAGATATTCTTGAATAACTTTTTTTGTGAAGGTCGGAGAGACTTGGAAAGTGGTTGCATCTGGACTAATTTGGGTCCTGCGGATCGATTGGTACCATCCCCGAGCTTGTACGACCTTCGAAAGAGGTCGACCGACGAAATTCCCCCAAATCTGAGGAGATATTCTTGAATAACTTTTTTTGTGAAGGTCGGAGAGACTTGCAAGTAGGCTCTACCCCCACTAAATGGGGTTGCACGCATCGATCAGTACCATCCTTGAGCTTCTCCGACTTTCGGAAGGGTTAGGGTTAGGGTTAGGGATGAAAGCACATAGGAGAAAGAGATATTCTTGAATAACTTTTTTTGTGAAGGTCGGAGAGACTTGCAAGTAGGCTCTACCCCCACTAAATGGGGTAGCGCGCATCGATCGGTACCATCCTTGAGCTTCTCCGACTTTCGGAAGGGTTAGGGTTAGGGTTAGGGATGAAAGCACATAGGAGAAAGAGATATTCTTGAATAACTTTTTTTGTGAAGGTCGGAGAGACTTGCAAGTAGGCTCTACCCCCACTAAATGGGGTAGCGCGCATCGATCGGTACCATCCTTGAGCTTCTCCGACTTTCGGAAGGGTTAGGGTTAGGGTTAGGGATGAAAGCACATAGGAGAAAGAGATATTCTTGAATAACTTTTTTTGTGAAGGTCGGAGAGACTTGCAAGTAGGCTCTACCCCCACTAAATGGGGTAGCGCGCATCGATCGGTACCATCCTTGAGCTTCTCCGACTTTCGGAAGGGTTAGGGTTAGGGTTAGGGATGAAAGCACATAGGAGAAAGAGATATTCTTGAATAACTTTTTTTGTGAAGGTCGGAGAGACTTGCAAGTAGGCTCTACCCCCACTAAATGGGGTAGCGCGCATCGATCGGTACCATCCTTGAGCTTCTCCGACTTTCGGAAGGGTTAGGGTTAGGGTTAGGGATGAAAGCACATAGGAGAAAGAGATATTCTTGAATAACTTTTTTTGTGAAGGTCGGAGAGACTTGGAAAGTGGTTGCATCTGGACTAATTTGGGTCCTGCGGATCGATTGGTACCATCCCCGAGCTTGTACGACCTTCGGAAGAGGTCGACCGACGAAATTCCCCCAAATCTGAGGAGATATTCTTGAATAACTTTTTTTGTGAAGGTCGGAGAGACTTGCAAGTAGGCTCTACCCCCACTAAATGGGGTTGCACGCATCGATCAGTACCATCCTTGAGCTTCTCCGACTTTCGGAAGGGTTAGGGTTAGGGTTAGGGATGAAAGCACATAGGAGAAAGAGATATTCTTGAATAACTTTTTTTGTGAAAGTCGGAGAGACTTGCAAGTAGGCTCTACCCCCACTAAATGGGGTAACGCGCATCGATCGGTACCATCCTTGAGCTTCTCCGACTTTCGGAAGGGTTAGGGTTAGGGTTAGGGATGAAAGCACATAGGAGAAAGAGATATTCTTGAATAACTTTTTTTGTGAAGGTCGGAGAGACTTGCAAGTAGGCTCTACCCCCACTAAATGGGGTAGCGCGCATCGATCGATACCATCCCTGAGCTTCTCCGACTTTTGGAAGGGTTAGGGTTAGGGTTAGGGATGAAAGCACATAGGAGAAAGAGATATTCTTGAATAACTTTTTTTGTGAAGGTCGGAGAGACTTGCAAGTAGGCTCTACCCCCACTAAATGGGGTAGCGCGCATCGATCGGTACCATCCTTGAGCTTCTCCGACTTTCGGAAGGGTTAGGGTTAGGGTTAGGGATGAAAGCACATAGGAGAGAGAGATATTCTTGAATAACTTTTTTTGTGAAGGTCGGAGAGACTTGGAAAGTGGTTGCATCTGGACTAATTTGGGTCCTGCGGATCGATTGGTACCATCCCCGAGCTTGTACGACCTTCGGAAGAGGTCGACCGACGAAATTCCCCCAAATCTGAGGAGATATTCTTGAATAACTTTTTTTGTGAAGGTCGGAGAGACTTGCAAGTAGGCTCTACCCCCACTAAATGGGGTTGCGCGCATCGATCGGTACCATCCTTGAGCTTCTCCGACTTTCGGAAGGGTTAGGGTTAGGGTTAGGGATGAAAGCACATAGGAGAAAGAGATATTCTTGAATAACTTTTTTTGTGAAGGTCGGAGAGACTTGCAAGTAGGCTCTACCCCCACTAAATGGGGTAGCGCGCATCGATCGGTACCATCCTTGAGCTTCTCCGACTTTCGGAAGGGTTAGGGTTAGGGTTAGGGATGAAAGCACATAGGAGAAAGAGATATTCTTGAATAACTTTTTTTGTGAAGGTCGGAGAGACTTGGAAAGTGGTTGCATCTGGACTAATTTGGGTCCTGCAGATCGATTGGTACCATCCCCGAGCTTGTACGACCTTCGGAAGAGGTCGACCGACGAAATTCCCCCAAAATCTGAGGAGATATTCTTGAATAACTTTTTTTGTGAAGGTCGGAGAGACTTGCAAGTAGGCTCTACCCCCACTAAATGGGGTTGCGCGCATCGATCAGTACCATCCTTGAGCTTCTCCGACTTTCGGAAGGGTTAGGGTTAGGGTTAGGGATGAAAGCACATAGGAGAAAGAGATATTCTTGAATAACTTTTTTTGTGAAGGTCGGAGAGACTTGCAAGTAGGCTCTACCCCCACTAAATGGGGTAACGCGCATCGATCGGTACCATCCTTGAGCTTCTCCGACTTTCGGAAGGGTTAGGGTTAGGGTTAGGGATGAAAGCACATAGGAGAAAGAGATATTCTTGAATAACTTTTTTTGTGAAGGTCGGAGAGACTTGCAAGTAGGCTCTACCCCCACTAAATGGGGTAGCGCGCATCGATCGGTACCATCCTTGAGCTTCTCCGACTTTCGGAAGGGTTAGGGTTAGGGTTAGGGATGAAAGCACATAGGAGAAAGAGATATTCTTGAATAACTTTTTTTGTGAAGGTCGGAGAGACTTGCAAGTAGGCTCTACCCCCACTAAATGGGGTAGCGCGCATCGATCGGTACCATCTTTGAGCTTCTCCGACTTTCGGAAGGGTTAGGGTTAGGGTTAGGGATGAAAGCACATAGGAGAAAGAGATATTCTTGAATAACTTTTTTTGTGAAGGTCGGAGAGACTTGGAAAGTGGTTGCATCTGGACTAATTTGGGTCCTGCGGATCGATTGGTACCATCCCCGAGCTTGTACGACCTTCGGAAGAGGTCGACCGACGAAATTCCCCCAAATCTGAGGAGATATTCTTGAATAACTTTTTTTGTGAAGGTCGGAGAGACTTGCAAGTAGGCTCTACCCCCACTAAATGGGGTAGCGCGCATCGATCGGTACCATCCTTGAGCTTCTCCGACTTTCGGAAGGGTTAGGGTTAGGGTTAGGGATGAAAGCACATAGGAGAAAGAGATATTCTTGAATAACTTTTTTTGTGAAGGTCGGAGAGACTTGCAAGTAGGCTCTACCCCCACTAAATGGGGTAGCGCGCATCGATCGGTACCATCCTTGAGCTTCTCCGACTTTCGGAAGGGTTAGGGTTAGGGTTAGGGATGAAAGCACATAGGAGAAAGAGATATTCTTGAATAACTTTTTTTGTGAAGGTCGGAGAGACTTGGAAAGTGGTTGCATCTGGACTAATTTGGGTCCTGCGGATCGATTGGTACCATCCCCGAGCTTGTACGACCTTCGAAAGAGGTCGACCGACGAAATTCCCCCAAATCTGAGGAGATATTCTTGAATAACTTTTTTTGTGAAGGTCGGAGAGACTTGCAAGTAGGCTCTACCCCCACTAAATGGGGTTGCGCGCATCGATCAGTACCATCCTTGAGCTTCTCCGACTTTCGGAAGGGTTAGGGTTAGGGATGAAAGCACATAGGAGAAAGAGATATTCTTGAATAACTTTTTTTGTGAAGGTCGGAGAGACTTGCAAGTAGGCTTTACCCCCACTAAATGGGGTAGCGCGCATCGATCGGTACCATCCTTGAGCTTCTCCGACTTTCGGAAGGGTTAGGGTTAGGGATGAAAGCACATAGGAGAAAGAGATATTCTTGAATAACTTTTTTTGTGAAGGTCGGAGAGACTTGCAAGTAGGCTCTACCCCCACTAAATGGGGTAGCGCGCATCGATCGGTACCATCTTTGAGCTTCTCCGACTTTCGGAAGGGTTAGGGTTAGGGTTAGGGATGAAAGCACATAGGAGAAAGAGATATTCTTGAATAACTTTTTTTGTGAAGGTCGGAGAGACTTGCAAGTAGGCTCTACCTCCACTAAATGGGGTAGCGCGCATCGATCGGTACCATCCTTGAGCTTCTCCGACTTTCGGAAGGGTTAGGGTTAGGGTTAGGGATGAAAGCACATAGGAGAAAGAGATATTCTTGAATAACTTTTTTTGTGAAGGTCGGAGAGACTTGGAAAGTGGTTGCATCTGGACTAATTTGGGTCCTGCGGATCGATTGGTACCATCCCCGAGCTTGTACGACCTTCGGAAGAGGTCGACCGACGAAATTCCCCCAAATCTGAGGAGATATTCTTGAATAACTTTTTTTGTGAAGGTCGGAGAGACTTGCAAGTAGGCTCTACCCCCACTAAATGGGGTTGCCCACATCGATCGGTACCATCCTTGAGCTTCTCTGACTTTCGGAAGGGTTAGGGTTAGGGTTAGGGATGAAAGCACATAGGAGAAAGAGATATTCTTGAATAAATTTTTTTGTGAAGGTCGGAGAGACTTGCAAGTAGGCTCTACCCCCACTAAATGGGGTAGCGCGCATCGATCGGTACCATCCTTGAGCTTCTCCGACTTTCGGAAGGGTTAGGGTTAGGGATGAAAGCACATAGGAGAAAGAGATATTCTTGAATAACTTTTTTTTTGAAGGTCGGAGAGACTTGGAAAGTGGTTGCATCTGGACTAATTTGGGTCCTGCAGATCGATTGGTACCATCCCCGAGCTTGTACGCCCTTCGGAAGAGGTCGACCGACGAAATTCCCCCAAAATCTGAGGAGATATTCTTGAATAACTTTTTTTGTGAAGGTCAGAGAGACTTGCAAGTAGGCTCTACCCCCACTAAATGGGGTTGCGCGCATCGATCAGTACCATCCTTGAGCTTCTCCGACTTTCGGAAGGGTTAGGGTTAGGGTTAGGGATGAAAGCACATAGGAGAAAGAGATATTCTTGAATAACTTTTTTTGTGAAGGTCGGAGAGACTTGCAAGTAGGCTCTACCCCCACTAAATGGGGTAGCGCGCATCGATCGGTACCATCCTTGAGCTTCTCCGACTTTCGGAAGGGTTAGGGTTAGGGTTAGGGATGAAAGCACATAGGAGAAAGAGATATTCTTGAATAACTTTTTTTGTGAAGGTCGGAGAGACTTGCAAGTAGGCTCTACCCCCACTAAATGGGGTAGCGCGCATCGATCGGTACCATCCTTGAGCTTTTCCGACTTTCGGAAGGGCTAGGGTTAGGGTTAGGGATGAAAGCACATAGGAGAAAGAGATATTCTTGAATAACTTTTTTTGTGAAGGTCGGAGAGACTTGCAAGTAGGCTCTACCCCCACTAAATGGGGTAGCGCGCATCGATCGGTACCATCCTTGAGCTTCTCCGACTTTCGGAAGGGTTAGGGTTAGGGTTAGGGATGAAAGCACATAGGAGAAAGAGATATTCTTGAATAACTTTTTTTGTGAAGGTCGGAGAGACTTGGAAAGTGGTTGCATCTGGACTAATTTGGGTCCTGCGGATCGATTGGTACCATCCCCGAGCTTGTACGACCTTTGAAAGAGGTCGACCGACGAAATTCCCCCAAATCTGAGGAGATATTCTTGAATAACTTTTTTTGTGAAGGTCGGAGAGACTTGCAAGTAGGCTCTACCCCCACTAAATGGGGTTGCGCGCATCGATCAGTACCATCCTTGAGCTTCTCCGACTTTCGGAAGGGTTAGGGTTAGGGTTAGGGATGAAAGCACATAGGAGAAAGAGATATTCTTGAATAACTTTTTTTGTGAAGGTCGGAGAGACTTGCAAGTAGGCTCTACCCCCACTAAATGGGGTAGCGCGCATCGATCGGTACCATCCTTGAGCTTCTCCGACTTTCGGAAGGGTTAGGGTTAGGGATGAAAGCACATAGGAGAAAGAGATATTCTTGAATAACTTTTTTTGTGAAGGTCGGAGAGACTTGCAAGTAGGCTCTACCCCCACTAAATGGGGTAGCGCGCATCGATCGGTACCATCCTTGAGCTTCTCCGACTTTCGGAAGGGTTAGGGTTAGGGTTAGGGATGAAAGCACATAGGAGAGAGAGATATTCTTGAATAACTTTTTTTGTGAAGGTCGGAGAGACTTGCAAGTAGGCTCTACCCCCACTAAATGGGGTAGCGCGCATCGATCGGTACCATCCTTGAGCTTCTCCGACTTTCGGAAGGGTTAGGGTTAGGGTTAGGGATGAAAGCACATAGGAGAAAGAGATATTCTTGAATAACTTTTTTTGTGAAGGTCGGAGAGACTTGGAAAGTGGTTGCATCTGGACTAATTTGGGTCCTGCGGATCGATTGGTACCATCCCCGAGCTTGTACGACCTTCGGAAGAGGTCGACCGACGAAATTCCCCCAAATCTGAGGAGATATTCTTGAATAACTTTTTTTGTGAAGGTCGGAGAGACTTGCAAGTAGGCTCTACCCCCACTAAATGGGGTTGCGCGCATCGATCGGTACCATCCTTGAGCTTCTCCGACTTTCGGAAGGGTTAGGGTTAGGGTTAGGGATGAAAGCACATAGGAGAAAGAGATATTCTTGAATAACTTTTTTTGTGAAGGTCGGAGAGACTTGCAAGTAGGCTCTACCCCCACTAAATGGGGTAGCGCGCATCGATCGGTACCATCCTTGAGCTTCTCCGACTTTCGGAAGGGTTAGGGTTAGGGTTAGGGATGAAAGCACATAGGAGAAAGAGATATTCTTGAATAACTTTTTTTTTGAAGGTCGGAGAGACTTGGAAAGTGGTTGCATCTGGACTAATTTGGGTCCTGCAGATCGATTGGTACCATCCCCGAGCTTGTACGACCTTCGGAAGAGGTCGACCGACGAAATTCCCCCAAAATCTGAGGAGATATTCTTGAATAACTTTTTTTGTGAAGGTCGGAGAGACTTGCAAGTAGGCTCTACCCCCACTAAATGGGGTTGCGCGCATCGATCAGTACCATCCTTGAGCTTCTCCGACTTTCGGAAGGGTTAGGGTTAGGGTTAGGGATGAAAGCACATAGGAGAAAGAGATATTCTTGAATAACTTTTTTTGTGAAGGTCGGAGAGACTTGCAAGTAGGCTCTACCCCCACTAAATGGGGTAGCGCGCATCGATCAGTACCATCCTTGAGCTTCTCCGACTTTCGGAAGGGTTAGGGTTAGGGTTAGGGATGAAAGCACATAGGAGAAAGAGATATTCTTGAATAACTTTTTTTGTGAAGGTCGGAGAGACTTGCAAGTAGGCTGTACCCCCACTAAATGGGGTAGCGCGCATCGATCGGTACCATCCTTGAGCTTCTCCGACTTTCGGAAGGGTTAGGGTTAGGGTTAGGGATGAAAGCACATAGGAGAAAGAGATATTCTTGAATAACTTTTTTTGTGAAGGTCGGAGAGACTTGCAAGTAGGCTCTACCCCCACTAAATGGGGTAGCGCGCATCGATCGGTACCATCCTTGAGCTTCTCCGACTTTCGGAAGGGTTAGGGTTAGGGTTAGGGATGAAAGCACATAGGAGAAAGAGATATTCTTGAATAACTTTTTTTGTGAAGGTCGGAGAGACTTGCAAGTAGGCTCTACCCCCACTAAATGGGGTAGCGCACATCGATCGGTACCATCCTTGAGCTTCTCCGACTTTCGGAAGGGTTAGGGTTAGGGTTAGGGATGAAAGCACATAGGAGAAAGAGATATTCTTGAATAACTTTTTTTGTGAAGGTCGGAGAGACTTGCAAGTAGGCTCTACCCCCACTAAATGGGGTAGCGCGCATCGATCGGTACCATCCTTGAGCTTCTCCGACTTTCGGAAGGGTTAGGGTTAGGGTTAGGGATGAAAGCACATAGGAGAAAGAGATATTCTTGAATAACTTTTTTTGTGAAGGTCGGAGAGACTTGCAAGTAGGCTCTACCCCCACTAAATGGGGTAGCGCGCATCGATCGGTACCATCTTTGAGCTTCTCCGACTTTCGGAAGGGTTAGGGTTAGGGTTAGGGATGAAAGCACATAGGAGAAAGAGATATTCTTGAATAACTTTTTTTGTGAAGGTCGGAGAGACTTGGAAAGTGGTTGCATCTGGACTAATTTGGGTCCTGCGGATCGATTGGTACCATCCCCGAGCTTGTACGACCTTCGGAAGAGGTCGACCGACGAAATTCCCCCAAATCTGAGGAGATATTCTTGAATAACTTTTTTTGTGAAGGTCGGAGAGAC
Organism: Limanda limanda; assembly: GCF_963576545.1. NCBI lineage: Eukaryota > Metazoa > Chordata > Actinopteri > Pleuronectiformes > Pleuronectidae > Limanda > Limanda limanda. The sequence continues at coordinate 68,505 of NW_026870578.1, read as the reverse complement.
TTGCAAGTAGGCTCTACCCCCACTAAATGGGGTAGCGCGCATCGATCGGTACCATCCTTGAGCTTCTCCGACTTTCGGAAGGGTTAGGGTTAGGGTTAGGGATGAAAGCACATAGGAGAAAGAGATATTCTTGAATAACTTTTTTTGTGAAGGTCGGAGAGACTTGCAAGTAGGCTCTACCCCCACTAAATGGGGTAGCGCGCATCGATCGGTACCATCCTTGAGCTTCTCCGACTTTCGGAAGGGTTAGGGTTAGGGTTAGGGATGAAAGCACATAGGAGAAAGAGATATTCTTGAATAACTTTTTTTGTGAAGGTCGGAGAGACTTGCAAGTAGGCTCTACCCCCACTAAATGGGGTAGCGCGCATCGATCGGTACCATCCTTGAGCTTCTCCGACTTTCGGAAGGGTTAGGGTTAGGGTTAGGGATGAAAGCACATAGGAGAAAGAGATATTCTTGAATAACTTTTTTTGTGAAGGTCGGAGAGACTTGGAAAGTGGTTGCATCTGGACTAATTTGGGTCCTGCAGATCGATTGGTACCATCCCCGAGCTTGTACGACCTTCGGAAGAGGTCGACCGACGAAATTCCCCCAAAATCTGAGGAGATATTCTTGAATAACTTTTTTTGTGAAGGTCGGAGAGACTTGCAAGTAGGCTCTACCCCCACTAAATGGGGTTGCGCGCATCGATCAGTACCATCCTTGAGCTTCTCCGACTTTCGGAAGGGTTAGGGTTAGGGTTAGGGATGAAAGCACATAGGAGAAAGAGATATTCTTGAATAACTTTTTTTGTGAAGGTCGGAGAGACTTGCAAGTAGGCTCTACCCCCACTAAATGGGGTAACGCGCATCGATCAGTACCATCCTTGAGCTTCTCCGACTTTCGGAAGGGTTAGGGTTAGGGTTAGGGATGAAAGCACATAGGAGAAAGAGATATTCTTGAATAACTTTTTTTGTGAAGGTCGGAGAGACTTGCAAGTAGGCTCTACCCCCACTAAATGGGGTAGCGCGCATCGATCGGTACCATCCTTGAGCTTCTCCGACTTTCGGAAGGGTTAGGGTTAGGGTTAGGGATGAAAGCACATAGGAGAAAGAGATATTCTTGAATAACTTTTTTTGTGAAGGTCGGAGAGACTTGCAAGTAGGCTCTACCCCCACTAAATGGGGTAGCGCGCATCGATCGGTACCATCCTTGAGCTTCTCCGACTTTCGGAAGGGTTAGGGTTAGGGTTAGGGATGAAAGCACATAGGAGAAAGAGATATTCTTGAATAACTTTTTTTGTGAAGGTCGGAGAGACTTGGAAAGTGGTTGCATCTGGACTAATTTGGGTCCTGCGGATCGATTGGTACCATCCCCGAGCTTGTACGACCTTCGGAAGAGGTCGACCGACGAAATTCCCCCAAATCTGAGGAGATATTCTTGAATAACTTTTTTTGTGAAGGTCGGAGAGACTTGCAAGTAGGCTCTACCCCCACTAAATGGGGTAGCGCGCATCGATCAGTACCATCCTTGAGCTTCTCCGACTTTCGGAAGGGTTAGGGTTAGGGTTAGGGATGAAAGCACATAGGAGAAAGAGATATTCTTGAATAACTTTTTTTGTGAAGGTCGGAGAGACTTGCAAGTAGGCTCTACCCCCACTAAATGGGGTAGCGCGCATCGATCGGTACCATCCTTGAGCTTCTCCGACTTTCGGAAGGGTTAGGGTTAGGGTTAGGGATGAAAGCACATAGGAGAAAGAGATATTCTTGAATAACTTTTTTTGTGAAGGTCGGAGAGACTTGCAAGTAGGCTCTACCCCCACTAAATGGGGTAGCGCGCATCGATCGGTACCATCCTTGAGCTTCTCCGACTTTCGGAAGGGTTAGGGTTAGGGATGAAAGCACATAGGAGAAAGAGATATTCTTGAATAACTTTTTTTGTGAAGGTCGGAGAGACTTGCAAGTAGGCTCTACCCCCACTAAATGGGGTAGCGCGCATCGATCGGTACCATCCTTGAGCTTCTCCGACTTTCGGAAGGGTTAGGGTTAGGGTTAGGGATGAAAGCACATAGGAGAAAGAGATATTCTTGAATAACTTTTTTTGTGAAGGTCGGAGAGACTTGCAAGTAGGCTCTACCCCCACTAAATGGGGTAGCGCGCATCGATCAGTACCATCCTTGAGCTTCTCCGACTTTCGGAAGGGTTAGGGTTAGGGTTAGGGATGAAAGCACATAGGAGAAAGAGATATTCTTGAATAACTTTTTTTGTGAAGGTCGGAGAGACTTGGAAAGTGGTTGCATCTGGACTAATTTGGGTCCTGCGGATCGATTGGTACCATCCCCGAGCTTGTACGACCTTCGGAAGAGGTCGACCGACGAAATTCCCCCAAATCTGAGGAGATATTCTTGAATAACTTTTTTTGTGAAGGTCGGAGAGACTTGCAAGTAGGCTCTACCCCCACTAAATGGGGTTGCGCGCATCGATCGGTACCATCCTTGAGCTTCTCCGACTTTCGGAAGGGTTAGGGTTAGGGTTAGGGATGAAAGCACATAGGAGAAAGAGATATTCTTGAATAACTTTTTTTGTGAAGGTCGGAGAGACTTGCAAGTAGGCTCTACCCCCACTAAATGGGGTAGCGCGCATCGATCGGTACCATCCTTGAGCTTCTCCGACTTTCGGAAGGGTTAGGGTTAGGGTTAGGGATGAAAGCACATAGGAGAAAGAGATATTCTTGAATAACTTTTTTTGTGAAGGTCGGAGAGACTTGGAAAGTGGTTGCATCTGGACTAATTTGGGTCCTGCAGATCGATTGGTACCATCCCCGAGCTTGTACGACCTTCGGAAGAGGTCGACCGACGAAATTCCCCCAAAATCTGAGGAGATATTCTTGAATAACTTTTTTTGTGAAGGTCGGAGAGACTTGCAAGTAGGCTCTACCCCCACTAAATGGGGTTGCGCGCATCGATCAGTACCATCCTTGAGCTTCTCCGACTTTCGGAAGGGTTAGGGTTAGGGTTAGGGATGAAAGCACATAGGAGAAAGAGATATTCTTGAATAACTTTTTTTGTGAAGGTCGGAGAGACTTGCAAGTAGGCTCTACCCCCACTAAATGGGGTAACGCGCATCGATCAGTACCATCCTTGAGCTTCTCCGACTTTCGGAAGGGTTAGGGTTAGGGTTAGGGATGAAAGCACATAGGAGAAAGAGATATTCTTGAATAACTTTTTTTGTGAAGGTCGGAGAGACTTGCAAGTAGGCTCTACCCCCACTAAATGGGGTAGCGCGCATCGATCGGTACCATCCTTGAGCTTCTCCGACTTTCGGAAGGGTTAGGGTTAGGGTTAGGGATGAAAGCACATAGGAGAAAGAGATATTCTTGAATAACTTTTTTTGTGAAGGTCGGAGAGACTTGCAAGTAGGCTCTACCCCCACTAAATGGGGTAGCGCGCATCGATCGGTACCATCCTTGAGCTTCTCCGACTTTCGGAAGGGTTAGGGTTAGGGTTAGGGATGAAAGCACATAGGAGAAAGAGATATTCTTGAATAACTTTTTTTGTGAAGGTCGGAGAGACTTGCAAGTAGGCTCTACCCCCACTAAATGGGGTAGCGCGCATCGATCGGTACCATCCTTGAGCTTCTCCGACTTTCGGAAGGGTTAGGGTTAGGGTTAGGGATGAAAGCACATAGGAGAAAGAGATATTCTTGAATAACTTTTTTTGTGAAGGTCGGAGAGACTTGGAAAGTGGTTGCATCTGGACTAATTTGGGTCCTGCGGATCGATTGGTACCATCCCCGAGCTTGTACGACCTTCGGAAGAGGTCGACCGACGAAATTCCCCCAAATCTGAGGAGATATTCTTGAATAACTTTTTTTGTGAAGGTCGGAGAGACTTGCAAGTAGGCTCTACCCCCACTAAATGGGGTTGCGCGCATCGATCAGTACCATCCTTGAGCTTCTCCGACTTTCGGAAGGGTTAGGGTTAGGGTTAGGGATGAAAGCACATAGGAGAAAGAGATATTCTTGAATAACTTTTTTTGTGAATGTCGGAGAGACTTGCAAGTAGGCTCTACCCCCACTAAATGGGGTAACGCGCATCGATCGGTACCATCCTTGAGCTTCTCCGACTTTCGGAAGGGTTAGGGTTAGGGTTAGGGATGAAAGCACATAGGAGAAAGAGATATTCTTGAATAACTTTTTTTGTGAAGGTCGGAGAGACTTGCAAGTAGGCTCTACCCCCACTAAATGGGGTAGCGCGCATCGATCGATACCATCCCTGAGCTTCTCCGACTTTCGGAAGGGTTAGGGTTAGGGTTAGGGATGAAAGCACATAGGAGAAAGAGATATTCTTGAATAACTTTTTTTGTGAAGGTCGGAGAGACTTGCAAGTAGGCTCTACCCCCACTAAATGGGGTAGCGCGCATCGATCGGTACCATCCTTGAGCTTCTCCGACTTTCGGAAGGGTTAGGGTTAGGGTTAGGGATGAAAGCACATAGGAGAAAGAGATATTCTTGAATAACTTTTTTTGTGAAGGTCGGAGAGACTTGGAAAGTGGTTGCATCTGGACTAATTTGGGTCCTGCGGATCGATTGGTACCATCCCCGAGCTTGTACGACCTTCGGAAGAGGTCGACCGACGAAATTCCCCCAAATCTGAGGAGATATTCTTGAATAACTTTTTTTGTGAAGGTCGGAGAGACTTGCAAGTAGGCTCTACCCCCACTAAATGGGGTTGCGCGCATCGATCGGTACCATCCTTGAGCTTCTCCGACTTTCGGAAGGGTTAGGGTTAGGGTTAGGGATGAAAGCACATAGGAGAAAGAGATATTCTTGAATAACTTTTTTTGTGAAGGTCGGAGAGACTTGCAAGTAGGCTCTACCCCCACTAAATGGGGTAGCGCGCATCGATCGGTACCATCCTTGAGCTTCTCCGACTTTCGGAAGGGTTAGGGTTAGGGTTAGGGATGAAAGCACATAGGAGAAAGAGATATTCTTGAATAACTTTTTTTGTGAAGGTCGGAGAGACTTGGAAAGTGGTTGCATCTGGACTAATTTGGGTCCTGCAGATCGATTGGTACCATCCCCGAGCTTGTACGACCTTCGGAAGAGGTCGACCGACGAAATTCCCCCAAAATCTGAGGAGATATTCTTGAATAACTTTTTTTGTGAAGGTCGGAGAGACTTGCAAGTAGGCTCTACCCCCACTAAATGGGGTTGCGCGCATCGATCAGTACCATCCTTGAGCTTCTCCGACTTTCGGAAGGGTTAGGGTTAGGGTTAGGGATGAAAGCACATAGGAGAAAGAGATATTCTTGAATAACTTTTTTTGTGAAGGTCGGAGAGACTTGCAAGTAGGCTCTACCCCCACTAAATGGGGTAACGCGCATCGATCAGTACCATCCTTGAGCTTCTCCGACTTTCGGAAGGGTTAGGGTTAGGGTTAGGGATGAAAGCACATAGGAGAAAGAGATATTCTTGAATAACTTTTTTTGTGAAGGTCGGAGAGACTTGCAAGTAGGCTCTACCCCCACTAAATGGGGTAGCGCGCATCGATCGGTACCATCCTTGAGCTTCTCCGACTTTCGGAAGGGTTAGGGTTAGGGTTAGGGATGAAAGCACATAGGAGAAAGAGATATTCTTGAATAACTTTTTTTGTGAAGGTCGGAGAGACTTGCAAGTAGGCTCTACCCCCACTAAATGGGGTAGCGCGCATCGATCGGTACCATCCTTGAGCTTCTCCGACTTTCGGAAGGGTTAGGGTTAGGGTTAGGGATGAAAGCACATAGGAGAAAGAGATATTCTTGAATAACTTTTTTTGTGAAGGTCGGAGAGACTTGCAAGTAGGCTCTACCCCCACTAAATGGGGTAGCGCGCATCGATCGGTACCATCCTTGAGCTTCTCCGACTTTCGGAAGGGTTAGGGTTAGGGTTAGGGATGAAAGCACATAGGAGAAAGAGATATTCTTGAATAACTTTTTTTGTGAAGGTCGGAGAGACTTGGAAAGTGGTTGCATCTGGACTAATTTGGGTCCTGCGGATCGATTGGTACCATCCCCGAGCTTGTACGACCTTCGGAAGAGGTCGACCGACGAAATTCCCCCAAATCTGAGGAGATATTCTTGAATAACTTTTTTTGTGAAGGTCGGAGAGACTTGCAAGTAGGCTCTACCCCCACTAAATGGGGTTGCGCGCATCGATCAGTACCATCCTTGAGCTTCTCCGACTTTCGGAAGGGTTAGGGTTAGGGTTAGGGATGAAAGCACATAGGAGAAAGAGATATTCTTGAATAACTTTTTTTGTGAATGTCGGAGAGACTTGCAAGTAGGCTCTACCCCCACTAAATGGGGTAACGCGCATCGATCGGTACCATCCTTGAGCTTCTCCGACTTTCGGAAGGGTTAGGGTTAGGGTTAGGGATGAAAGCACATAGGAGAAAGAGATATTCTTGAATAACTTTTTTTGTGAAGGTCGGAGAGACTTGCAAGTAGGCTCTACCCCCACTAAATGGGGTAGCGCGCATCGATCGATACCATCCCTGAGCTTCTCCGACTTTCGGAAGGGTTAGGGTTAGGGTTAGGGATGAAAGCACATAGGAGAAAGAGATATTCTTGAATAACTTTTTTTGTGAAGGTCGGAGAGACTTGCAAGTAGGCTCTACCCCCACTAAATGGGGTAGCGCGCATCGATCGGTACCATCCTTGAGCTTCTCCGACTTTCGGAAGGGTTAGGGTTAGGGTTAGGGATGAAAGCACATAGGAGAAAGAGATATTCTTGAATAACTTTTTTTGTGAAGGTCGGAGAGACTTGGAAAGTGGTTGCATCTGGACTAATTTGGGTCCTGCGGATCGATTGGTACCATCCCCGAGCTTGTACGACCTTCGGAAGAGGTCGACCGACGAAATTCCCCCAAATCTGAGGAGATATTCTTGAATAACTTTTTTTGTGAAGGTCGGAGAGACTTGCAAGTAGGCTCTACCCCCACTAAATGGGGTTGCGCGCATCGATCAGTACCATCCTTGAGCTTCTCCGACTTTCGGAAGGGTTAGGGTTAGGGTTAGGGATGAAAGCACATAGGAGAAAGAGATATTCTTGAATAACTTTTTTTGTGAAGGTCGGAGAGACTTGCAAGTAGGCTCTACCCCCACTAAATGGGGTAACGCGCATCGATCGGTACCATCCTTGAGCTTCTCCGACTTTCGGAAGGGTTAGGGTTAGGGTTAGGGATGAAAGCACATAGGAGAAAGAGATATTCTTGAATAACGTTTTTTGTGAAGGTCGGAGAGACTTGCAAGTAGGCTCTACCCCCACTAAATGGGGTAGCGCGCATCGATCGGTACCATCCTTGAGCTTCTCCGACTTTCGGAAGGGTTAGGGTTAGGGTTAGGGATGAAAGCACATAGGAGAAAGAGATATTCTTGAATAACTTTTTTTGTGAAGGTCGGAGAGACTTGCAAGTAGGCTCTACCCCCACTAAATGGGGTAGCGCGCATCGATCGGTACCATCTTTGAGCTTCTCCGACTTTCGGAAGGGTTAGGGTTAGGGTTAGGGATGAAAGCACATAGGAGAAAGAGATATTCTTGAATAACTTTTTTTGTGAAGGTCGGAGAGACTTGGAAAGTGGTTGCATCTGGACTAATTTGGGTCCTGCGGATCGATTGGTACCATCCCCGAGCTTGTACGACCTTCGGAAGAGGTCGACCGACGAAATTCCCCCAAATCTGAGGAGATATTCTTGAATAACTTTTTTTGTGAAGGTCGGAGAGACTTGCAAGTAGGCTCTACCCCCACTAAATGGGGTAGCGCGCATCGATCGGTACCATCCTTGAGCTTCTCCGACTTTCGGAAGGGTTAGGGTTAGGGTTAGGGATGAAAGCACATAGGAGAAAGAGATATTCTTGAATAACTTTTTTTGTGAAGGTCGGAGAGACTTGGAAAGTGGTTGCATCTGGACTAATTTGGGTCCTGCGGATCGATTGGTACCATCCCCGAGCTTGTACGACCTTCGGAAGAGGTCGACCGACGAAATTCCCCCAAATCTGAGGAGATATTCTTGAATAACTTTTTTTGTGAAGGTCGGAGAGACTTGCAAGTAGGCTCTACCCCCACTAAATGGGGTAGCGCGCATCGATCGGTACCATCCTTGAGCTTCTCCGACTTTCGGAAGGGTTAGGGTTAGGGTTAGGGATGAAAGCACATAGGAGAAAGAGATATTCTTGAATAACTTTTTTTGTGAAGGTCGGAGAGACTTGCAAGTAGGCTCTACCCCCACTAAATGGGGTAGCGCGCATCGATCGGTACCATCCTTGAGCTTCTCCGACTTTCGGAAGGGTTAGGGTTAGGGTTAGGGATGAAAGCACATAGGAGAAAGAGATATTCTTGAATAACTTTTTTTGTGAAGGTCGGAGAGACTTGGAAAGTGGTTGCATCTGGACTAATTTGGGTCCTGCGGATCGATTGGTACCATCCCCGAGCTTGTACGACCTTCGAAAGAGGTCGACCGACGAAATTCCCCCAAATCTGAGGAGATATTCTTGAATAACTTTTTTTGTGAAGGTCGGAGAGACTTGCAAGTAGGCTCTACCCCCACTAAATGGGGTTGCGCGCATCGATCAGTACCATCCTTGAGCTTCTCCGACTTTCGGAAGGGTTAGGGTTAGGGTTAGGGATGAAAGCACATAGGAGAAAGAGATATTCTTGAATAACTTTTTTTGTGAAGGTCGGAGAGACTTGCAAGTAGGCTCTACCCCCACTAAATGGGGTAGCGCGCATCGATCGGTACCATCCTTGAGCTTCTCCGACTTTCGGAAGGGTTAGGGTTAGGGATGAAAGCACATAGGAGAAAGAGATATTCTTGAATAACTTTTTTTGTGAAGGTCGGAGAGACTTGCAAGTAGGCTCTACCCCCACTAAATGGGGTAGCGCGCATCGATCGGTACCATCTTTGAGCTTCTCCGACTTTCGGAAGGGTTAGGGTTAGGGTTAGGGATGAAAGCACATAGGAGAAAGAGATATTCTTGAATAACTTTTTTTGTGAAGGTCGGAGAGACTTGCAAGTAGGCTCTACCCCCACTAAATGGGGTAGCGCGCATCGATCGGTACCATCCTTGAGCTTCTCCGACTTTCGGAAGGGTTAGGGTTAGGGTTAGGGATGAAAGCACATAGGAGAAAGAGATATTCTTGAATAACTTTTTTTGTGAAGGTCGGAGAGACTTGTAAAGTGGTTGCATCTGGACTAATTTGGGTCCTGCGGATCGATTGGTACCATCCCCGAGCTTGTACGACCTTCGGAAGAGGTCGACCGACGAAATTCCCCCAAATCTGAGGAGATATTCTTGAATAACTTTTTTTGTGAAGGTCGGAGAGACTTGCAAGTAGGCTCTACCCCCACTAAATGGGGTTGCGCACATCGATCGGTACCATCCTTGAGCTTCTCTGACTTTCGGAAGGGTTAGGGTTAGGGTTAGGGATGAAAGCACATAGGAGAAAGAGATATTCTTGAATAAATTTTTTTGTGAAGGTCGGAGAGACTTGCAAGTAGGCTCTACCCCCACTAAATGGGGTAGCGCGCATCGATCGGTACCATCCTTGAGCTTCTCCGACTTTCGGAAGGGTTAGGGTTAGGGTTAGGGATGAAAGCACATAGGAGAAAGAGATATTCTTGAATAACTTTTTTTTTGAAGGTCGGAGAGACTTGGAAAGTGGTTGCATCTGGACTAATTTGGGTCCTGCAGATCGATTGGTACCATCCCCGAGCTTGTACGACCTTCGGAAGAGGTCGACCGACGAAATTCCCCCAAAATCTGAGGAGATATTCTTGAATAACTTTTTTTGTGAAGGTCGGAGAGACTTGCAAGTAGGCTCTACCCCCACTAAATGGGGTTGCGCGCATCGATCAGTACCATCCTTGAGCTTCTCCGACTTTCGGAAGGGTTAGGGTTAGGGTTAGGGATGAAAGCACATAGGAGAAAGAGATATTCTTGAATAACTTTTTTTGTGAAGGTCGGAGAGACTTGCAAGTAGGCTTTACCCCCACTAAATGGGGTAGCGCGCATCGATCAGTACCATCCTTGAGCTTCTCCGACTTTCGGAAGGGTTAGGGTTAGGGTTAGGGATGAAAGCACATAGGAGAAAGAGATATTCTTGAATAACTTTTTTTGTGAAGGTCGGAGAGACTTGCAAGTAGGCTCTACCCCCACTAAATGGGGTAGCGCGCATCGATCGGTACCATCCTTGAGCTTCTCCGACTTTCGGAAGGGTTAGGGTTAGGGTTAGGGATGAAAGCACATAGGAGAAAGAGATATTCTTGAATAACTTTTTTTGTGAAGGTCGGAGAGACTTGCAAGTAGGCTCTACCCCCACTAAATGGGGTAGCGCGCATCGATCGGTACCATCCTTGAGCTTTTCCGACTTTCGGAAGGGTTAGGGTTAGGGTTAGGGATGAAAGCACATAGGAGAAAGAGATATTCTTGAATAACTTTTTTTGTGAAGGTCGGAGAGACTTGCAAGTAGGCTCTACCCCCACTAAATGGGGTAGCGCGCATCGATCGGTACCATCCTTGAGCTTCTCCGACTTTCGGAAGGGTTAGGGTTAGGGTTAGGGATGAAAGCACATAGGAGAAAGAGATATTCTTGAATAACTTTTTTTGTGAAGGTCGGAGAGACTTGGAAAGTGGTTGCATCTGGACTAATTTGGGTCCTGCGGATCGATTGGTACCATCCCCGAGCTTGCACGACCTTTGAAAGAGGTCGACCGACGAAATTCCCCCAAATCTGAGGAGATATTCTTGAATAACTTTTTTTGTGAAGGTCGGAGAGACTTGCAAGTAGGCTCTACCCCCACTAAATGGGGTTGCGCGCATCGATCAGTACCATCCTTGAGCTTCTCCGACTTTCGGAAGGGTTAGGGTTAGGGTTAGGGATGAAAGCACATAGGAGAAAGAGATATTCTTGAATAACTTTTTTTGTGAAGGTCGGAGAGACTTGCAAGTAGGCTCTACCCCCACTAAATGGGGTAGCGCGCATCGATCGGTACCATCCTTGAGCTTCTCCGACTTTCGGAAGGGTTAGGGTTAGGGATGAAAGCACATAGGAGAAAGAGATATTCTTGAATAACTTTTTTTGTGAAGGTCGGAGAGACTTGCAAGTAGGCTCTACCCCCACTAAATGGGGTAGCGCGCATCGATCGGTACCATCCTTGAGCTTCTCCGACTTTCGGAAGGGTTAGGGTTAGGGTTAGGGATGAAAGCACATAGGAGAAAGAGATATTCTTGAATAACTTTTTTTGTGAAGGTCGGAGAGACTTGCAAGTAGGCTCTACCCCCACTAAATGGGGTAGCGCGCATCGATCGGTACCATCCTTGAGCTTCTCCGACTTTCGGAAGGGTTAGGGTTAGGGTTAGGGATGAAAGCACATAGGAGAAAGAGATATTCTTGAATAACTTTTTTTGTGAAGGTCGGAGAGACTTGGAAAGTGGTTGCATCTGGACTAATTTGGGTCCTGCGGATCGATTGGTACCATCCCCGAGCTTGTACGACCTTCGGAAGAGGTCGACCGACGAAATTCCCCCAAATCTGAGGAGATATTCTTGAATAACTTTTTTTGTGAAGGTCGGAGAGACTTGCAAGTAGGCTCTACCCCCACTAAATGGGGTTGCGCGCATCGATCGGTACCATCCTTGAGCTTCTCCGACTTTCGGAAGGGTTAGGGTTAGGGTTAGGGATGAAAGCACATAGGAGAAAGAGATATTCTTGAATAACTTTTTTTGTGAAGGTCGGAGAGACTTGCAAGTAGGCTCTACCCCCACTAAATGGGGTAGCGCGCATCGATCGGTACCATCCTTGAGCTTCTCCGACTTTCGGAAGGGTTAGGGTTAGGGTTAGGGATGAAAGCACATAGGAGAAAGAGATATTCTTGAATAACTTTTTTTTTGAAGGTCGGAGAGACTTGGAAAGTGGTTGCATCTGGACTAATTTGGGTCCTGCAGATCGATTGGTACCATCCCCGAGCTTGTACGACCTTCGGAAGAGGTCGACCGACGAAATTCCCCCAAAATCTGAGGAGATATTCTTGAATAACTTTTTTTGTGAAGGTCGGAGAGACTTGCAAGTAGGCTCTACCCCCACTAAATGGGGTTGCGCGCATCGATCAGTACCATCCTTGAGCTTCTCCGACTTTCGGAAGGGTTAGGGTTAGGGATGAAAGCACATAGGAGAAAGAGATATTCTTGAATAACTTTTTTTGTGAAGGTCGGAGAGACTTGCAAGTAGGCTCTACCCCCACTAAATGGGGTAGCGCGCATCGATCAGTACCATCCTTGAGCTTCTCCGACTTTCGGAAGGGTTAGGGTTAGGGTTAGGGATGAAAGCACATAGGAGAAAGAGATATTCTTGAATAACTTTTTTTGTGAAGGTCGGAGAGACTTGCAAGTAGGCTGTACCCCCACTAAATGGGGTAGCGCGCATCGATCGGTACCATCCTTGAGCTTCTCCGACTTTCGGAAGGGTTAGGGTTAGGGTTAGGGATGAAAGCACATAGGAGAAAGAGATATTCTTGAATAACTTTTTTTGTGAAGGTCGGAGAGACTTGCAAGTAGGCTCTACCCCCACTAAATGGGGTAGCGCGCATCGATCGGTACCATCCTTGAGCTTCTCCGACTTTCGGAAGGGTTAGGGTTAGGGTTAGGGATGAAAGCACATAGGAGAAAGAGATATTCTTGAATAACTTTTTTTGTGAAGGTCGGAGAGACTTGGAAAGTGGTTGCATTTGGACTAATTTGGGTCCTGCTGATCGATTGGTACCATCCCCGAGCTTGTACGACCTTCGGAAGAGGTCGACCGACGAAATTCCCCCAAATCTGAGGAGATATTCTTGAATAACTTTTTTTGTGAAGGTCGGAGAGACTTGCAAGTAGGCTCTACCCCCACTAAATGGGGTTGCGCGCATCGATCAGTACCATCCTTGAGCTTCTCCGACTTTCGGAAGGGTTAGGGTTAGGGTTAGGGATGAAAGCACATAGGAGAAAGAGATATTCTTGAATAACTTTTTTTGTGAAGGTCGGAGAGACTTGCAAGTAGGCTCTACCCCCACTAAATGGGGTAGCGCACATCGATCGGTACCATCCTTGAGCTTCTCCGACTTTCGGAAGGGTTAGGGTTAGGGTTAGGGATGAAAGCACATAGGAGAAAGAGATATTCTTGAATAACTTTTTTTGTGAAGGTCGGAGAGACTTGCAAGTAGGCTCTACCCCCACTAAATGGGGTAGCGCGCATCGATCGGTACCATCCTTGAGCTTCTCCGACTTTCGGAAGGGTTAGGGTTAGGGTTAGGGATGAAAGCACATAGGAGAAAGAGATATTCTTGAATAACTTTTTTTGTGAAGGTCGGAGAGACTTGCAAGTAGGCTCTACCCCCACTAAATGGGGTAGCGCGCATCGATCAGTACCATCCTTGAGCTTCTCCGACTTTCGGAAGGGTTAGGGTTAGGGTTAGGGATGAAAGCACATAGGAGAAAGAGATATTCTTGAATAACTTTTTTTGTGAAGGTCGGAGAGACTTGGAAAGTGGTTGCATCTGGACTAATTTGGGTCCTGCGGATCGATTGGTACCATCCCCGAGCTTGTACGACCTTCGGAAGAGGTCGACCGACGAAATTCCCCCAAATCTGAGGAGATATTCTTGAATAACTTTTTTTGTGAAGGTCGGAGAGACTTGCAAGTAGGCTCTACCCCCACTAAATGGGGTTGCGCGCATCGATCGGTACCATCCTTGAGCTTCTCCGACTTTCGGAAGGGTTAGGGTTAGGGTTAGGGATGAAAGCACATAGGAGAAAGAGATATTCTTGAATAACTTTTTTTGTGAAGGTCGGAGAGACTTGCAAGTAGGCTCTACCCCCACTAAATGGGGTAGCGCGCATCGATCGGTACCATCCTTGAGCTTCTCCGACTTTCGGAAGGGTTAGGGTTAGGGTTAGGGATGAAAGCACATAGGAGAAAGAGATATTCTTGAATAACTTTTTTTGTGAAGGTCGGAGAGACTTGGAAAGTGGTTGCATCTGGACTAATTTGGGTCCTGCAGATCGATTGGTACCATCCCCGAGCTTGTACGACCTTCGGAAGAGGTCGACCGACGAAATTCCCCCAAAATCTGAGGAGATATTCTTGAATAACTTTTTTTGTGAAGGTCGGAGAGACTTGCAAGTAGGCTCTACCCCCACTAAATGGGGTTGCGCGCATCGATCAGTACCATCCTTGAGCTTCTCCGACTTTCGGAAGGGTTAGGGTTAGGGTTAGGGATGAAAGCACATAGGAGAAAGAGATATTCTTGAATAACTTTTTTTGTGAAGGTCGGAGAGACTTGCAAGTAGGCTCTACCCCCACTAAATGGGGTAACGCGCATCGATCAGTACCATCCTTGAGCTTCTCCGACTTTCGGAAGGGTTAGGGTTAGGGTTAGGGATGAAAGCACATAGGAGAAAGAGATATTCTTGAATAACTTTTTTTGTGAAGGTCGGAGAGACTTGCAAGTAGGCTCTACCCCCACTAAATGGGGTAGCGCGCATCGATCGGTACCATCCTTGAGCTTCTCCGACTTTCGGAAGGGTTAGGGTTAGGGTTAGGGATGAAAGCACATAGGAGAAAGAGATATTCTTGAATAACTTTTTTTGTGAAGGTCGGAGAGACTTGCAAGTAGGCTCTACCCCCACTAAATGGGGTAGCGCGCATCGATCGGTACCATCCTTGAGCTTCTCCGACTTTCGGAAGGGTTAGGGTTAGGGTTAGGGATGAAAGCACATAGGAGAAAGAGATATTCTTGAATAACTTTTTTTGTGAAGGTCGGAGAGACTTGGAAAGTGGTTGCATCTGGACTAATTTGGGTCCTGCGGATCGATTGGTACCATCCCCGAGCTTGTACGACCTTCGGAAGAGGTCGACCGACGAAATTCCCCCAAATCTGAGGAGATATTCTTGAATAACTTTTTTTGTGAAGGTCGGAGAGACTTGCAAGTAGGCTCTACCCCCACTAAATGGGGTTGCGCGCATCGATCAGTACCATCCTTGAGCTTCTCCGACTTTCGGAAGGGTTAGGGTTAGGGTTAGGGATGAAAGCACATAGGAGAAAGAGATATTCTTGAATAACTTTTTTTGTGAAGGTCGGAGAGACTTGCAAGTAGGCTCTACCCCCACTAAATGGGGTAGCGCGCATCGATCGGTACCATCCTTGAGCTTCTCCGACTTTCGGAAGGGTTAGGGTTAGGGTTAGGGATGAAAGCACATAGGAGAAAGAGATATTCTTGAATAACTTTTTTTGTGAAGGTCGGAGAGACTTGCAAGTAGGCTCTACCCCCACTAAATGGGGTAGCGCGCATCGATTGGTACCATCCTTGAGCTTCTCCGACTTTCGGAAGGGTTAGGGTTAGGGTTAGGGATGAAAGCACATAGGAGAAAGAGATATTCTTGAATAACTTTTTTTGTGAAGGTCGGAGAGACTTGCAAGTAGGCTCTACCCCCACTAAATGGGGTAGCGCGCATCGATCGGTACCATCCTTGAGCTTCTCCGACTTTCGGAAGGGTTAGGGTTAGGGTTAGGGATGAAAGCACATAGGAGAAAGAGATATTCTTGAATAACTTTTTTTGTGAAGGTCGGAGAGACTTGCAAGTAGGCTCTACCCCCACTAAATGGGGTAGCGCGCATCGATCAGTACCATCCTTGAGCTTCTCCGACTTTCGGAAGGGTTAGGGTTAGGGTTAGGGATGAAAGCACATAGGAGAAAGAGATATTCTTGAATAACTTTTTTTGTGAAGGTCGGAGAGACTTGGAAAGTGGTTGCATCTGGACTAATTTGGGTCCTGCAGATCGATTGGTACCATCCCCGAGCTTGTACGACCTTCGGAAGAGGTCGACCGACGAAATTCCCCCAAATCTGAGGAGATATTCTTGAATAACTTTTTTTGTGAAGGTCGGAGAGACTTGCAAGTAGGCTCTACCCCCACTAAATGGGGTTGCGCGCATCGATCGGTACCATCCTTGAGCTTCTCCGACTTTCGGAAGGGTTAGGGTTAGGGTTAGGGATGAAAGCACATAGGAGAAAGAGATATTCTTGAATAACTTTTTTTGTGAAGGTCGGAGAGACTTGCAAGTAGGCTCTACCCCCACTAAATGGGGTAGCGCGCATCGATCGGTACCATCCTTGAGCTTCTCCGACTTTCGGAAGGGTTAGGGTTAGGGTTAGGGATGAAAGCACATAGGAGAAAGAGATATTCTTGAATAACTTTTTTTGTGAAGGTCAGAGAGACTTGGAAAGTGGTTGCATCTGGACTAATTTGGGTCCTGCAGATCGATTGGTACCATCCCCGAGCTTGTACGACCTTCGGAAGAGGTCGACCGACGAAATTCCCCCAAAATCTGAGGAGATATTCTTGAATAACTTTTTTTGTGAAGGTCGGAGAGACTTGCAAGTAGGCTCTACCCCCACTAAATGGGGTTGCGCGCATCGATCAGTACCATCCTTGAGCTTCTCCGACTTTCGGAAGGGTTAGGGTTAGGGTTAGGGATGAAAGCACATAGGAGAAAGAGATATTCTTGAATAACTTTTTTTGTGAAGGTCGGAGAGACTTGCAAGTAGGCTCTACCCCCACTAAATGGGGTAACGCGCATCGATCAGTACCATCCTTGAGCTTCTCCGACTTTCGGAAGGGTTAGGGTTAGGGTTAGGGATGAAAGCACATAGGAGAAAGAGATATTCTTGAATAACTTTTTTTGTGAAGGTCGGAGAGACTTGCAAGTAGGCTCTACCCCCACTAAATGGGGTAGCGCGCATCGATCGGTACCATCCTTGAGCTTCTCCGACTTTCGGAAGGGTTAGGGTTAGGGTTAGGGATGAAAGCACATAGGAGAAAGAGATATTCTTGAATAACTTTTTTTGTGAAGGTCGGAGAGACTTGCAAGTAGGCTCTACCCCCACTAAATGGGGTAGCGCGCATCGATCGGTACCATCCTTGAGCTTCTCCGACTTTCGGAAGGGTTAGGGTTAGGGTTAGGGATGAAAGCACATAGGAGAAAGAGATATTCTTGAATAACTTTTTTTGTGAAGGTCGGAGAGACTTGGAAAGTGGTTGCATCTGGACTAATTTGGGTCCTGCGGATCGATTGGTACCATCCCCGAGCTTGTACGACCTTCGGAAGAGGTCGACCGACGAAATTCCCCCAAATCTGAGGAGATATTCTTGAATAACTTTTTTTGTGAAGGTCGGAGAGACTTGCAAGTAGGCTCTACCCCCACTAAATGGGGTTGCGCGCATCGATCAGTACCATCCTTGAGCTTCTCCGACTTTCGGAAGGGTTAGGGTTAGGGTTAGGGATGAAAGCACATAGGAGAAAGAGATATTCTTGAATAACTTTTTTTGTGAAGGTCGGAGAGACTTGCAAGTAGGCTCTACCCCCACTAAATGGGGTAGCGCGCATCGATCGGTACCATCCTTGAGCTTCTCCGACTTTCGGAAGGGTTAGGGTTAGGGTTAGGGATGAAAGCACATAGGAGAAAGAGATATTCTTGAATAACTTTTTTTGTGAAGGTCGGAGAGACTTGGAAAGTGGTTGCATCTGGACTAATTTGGGTCCTGCAGATCGATTGGTACCATCCCCGAGCTTGTACGACCTTCGGAAGAGGTCGACCGACGAAATTCCCCCAAAATCTGAGGAGATATTCTTGAATAACTTTTTTTGTGAAGGTCGGAGAGACTTGCAAGTAGGCTCTACCCCCACTAAATGGGGTTGCGCGCATCGATCAGTACCATCCTTGAGCTTCTCCGACTTTCGGAAGGGTTAGGGTTAGGGTTAGGGATGAAAGCACATAGGAGAAAGAGATATTCTTGAATAACTTTTTTTGTGAAGGTCGGAGAGACTTGCAAGTAGGCTCTACCCCCACTAAATGGGGTAGCGCGCATCGATCAGTACCATCCTTGAGCTTCTCCGACTTTCGGAAGGGTTAGGGTTAGGGTTAGGGATGAAAGCACATAGGAGAAAGAGATATTCTTGAATAACTTTTTTTTTGAAGGTCGGAGAGACTTGCAAGTAGGCTCTACCCCCACTAAATGGGGTAGCGCGCATCGATCGGTACCATCCTTGAGCTTCTCCGACTTTCGGAAGGGTTAGGGTTAGGGTTAGGGATGAAAGCACATAGGAGAAAGAGATATTCTTGAATAACTTTTTTTGTGAAGGTCGGAGAGACTTGCAAGTAGGCTCTACCCCCACTAAATGGGGTAGCGCGCATCGATCGGTACCATCCTTGAGCTTCTCCGACTTTCGGAAGGGTTAGGGTTAGGGTTAGGGATGAAAGCACATAGGAGAAAGAGATATTCTTGAATAACTTTTTTTGTGAAGGTCGGAGAGACTTGGAAAGTGGTTGCATCTGGACTAATTTGGGTCCTGCGGATCGATTGGTACCATCCCCGAGCTTGTACGACCTTCGGAAGAGGTCGACCGACGAAATTCCCCCAAATCTGAGGAGATATTCTTGAATAACTTTTTTTGTGAAGGTCGGAGAGACTTGCAAGTAGGCTCTACCCCCACTAAATGGGGTAGCGCGCATCGATCGGTACCATCCTTGAGCTTCTCCGACTTTCGGAAGGGTTAGGGTTAGGGTTAGGGATGAAAGCACATAGGAGAAAGAGATATTCTTGAATAACTTTTTTTGTGAAGGTCGGAGAGACTTGGAAAGTGGTTGCATCTGGACTAATTTGGGTCCTGCGGATCGATTGGTACCATCCCCGAGCTTGTACGACCTTCGAAAGAGGTCGACCGACGAAATTCCCCCAAATCTGAGGAGATATTCTTGAATAACTTTTTTTGTGAAGGTCGGAGAGACTTGCAAGTAGGCTCTACCCCCACTAAATGGGGTTGCGCGCATCGATCGGTACCATCCTTGAGCTTCTCCGACTTTCGGAAGGGTTAGGGTTAGGGTTAGGGATGAAAGCACATAGGAGAAAGAGATATTCTTGAATAACTTTTTTTGTGAAGGTCGGAGAGACTTGCAAGTAGGCTCTACCCCCACTAAATGGGGTAGCGCGCATCGATCGGTACCATCCTTGAGCTTCTCCGACTTTCGGAAGGGTTAGGGTTAGGGTTAGGGATGAAAGCACATAGGAGAAAGAGATATTCTTGAATAACTTTTTTTGTGAAGGTCGGAGAGACTTGGAAAGTGGTTGCATCTGGACTAATTTGGGTCCTGCAGATCGATTGGTACCATCCCCGAGCTTGTACGACCTTCGGAAGAGGTCGACCGACGAAATTCCCCCAAAATCTGAGGAGATATTCTTGAATAACTTTTTTTGTGAAGGTCGGAGAGACTTGCAAGTAGGCTCTACCCCCACTAAATGGGGTTGCGCGCATCGATCAGTACCATCCTTGAGCTTCTCCGACTTTCGGAAGGGTTAGGGTTAGGGTTAGGGATGAAAGCACATAGGAGAAAGAGATATTCTTGAATAACTTTTTTTGTGAAGGTCGGAGAGACTTGCAAGTAGGCTCTACCCCCACTAAATGGGGTAGCGCGCATCGATCAGTACCATCCTTGAGCTTCTCCGACTTTCGGAAGGGTTAGGGTTAGGGTTAGGGATGAAAGCACATAGGAGAAAGAGATATTCTTGAATAACTTTTTTTGTGAAGGTCGGAGAGACTTGCAAGTAGGCTCTACCCCCACTAAATGGGGTAGCGCGCATCGATCGGTACCATCCTTGAGCTTCTCCGACTTTCGGAAGGGTTAGGGTTAGGGTTAGGGATGAAAGCACATAGGAGAAAGAGATATTCTTGAATAACTTTTTTTATGAAGGTCGGAGAGACTTGCAAGTAGGCTCTACCCCCACTAAATGGGGTAGCGCGCATCGATCGGTACCATCCTTGAGCTTCTCCGACTTTCGGAAGGGTTAGGGTTAGGGTTAGGGATGAAAGCACATAGGAGAAAGAGATATTCTTGAATAACTTTTTTTGTGAAGGTCGGAGAGACTTGGAAAGTGGTTGCATCTGGACTAATTTGGGTCCTGCGGATCGATTGGTACCATCCCCGAGCTTGTACGACCTTCGGAAGAGGTCGACCGACGAAATTCCCCCAAATCTGAGGAGATATTCTTGAATAACTTTTTTTGTGAAGGTCGGAGAGACTTGCAAGTAGGCTCTACCCCCACTAAATGGGGTTGCGCGCATCGATCAGTACCATCCTTGAGCTTCTCCGACTTTCGGAAGGGTTAGGGTTAGGGTTAGGGATGAAAGCACATAGGAGAAAGAGATATTCTTGAATAACTTTTTTTGTGAAGGTCGGAGAGACTTGCAAGTAGGCTCTACCCCCACTAAATGGGGTAGCGCGCATCGATCGGTACCATCCTTGAGCTTCTCCGACTTTCGGAAGGGTTAGGGTTAGGGTTAGGGATGAAAGCACATAGGAGAAAGAGATATTCTTGAATAACTTTTTTTGTGAAGGTCGGAGAGACTTGCAAGTAGGCTCTACCCCCACTAAATGGGGTAGCGCGCATCGATCGGTACCATCCTTGAGCTTCTCCGACTTTCGGAAGGGTTAGGGTTAGGGTTAGGGATGAAAGCACATAGGAGAAAGAGATATTCTTGAATAACTTTTTTTGTGAAGGTCGGAGAGACTTGGAAAGTGGTTGCATCTGGACTAATTTGGGTCCTGCGGATCGATTGGTACCATCCCCGAGCTTGTACGACCTTCGGAAGAGGTCGACCGACGAAATTCCCCCAAATCTGAGGAGATATTCTTGAATAACTTTTTTTGTGAAGGTCGGAGAGACTTGCAAGTAGGCTCTACCCCCACTAAATGGGGTTGCGCGCATCGATCAGTACCATCCTTGAGCTTCTCCGACTTTCGGAAGGGTTAGGGTTAGGGTTAGGGATGAAAGCACATAGGAGAAAGAGATATTCTTGAATAACTTTTTTTGTGAAGGTCGGAGAGACTTGCAAGTAGGCTCTACCCCCACTAAATGGGGTTGCGCGCATCGATCGGTACCATCCTTGAGCTTCTCCGACTTTCGGAAGGGTTAGGGTTAGGGTTAGGGATGAAAGCACATAGGAGAAAGAGATATTCTTGAATAACTTTTTTTGTGAAGGTCGGAGAGACTTGCAAGTAGGCTCTACCCCCACTAAATGGGGTAGCGCGCATCGATCGGTACCATCTTTGAGCTTCTCCGACTTTCGGAAGGGTTAGGGTTAGGGTTAGGGATGAAAGCACATAGGAGAAAGAGATATTCTTGAATAACTTTTTTTGTGAAGGTCGGAGAGACTTGGAAAGTGGTTGCATCTGGACTAATTTGGGTCCTGCAGATCGATTGGTACCATCCCCGAGCTTGTACGACCTTCGGAAGAGGTCGACCGACGAAATTCCCCCAAAATCTGAGGAGATATTCTTGAATAACTTTTTTTGTGAAGGTCGGAGAGACTTGCAAGTAGGCTCTACCCCCACTAAATGGGGTTGCGCGCATCGATCAGTACCATCCTTGAGCTTCTCCGACTTTCGGAAGGGTTAGGGTTAGGGTTAGGGATGAAAGCACATAGGAGAAAGAGATATTCTTGAATAACTTTTTTTGTGAAGGTCGGAGAGACTTGCAAGTAGGCTCTACCCCCACTAAATGGGGTAGCGCGCATCGATCAGTACCATCCTTGAGCTTCTCCGACTTTCGGAAGGGTTAGGGTTAGGGTTAGGGATGAAAGCACATAGGAGAAAGAGATATTCTTGAATAACTTTTTTTGTGAAGGTCGGAGAGACTTGCAAGTAGGCTCTACCCCCACTAAATGGGGTAGCGCGCATCGATCGGTACCATCCTTGAGCTTCTCCGACTTTCGGAAGGGTTAGGGTTAGGGTTAGGGATGAAAGCACATAGGAGAAAGAGATATTCTTGAATAACTTTTTTTGTGAAGGTCGGAGAGACTTGCAAGTAGGCTCTACCCCCACTAAATGGGGTAGCGCGCATCGATCGGTACCATCCTTGAGCTTCTCCGACTTTCGGAAGGGTTAGGGTTAGGGTTAGGGATGAAAGCACATAGGAGAAAGAGATATTCTTGAATAACTTTTTTTGTGAAGGTCGGAGAGACTTGCAAGTAGGCTCTACCCCCACTAAATGGGGTTGCGCGCATCGATCGGTACCATCCTTGAGCTTCTCCGACTTTCGGAAGGGTTAGGGTTAGGGTTAGGGATGAAAGCACATAGGAGAAAGAGATATTCTTGAATAACTTTTTTTGTGAAGGTCGGAGAGACTTGCAAGTAGGCTCTACCCCCACTAAATGGGGTAGCGCGCATCGAATGGTACCATCCTTGAGCTTCTCCGACTTTCGGAAGGGTTAGGGTTAGGGTAAGGGATGAAAGCACATAGGAGAAAGAGATATTCTTGAATAACTTTTTTTGTGAAGGTCGGAGAGACTTGGAAAGTGGTTGCATCTGGACTAATTTGGGTCCTGCGGATCGATTGGTACCATCCCCGAGCTTGTACGACCTTCGGAAGAGGTCGACCGACGAAATTCCCCCAAATCTGAGGAGATATTCTTGAATAACTTTTTTTGTGAAGGTCGGAGAGACTTGCAAGTAGGCTCTACCCCCACTAAATGGGGTAGCGCGCATCGATCGGTACCATCCTTGAGCTTCTCCGACTTTCGGAAGGGTTAGGGTTAGGGTTAGGGATGAAAGCACATAGGAGAAAGAGATATTCTTGAATAACTTTTTTTGTGAAGGTCGGAGAGACTTGCAAGTAGGCTCTACCCCCACTAAATGGGGTAGCGCGCATCGATCGGTACCATCCTTGAGCTTCTCCGACTTTCGGAAGGGTTAGGGTTAGGGTTAGGGATGAAAGCACATAGGAGAAAGAGATATTCTTGAATAACTTTTTTTGTGAAGGTCGGAGAGACTTGCAAGTAGGCTCTACCCCCACTAAATGGGGTAGCGCGCATCGATCGGTACCATCCTTGAGCTTCTCCGACTTTCGGAAGGGTTAGGGTTAGGGTTAGGGATGAAAGCACATAGGAGAAAGAGATATTCTTGAATAACTTTTTTTGTGAAGGTCGGAGAGACTTGCAAGTAGGCTCTACCCCCACTAAATGGGGTTGCGCGCATCGATCGGTACCATCCTTGAGCTTCTCCGACTTTCGGAAGGGTTAGGGTTAGGGTTAGGGATGAAAGCACATAGGAGAAAGAGATATTCTTGAATAACTTTTTTTGTGAAGGTCGGAGAGACTTGCAAGTAGGCTCTACCCCCACTAAATGGGGTAGCGCGCATCGAATGGTACCATCCTTGAGCTTCTCCGACTTTCGGAAGGGTTAGGGTTAGGGTAAGGGATGAAAGCACATAGGAGAAAGAGATATTCTTGAATAACTTTTTTTGTGAAGGTCGGAGAAACTTGCAAGTAGGCTCTACCCCCACTAAATGGGGTAGCGCGCATCGATCGGTACCATCCTTGAGCTTCTCCGACTTTCGGAAGGGTTAGGGTTAGGGTTAGGGATGAAAGCACATAGGAGAAAGAGATATTCTTGAATAACTTTTTTTGTGAAGGTCGGAGAGACTTGGAAAGTGGTTGCATCTGGACTAATTTGGGTCCTGCGGATCGATTGGTACCATCCCCGAGCTTGTACGACCTTCGGAAGAGGTCGACCGACGAAATTCCCCCAAATCTGAGGAGATATTCTTGAATAACTTTTTTTGTGAAGGTCGGAGAGACTTGAAAGTAGGCTCTACCCCCACTAAATGGGGTTTTGCGCATCGATCGGTACCATCCTTGAGCTTCTCCGACTTTCGGAAGGGTTAGGGTTAGGGTTAGGGATGAAAGCACATAGGAGAAAGAGATATTCTTGAATAACTTTTTTTGTGAAGGTCGGAGAGACTTGCAAGTAGGCTCTACCCCCACTAAATGGGGTAGCGCGCATCGATCGGTACCATCCTTGAGCTTCTCCGACTTTCGGAAGGGTTAGGGTTAGGGTTAGGGATGAAAGCACATAGGAGAAAGAGATATTCTTGAATAACTTTTTTTGTGAAGGTCGGAGAGACTTGGAAAGTGGTTGCATCTGGACTAATTTGGGTCCTGCAGATCGATTGGTACCATCCCCGAGCTTGTACGACCTTCGGAAGAGGTCGACCGACGAAATTCCCCCAAAATCTGAGGAGATATTCTTGAATAACTTTTTTTGTGAAGGTCGGAGAGACTTGCAAGTAGGCTCTACCCCCACTAAATGGGGTTGCGCGCATCGATCAGTACCATCCTTGAGCTTCTCCGACTTTCGGAAGGGTTAGGGTTAGGGTTAGGGATGAAAGCACATAGGAGAAAGAGATATTCTTGAATAACTTTTTTTGTGAAGGTCGGAGAGACTTGCAAGTAGGCTCTACCCCCACTAAATGGGGTAGCGCGCATCGATCAGTACCATCCTTGAGCTTCTCCGACTTTCGGAAGGGTTAGGGTTAGGGTTAGGGATGAAAGCACATAGGAGAAAGAGATATTCTTGAATAACTTTTTTTGTGAAGGTCGGAGAGACTTGCAAGTAGGCTCTACCCCCACTAAATGGGGTAGCGCGCATCGATCGGTACCATCCTTGAGCTTCTCCGACTTTCGGAAGGGTTAGGGTTAGGGTTAGGGATGAAAGCACATAGGAGAAAGAGATATTCTTGAATAACTTTTTTTGTGAAGGTCGGAGAGACTTGCAAGTAGGCTCTACCCCCACTAAATGGGGTAGCGCGCATCGATCGGTACCATCCTTGAGCTTCTCCGACTTTCGGAAGGGTTAGGGTTAGGGTTAGGGATGAAAGCACATAGGAGAAAGAGATATTCTTGAATAACTTTTTTTGTGAAGGTCGGAGAGACTTGCAAGTAGGCTCTACCCCCACTAAATGGGGTTGCGCGCATCGATCGGTACCATCCTTGAGCTTCTCCGACTTTCGGAAGGGTTAGGGTTAGGGTTAGGGATGAAAGCACATAGGAGAAAGAGATATTCTTGAATAACTTTTTTTGTGAAGGTCGGAGAGACTTGCAAGTAGGCTCTACCCCCACTAAATGGGGTAGCGCGCATCGAATGGTACCATCCTTGAGCTTCTCCGACTTTCGGAAGGGTTAGGGTTAGGGTAAGGGATGAAAGCACATAGGAGAAAGAGATATTCTTGAATAACTTTTTTTGTGAAGGTCGGAGAGACTTGCAAGTAGGCTCTACCCCCACTAAATGGGGTAGCGCGCATCGATCGGTACCATCCTTGAGCTTCTCCGACTTTCGGAAGGGTTAGGGTTAGGGTTAGGGATGAAAGCACATAGGAGAAAGAGATATTCTTGAATAACTTTTTTTGTGAAGGTCGGAGAGACTTGGAAAGTGGTTGCATCTGGACTAATTTGGGTCCTGCGGATCGATTGGTACCATCCCCGAGCTTGTACGACCTTCGGAAGAGGTCGACCGACGAAATTCCCCCAAATCTGAGGAGATATTCTTGAATAACTTTTTTTGTGAAGGTCGGAGAAACTTGCAAGTAGGCTCTACCCCCACTAAATGGGGTAGCGCGCATCGATCGGTACCATCCTTGAGCTTCTCCGACTTTCGGAAGGGTTAGGGTTAGGGTTAGGGATGAAAGCACATAGGAGAAAGAGATATTCTTGAATAACTTTTTTTGTGAAGGTCGGAGAGACTTGGAAAGTGGTTGCATCTGGACTAATTTGGGTCCTGCGGATCGATTGGTACCATCCCCGAGCTTGTACGACCTTCGGAAGAGGTCGACCGACGAAATTCCCCCAAATCTGAGGAGATATTCTTGAATAACTTTTTTTGTGAAGGTCGGAGAGACTTGAAAGTAGGCTCTACCCCCACTAAATGGGGTTGCGCGCATCGATCGGTACCATCCTTGAGCTTCTCCGACTTTCGGAAGGGTTAGGGTTAGGGTTAGGGATGAAAGCACATAGGAGAAAGAGATATTCTTGAATAACTTTTTTTGTGAAGGTCGGAGAGACTTGCAAGTAGGCTCTACCCCCACTAAATGGGGTAGCGCGCATCGATCGGTACCATCCTTGAGCTTCTCCGACTTTCGGAAGGGTTAGGGTTAGGGTTAGGGATGAAAGCACATAGGAGAAAGAGATATTCTTGAATAACTTTTTTTGTGAAGGTCGGAGAGACTTGGAAAGTGGTTGCATCTGGACTAATTTGGGTCCTGCGGATCGATTGGTACCATCCCCGAGCTTGTACGACCTTCGGAAGAGGTCGACCGACGAAATTCCCCCAAATCTGAGGAGATATTCTTGAATAACTTTTTTTGTGAAGGTCGGAGAAACTTGCAAGTAGGCTCTACCCCCACTAAATGGGGTAGCGCGCATCGATCGGTACCATCCTTGAGCTTCTCCGACTTTCGGAAGGGTTAGGGTTAGGGTTAGGGATGAAAGCACATAGGAGAAAGAGATATTCTTGAATAACTTTTTTTGTGAAGGTCGGAGAGACTTGGAAAGTGGTTGCATCTGGACTAATTTGGGTCCTGCGGATCGATTGGTACCATCCCCGAGCTTGTACGACCTTCGGAAGAGGTCGACCGACGAAATTCCCCCAAATCTGAGGAGATATTCTTGAATAACTTTTTTTGTGAAGGTCGGAGAGACTTGAAAGTAGGCTCTACCCCCACTAAATGGGGTTGCGCGCATCGATCGGTACCATCCTTGAGCTTCTCCGACTTTCGGAAGGGTTAGGGTTAGGGTTAGGGATGAAAGCACATAGGAGAAAGAGATATTCTTGAATAACTTTTTTTGTGAAGGTCGGAGAGACTTGCAAGTAGGCTCTACCCCCACTAAATGGGGTAGCGCGCATCGATCGGTACCATCCTTGAGCTTCTCCGACTTTCGGAAGGGTTAGGGTTAGGGTTAGGGATGAAAGCACATAGGAGAAAGAGATATTCTTGAATAACTTTTTTTGTGAAGGTCGGAGAGACTTGGAAAGTGGTTGCATCTGGACTAATTTGGGTCCTGCGGATCGATTGGTACCATCCCCGAGCTTGTACGACCTTCGGAAGAGGTCGACCGACGAAATTCCCCCAAATCTGAGGAGATATTCTTGAATAACTTTTTTTGTGAAGGTCGGAGAAACTTGCAAGTAGGCTCTACCCCCACTAAATGGGGTAGCGCGCATCGATCGGTACCATCCTTGAGCTTCTCCGACTTTCGGAAGGGTTAGGGTTAGGGTTAGGGATGAAAGCACATAGGAGAAAGAGATATTCTTGAATAACTTTTTTTGTGAAGGTCGGAGAGACTTGGAAAGTGGTTGCATCTGGACTAATTTGGGTCCTGCGGATCGATTGGTACCATCCCCGAGCTTGTACGACCTTCGGAAGAGGTCGACCGACGAAATTCCCCCAAATCTGAGGAGATATTCTTGAATAACTTTTTTTGTGAAGGTCGGAGAGACTTGAAAGTAGGCTCTACCCCCACTAAATGGGGTTGCGCGCATCGATCGGTACCATCCTTGAGCTTCTCCGACTTTCGGAAGGGTTAGGGTTAGGGTTAGGGATGAAAGCACATAGGAGAAAGAGATATTCTTGAATAACTTTTTTTGTGAAGGTCGGAGAGACTTGCAAGTAGGCTCTACCCCCACTAAATGGGGTAGCGCGCATCGATCGGTACCATCCTTGAGCTTCTCCGACTTTCGGAAGGGTTAGGGTTAGGGTTAGGGATGAAAGCACATAGGAGAAAGAGATATTCTTGAATAACTTTTTTTGTGAAGGTCGGAGAGACTTGGAAAGTGGTTGCATCTGGACTAATTTGGGTCCTGCGGATCGATTGGTACCATCCCCGAGCTTGTACGACCTTCGGAAGAGGTCGACCGACGAAATTCCCCCAAATCTGAGGAGATATTCTTGAATAACTTTTTTTGTGAAGGTCGGAGAAACTTGCAAGTAGGCTCTACCCCCACTAAATGGGGTAGCGCGCATCGATCGGTACCATCCTTGAGCTTCTCCGACTTTCGGAAGGGTTAGGGTTAGGGTTAGGGATGAAAGCACATAGGAGAAAGAGATATTCTTGAATAACTTTTTTTGTGAAGGTCGGAGAGACTTGGAAAGTGGTTGCATCTGGACTAATTTGGGTCCTGCGGATCGATTGGTACCATCCCCGAGCTTGTACGACCTTCGGAAGAGGTCGACCGACGAAATTCCCCCAAATCTGAGGAGATATTCTTGAATAACTTTTTTTGTGAAGGTCGGAGAGACTTGAAAGTAGGCTCTACCCCCACTAAATGGGGTTTTGCGCATCGATCGGTACCATCCTTGAGCTTCTCCGACTTTCGGAAGGGTTAGGGTTAGGGTTAGGGATGAAAGCACATAGGAGAAAGAGATATTCTTGAATAACTTTTTTTGTGAAGGTCGGAGAGACTTGCAAGTAGGCTCTACCCCCACTAAATGGGGTAGCGCGCATCGATCGGTACCATCCTTGAGCTTCTCCGACTTTCGGAAGGGTTAGGGTTAGGGTTAGGGATGAAAGCACATAGGAGAAAGAGATATTCTTGAATAACTTTTTTTGTGAAGGTCGGAGAGACTTGGAAAGTGGTTGCATCTGGACTAATTTGGGTCCTGCGGATCGATTGGTACCATCCCCGAGCTTGTACGACCTTCGGAAGAGGTCGACCGACGAAATTCCCCCAAATCTGAGGAGATATTCTTGAATAACTTTTTTTGTGAAGGTCGGAGAAACTTGCAAGTAGGCTCTACCCCCACTAAATGGGGTAGCGCGCATCGATCGGTACCATCCTTGAGCTTCTCCGACTTTCGGAAGGGTTAGGGTTAGGGTTAGGGATGAAAGCACATAGGAGAAAGAGATATTCTTGAATAACTTTTTTTGTGAAGGTCGGAGAGACTTGGAAAGTGGTTGCATCTGGACTAATTTGGGTCCTGCGGATCGATTGGTACCATCCCCGAGCTTGTACGACCTTCGGAAGAGGTCGACCGACGAAATTCCCCCAAATCTGAGGAGATATTCTTGAATAACTTTTTTTGTGAAGGTCGGAGAGACTTGAAAGTAGGCTCTACCCCCACTAAATGGGGTTTTGCGCATCGATCGGTACCATCCTTGAGCTTCTCCGACTTTCGGAAGGGTTAGGGTTAGGGTTAGGGATGAAAGCACATAGGAGAAAGAGATATTCTTGAATAACTTTTTTTGTGAAGGTCGGAGAGACTTGCAAGTAGGCTCTACCCCCACTAAATGGGGTAGCGCGCATCGATCGGTACCATCCTTGAGCTTCTCCGACTTTCGGAAGGGTTAGGGTTAGGGTTAGGGATGAAAGCACATAGGAGAAAGAGATATTCTTGAATAACTTTTTTTGTGAAGGTCGGAGAGACTTGGAAAGTGGTTGCATCTGGACTAATTTGGGTCCTGCGGATCGATTGGTACCATCCCCGAGCTTGTACGACCTTCGGAAGAGGTCGACCGACGAAATTCCCCCAAATCTGAGGAGATATTCTTGAATAACTTTTTTTGTGAAGGTCGGAGAGACTTGAAAGTAGGCTCTACCCCCACTAAATGGGGTTTTGCGCATCGATCGGTACCATCCTTGAGCTTCTCCGACTTTCGGAAGGGTTAGGGTTAGGGTTAGGGATGAAAGCACATAGGAGAAAGAGATATTCTTGAATAACTTTTTTTGTGAAGGTCGGAGAGACTTGCAAGTAGGCTCTACCCCCACTAAATGGGGTAGCGCGCATCGATCGGTACCATCCTTGAGCTTCTCCGACTTTCGGAAGGGTTAGGGTTAGGGTTAGGGATGAAAGCACATAGGAGAAAGAGATATTCTTGAATAACTTTTTTTGTGAAGGTCGGAGAGACTTGGAAAGTGGTTGCATTTGGACTAATTTGGGTCCTGCTGATCGATTGGTACCATCCCCGAGCTTGTACGACCTTCGGAAGAGGTCGACCGACGAAATTCCCCCAAATCTGAGGAGATATTCTTGAATAACTTTTTTTGTGAAGGTCGGAGAGACTTGCAAGTAGGCTCTACCCCCACTAAATGGGGTTGCGCGCATCGATCAGTACCATCCTTGAGCTTCTCCGACTTTCGGAAGGGTTAGGGTTAGGGTTAGGGATGAAAGCACATAGGAGAAAGAGATATTCTTGAATAACTTTTTTTGTGAAGGTCGGAGAGACTTGCAAGTAGGCTCTACCCCCACTAAATGGGGTAGCGCACATCGATCGGTACCATCCTTGAGCTTCTCCGACTTTCGGAAGGGTTAGGGTTAGGGTTAGGGATGAAAGCACATAGGAGAAAGAGATATTCTTGAATAACTTTTTTTGTGAAGGTCGGAGAGACTTGCAAGTAGGCTCTACCCCCACTAAATGGGGTAGCGCGCATCGATCGGTACCATCTTTGAGCTTCTCCGACTTTCGGAAGGGTTAGGGTTAGGGTTAGGGATGAAAGCACATAGGAGAAAGAGATATTCTTGAATAACTTTTTTTGTGAAGGTCGGAGAGACTTGCAAGTAGGCTCTACCCCCACTAAATGGGGTAGCGCGCATCGATCAGTACCATCCTTGAGCTTCTCCGACTTTCGGAAGGGTTAGGGTTAGGGTTAGGGATGAAAGCACATAGGAGAAAGAGATATTCTTGAATAACTTTTTTTGTGAAGGTCGGAGAGACTTGGAAAGTGGTTGCATCTGGACTAATTTGGGTCCTGCGGATCGATTGGTACCATCCCCGAGCTTGTACGACCTTCGGAAGAGGTCGACCGACGAAATTCCCCCAAATCTGAGGAGATATTCTTGAATAACTTTTTTTGTGAAGGTCGGAGAGACTTGCAAGTAGGCTCTACCCCCACTAAATGGGGTTGCGCGCATCGATCGGTACCATCCTTGAGCTTCTCCGACTTTCGGAAGGGTTAGGGTTAGGGTTAGGGATGAAAGCACATAGGAGAAAGAGATATTCTTGAATAACTTTTTTTGTGAAGGTCGGAGAGACTTGCAAGTAGGCTCTACCCCCACTAAATGGGGTAGCGCGCATCGATCGGTACCATCCTTGAGCTTCTCCGACTTTCGGAAGGGTTAGGGTTAGGGTTAGGGATGAAAGCACATAGGAGAAAGAGATATTCTTGAATAACTTTTTTTGTGAAGGTCGGAGAGACTTGGAAAGTGGTTGCATCTGGACTAATTTGGGTCCTGCAGATCGATTGGTACCATCCCCGAGCTTGTACGACCTTCGGAAGAGGTCGACCGACGAAATTCCCCCAAAATCTGAGGAGATATTCTTGAATAACTTTTTTTGTGAAGGTCGGAGAGACTTGCAAGTAGGCTCTACCCCCACTAAATGGGGTTGCGCGCATCGATCAGTACCATCCTTGAGCTTCTCCGACTTTCGGAAGGGTTAGGGTTAGGGTTAGGGATGAAAGCACATAGGAGAAAGAGATATTCTTGAATAACTTTTTTTGTGAAGGTCGGAGAGACTTGCAAGTAGGCTCTACCCCCACTAAATGGGGTAACGCGCATCGATCAGTACCATCCTTGAGCTTCTCCGACTTTCGGAAGGGTTAGGGTTAGGGTTAGGGATGAAAGCACATAGGAGAAAGAGATATTCTTGAATAACTTTTTTTGTGAAGGTCGGAGAGACTTGCAAGTAGGCTCTACCCCCACTAAATGGGGTAGCGCGCATCGATCGGTACCATCCTTGAGCTTCTCCGACTTTCGGAAGGGTTAGGGTTAGGGTTAGGGATGAAAGCACATAGGAGAAAGAGATATTCTTGAATAACTTTTTTTGTGAAGGTCGGAGAGACTTGCAAGTAGGCTCTACCCCCACTAAATGGGGTAGCGCGCATCGATCGGTACCATCCTTGAGCTTCTCCGACTTTCGGAAGGGTTAGGGTTAGGGTTAGGGATGAAAGCACATAGGAGAAAGAGATATTCTTGAATAACTTTTTTTGTGAAGGTCGGAGAGACTTGGAAAGTGGTTGCATCTGGACTAATTTGGGTCCTGCGGATCGATTGGTACCATCCCCGAGCTTGTACGACCTTCGGAAGAGGTCGACCGACGAAATTCCCCCAAATCTGAGGAGATATTCTTGAATAACTTTTTTTGTGAAGGTCGGAGAGACTTGCAAGTAGGCTCTACCCCCACTAAATGGGGTTGCGCGCATCGATCAGTACCATCCTTGAGCTTCTCCGACTTTCGGAAGGGTTAGGGTTAGGGTTAGGGATGAAAGCACATAGGAGAAAGAGATATTCTTGAATAACTTTTTTTGTGAAGGTCGGAGAGACTTGCAAGTAGGCTCTACCCCCACTAAATGGGGTAGCGCGCATCGATCGGTACCATCCTTGAGCTTCTCCGACTTTCGGAAGGGTTAGGGTTAGGGTTAGGGATGAAAGCACATAGGAGAAAGAGATATTCTTGAATAACTTTTTTTGTGAAGGTCGGAGAGACTTGCAAGTAGGCTCTACCCCCACTAAATGGGGTAGCGCGCATCGATTGGTACCATCCTTGAGCTTCTCCGACTTTCGGAAGGGTTAGGGTTAGGGTTAGGGATGAAAGCACATAGGAGAAAGAGATATTCTTGAATAACTTTTTTTGTGAAGGTCGGAGAGACTTGCAAGTAGGCTCTACCCCCACTAAATGGGGTAGCGCGCATCGATCGGTACCATCCTTGAGCTTCTCCGACTTTCGGAAGGGTTAGGGTTAGGGTTAGGGATGAAAGCACATAGGAGAAAGAGATATTCTTGAATAACTTTTTTTGTGAAGGTCGGAGAGACTTGCAAGTAGGCTCTACCCCCACTAAATGGGGTAGCGCGCATCGATCAGTACCATCCTTGAGCTTCTCCGACTTTCGGAAGGGTTAGGGTTAGGGTTAGGGATGAAAGCACATAGGAGAAAGAGATATTCTTGAATAACTTTTTTTGTGAAGGTCGGAGAGACTTGGAAAGTGGTTGCATCTGGACTAATTTGGGTCCTGCAGATCGATTGGTACCATCCCCGAGCTTGTACGACCTTCGGAAGAGGTCGACCGACGAAATTCCCCCAAATCTGAGGAGATATTCTTGAATAACTTTTTTTGTGAAGGTCGGAGAGACTTGCAAGTAGGCTCTACCCCCACTAAATGGGGTTGCGCGCATCGATCGGTACCATCCTTGAGCTTCTCCGACTTTCGGAAGGGTTAGGGTTAGGGTTAGGGATGAAAGCACATAGGAGAAAGAGATATTCTTGAATAACTTTTTTTGTGAAGGTCGGAGAGACTTGCAAGTAGGCTCTACCCCCACTAAATGGGGTAGCGCGCATCGATCGGTACCATCCTTGAGCTTCTCCGACTTTCGGAAGGGTTAGGGTTAGGGTTAGGGATGAAAGCACATAGGAGAAAGAGATATTCTTGAATAACTTTTTTTGTGAAGGTCAGAGAGACTTGGAAAGTGGTTGCATCTGGACTAATTTGGGTCCTGCAGATCGATTGGTACCATCCCCGAGCTTGTACGACCTTCGGAAGAGGTCGACCGACGAAATTCCCCCAAAATCTGAGGAGATATTCTTGAATAACTTTTTTTGTGAAGGTCGGAGAGACTTGCAAGTAGGCTCTACCCCCACTAAATGGGGTTGCGCGCATCGATCAGTACCATCCTTGAGCTTCTCCGACTTTCGGAAGGGTTAGGGTTAGGGTTAGGGATGAAAGCACATAGGAGAAAGAGATATTCTTGAATAACTTTTTTTGTGAAGGTCGGAGAGACTTGCAAGTAGGCTCTACCCCCACTAAATGGGGTAACGCGCATCGATCAGTACCATCCTTGAGCTTCTCCGACTTTCGGAAGGGTTAGGGTTAGGGTTAGGGATGAAAGCACATAGGAGAAAGAGATATTCTTGAATAACTTTTTTTGTGAAGGTCGGAGAGACTTGCAAGTAGGCTCTACCCCCACTAAATGGGGTAGCGCGCATCGATCGGTACCATCCTTGAGCTTCTCCGACTTTCGGAAGGGTTAGGGTTAGGGTTAGGGATGAAAGCACATAGGAGAAAGAGATATTCTTGAATAACTTTTTTTGTGAAGGTCGGAGAGACTTGCAAGTAGGCTCTACCCCCACTAAATGGGGTAGCGCGCATCGATCGGTACCATCCTTGAGCTTCTCCGACTTTCGGAAGGGTTAGGGTTAGGGTTAGGGATGAAAGCACATAGGAGAAAGAGATATTCTTGAATAACTTTTTTTGTGAAGGTCGGAGAGACTTGGAAAGTGGTTGCATCTGGACTAATTTGGGTCCTGCGGATCGATTGGTACCATCCCCGAGCTTGTACGACCTTCGGAAGAGGTCGACCGACGAAATTCCCCCAAATCTGAGGAGATATTCTTGAATAACTTTTTTTGTGAAGGTCGGAGAGACTTGCAAGTAGGCTCTACCCCCACTAAATGGGGTTGCGCGCATCGATCAGTACCATCCTTGAGCTTCTCCGACTTTCGGAAGGGTTAGGGTTAGGGTTAGGGATGAAAGCACATAGGAGAAAGAGATATTCTTGAATAACTTTTTTTGTGAAGGTCGGAGAGACTTGCAAGTAGGCTCTACCCCCACTAAATGGGGTAGCGCGCATCGATCGGTACCATCCTTGAGCTTCTCCGACTTTCGGAAGGGTTAGGGTTAGGGTTAGGGATGAAAGCACATAGGAGAAAGAGATATTCTTGAATAACTTTTTTTGTGAAGGTCGGAGAGACTTGGAAAGTGGTTGCATCTGGACTAATTTGGGTCCTGCAGATCGATTGGTACCATCCCCGAGCTTGTACGACCTTCGGAAGAGGTCGACCGACGAAATTCCCCCAAAATCTGAGGAGATATTCTTGAATAACTTTTTTTGTGAAGGTCGGAGAGACTTGCAAGTAGGCTCTACCCCCACTAAATGGGGTTGCGCGCATCGATCAGTACCATCCTTGAGCTTCTCCGACTTTCGGAAGGGTTAGGGTTAGGGTTAGGGATGAAAGCACATAGGAGAAAGAGATATTCTTGAATAACTTTTTTTGTGAAGGTCGGAGAGACTTGCAAGTAGGCTCTACCCCCACTAAATGGGGTAGCGCGCATCGATCAGTACCATCCTTGAGCTTCTCCGACTTTCGGAAGGGTTAGGGTTAGGGTTAGGGATGAAAGCACATAGGAGAAAGAGATATTCTTGAATAACTTTTTTTTTGAAGGTCGGAGAGACTTGCAAGTAGGCTCTACCCCCACTAAATGGGGTAGCGCGCATCGATCGGTACCATCCTTGAGCTTCTCCGACTTTCGGAAGGGTTAGGGTTAGGGTTAGGGATGAAAGCACATAGGAGAAAGAGATATTCTTGAATAACTTTTTTTGTGAAGGTCGGAGAGACTTGCAAGTAGGCTCTACCCCCACTAAATGGGGTAGCGCGCATCGATCGGTACCATCCTTGAGCTTCTCCGACTTTCGGAAGGGTTAGGGTTAGGGTTAGGGATGAAAGCACATAGGAGAAAGAGATATTCTTGAATAACTTTTTTTGTGAAGGTCGGAGAGACTTGGAAAGTGGTTGCATCTGGACTAATTTGGGTCCTGCGGATCGATTGGTACCATCCCCGAGCTTGTACGACCTTCGGAAGAGGTCGACCGACGAAATTCCCCCAAATCTGAGGAGATATTCTTGAATAACTTTTTTTGTGAAGGTCGGAGAGACTTGCAAGTAGGCTCTACCCCCACTAAATGGGGTAGCGCGCATCGATCGGTACCATCCTTGAGCTTCTCCGACTTTCGGAAGGGTTAGGGTTAGGGTTAGGGATGAAAGCACATAGGAGAAAGAGATATTCTTGAATAACTTTTTTTGTGAAGGTCGGAGAGACTTGGAAAGTGGTTGCATCTGGACTAATTTGGGTCCTGCGGATCGATTGGTACCATCCCCGAGCTTGTACGACCTTCGAAAGAGGTCGACCGACGAAATTCCCCCAAATCTGAGGAGATATTCTTGAATAACTTTTTTTGTGAAGGTCGGAGAGACTTGCAAGTAGGCTCTACCCCCACTAAATGGGGTTGCGCGCATCGATCGGTACCATCCTTGAGCTTCTCCGACTTTCGGAAGGGTTAGGGTTAGGGTTAGGGATGAAAGCACATAGGAGAAAGAGATATTCTTGAATAACTTTTTTTGTGAAGGTCGGAGAGACTTGCAAGTAGGCTCTACCCCCACTAAATGGGGTAGCGCGCATCGATCGGTACCATCCTTGAGCTTCTCCGACTTTCGGAAGGGTTAGGGTTAGGGTTAGGGATGAAAGCACATAGGAGAAAGAGATATTCTTGAATAACTTTTTTTGTGAAGGTCGGAGAGACTTGGAAAGTGGTTGCATCTGGACTAATTTGGGTCCTGCAGATCGATTGGTACCATCCCCGAGCTTGTACGACCTTCGGAAGAGGTCGACCGACGAAATTCCCCCAAAATCTGAGGAGATATTCTTGAATAACTTTTTTTGTGAAGGTCGGAGAGACTTGCAAGTAGGCTCTACCCCCACTAAATGGGGTTGCGCGCATCGATCAGTACCATCCTTGAGCTTCTCCGACTTTCGGAAGGGTTAGGGTTAGGGTTAGGGATGAAAGCACATAGGAGAAAGAGATATTCTTGAATAACTTTTTTTGTGAAGGTCGGAGAGACTTGCAAGTAGGCTCTACCCCCACTAAATGGGGTAGCGCGCATCGATCAGTACCATCCTTGAGCTTCTCCGACTTTCGGAAGGGTTAGGGTTAGGGTTAGGGATGAAAGCACATAGGAGAAAGAGATATTCTTGAATAACTTTTTTTGTGAAGGTCGGAGAGACTTGCAAGTAGGCTCTACCCCCACTAAATGGGGTAGCGCGCATCGATCGGTACCATCCTTGAGCTTCTCCGACTTTCGGAAGGGTTAGGGTTAGGGTTAGGGATGAAAGCACATAGGAGAAAGAGATATTCTTGAATAACTTTTTTTATGAAGGTCGGAGAGACTTGCAAGTAGGCTCTACCCCCACTAAATGGGGTAGCGCGCATCGATCGGTACCATCCTTGAGCTTCTCCGACTTTCGGAAGGGTTAGGGTTAGGGTTAGGGATGAAAGCACATAGGAGAAAGAGATATTCTTGAATAACTTTTTTTGTGAAGGTCGGAGAGACTTGGAAAGTGGTTGCATCTGGACTAATTTGGGTCCTGCGGATCGATTGGTACCATCCCCGAGCTTGTACGACCTTCGGAAGAGGTCGACCGACGAAATTCCCCCAAATCTGAGGAGATATTCTTGAATAACTTTTTTTGTGAAGGTCGGAGAGACTTGCAAGTAGGCTCTACCCCCACTAAATGGGGTTGCGCGCATCGATCAGTACCATCCTTGAGCTTCTCCGACTTTCGGAAGGGTTAGGGTTAGGGTTAGGGATGAAAGCACATAGGAGAAAGAGATATTCTTGAATAACTTTTTTTGTGAAGGTCGGAGAGACTTGCAAGTAGGCTCTACCCCCACTAAATGGGGTAGCGCGCATCGATCGGTACCATCCTTGAGCTTCTCCGACTTTCGGAAGGGTTAGGGTTAGGGTTAGGGATGAAAGCACATAGGAGAAAGAGATATTCTTGAATAACTTTTTTTGTGAAGGTCGGAGAGACTTGCAAGTAGGCTCTACCCCCACTAAATGGGGTAGCGCGCATCGATCGGTACCATCCTTGAGCTTCTCCGACTTTCGGAAGGGTTAGGGTTAGGGTTAGGGATGAAAGCACATAGGAGAAAGAGATATTCTTGAATAACTTTTTTTGTGAAGGTCGGAGAGACTTGGAAAGTGGTTGCATCTGGACTAATTTGGGTCCTGCGGATCGATTGGTACCATCCCCGAGCTTGTACGACCTTCGGAAGAGGTCGACCGACGAAATTCCCCCAAATCTGAGGAGATATTCTTGAATAACTTTTTTTGTGAAGGTCGGAGAGACTTGCAAGTAGGCTCTACCCCCACTAAATGGGGTTGCGCGCATCGATCAGTACCATCCTTGAGCTTCTCCGACTTTCGGAAGGGTTAGGGTTAGGGTTAGGGATGAAAGCACATAGGAGAAAGAGATATTCTTGAATAACTTTTTTTGTGAAGGTCGGAGAGACTTGCAAGTAGGCTCTACCCCCACTAAATGGGGTAGCGCGCATCGATCGGTACCATCCTTGAGCTTCTCCGACTTTCGGAAGGGTTAGGGTTAGGGTTAGGGATGAAAGCACATAGGAGAAAGAGATATTCTTGAATAACTTTTTTTGTGAAGGTCGGAGAGACTTGCAAGTAGGCTCTACCCCCACTAAATGGGGTAGCGCGCATCGATCGGTACCATCCTTGAGCTTCTCCGACTTTCGGAAGGGTTAGGGTTAGGGTTAGGGATGAAAGCACATAGGAGAAAGAGATATTCTTGAATAACTTTTTTTGTGAAGGTCGGAGAGACTTGCAAGTAGGCTCTACCCCCACTAAATGGGGTAGCGCGCATCGATCGGTACCATCCTTGAGCTTCTCCGACTTTCGGAAGGGTTAGGGTTAGGGTTAGGGATGAAAGCACATAGGAGAAAGAGATATTCTTGAATAACTTTTTTTGTGAAGGTCGGAGAGACTTGGAAAGTGGTTGCATCTGGACTAATTTGGGTCCTGCGGATCGATTGGTACCATCCCCGAGCTTGTACGACCTTCGGAAGAGGTCGACCGACGAAATTCCCCCAAATCTGAGGAGATATTCTTGAATAACTTTTTTTGTGAAGGTCGGAGAGACTTGCAAGTAGGCTCTACCCCCACTAAATGGGGTTGCGCGCATCGATCGGTACCATCCTTGAGCTTCTCCGACTTTCGGAAGGGTTAGGGTTAGGGTTAGGGATGAAAGCACATAGGAGAAAGAGATATTCTTGAATAACTTTTTTTGTGAAGGTCGGAGAGACTTGCAAGTAGGCTCTACCCCCACTAAATGGGGTAGCGCGCATCGATCGGTACCATCTTTGAGCTTCTCCGACTTTCGGAAGGGTTAGGGTTAGGGTTAGGGATGAAAGCACATAGGAGAAAGAGATATTCTTGAATAACTTTTTTTGTGAAGGTCGGAGAGACTTGGAAAGTGGTTGCATCTGGACTAATTTGGGTCCTGCAGATCGATTGGTACCATCCCCGAGCTTGTACGACCTTCGGAAGAGGTCGACCGACGAAATTCCCCCAAAATCTGAGGAGATATTCTTGAATAACTTTTTTTGTGAAGGTCGGAGAGACTTGCAAGTAGGCTCTACCCCCACTAAATGGGGTTGCGCGCATCGATCAGTACCATCCTTGAGCTTCTCCGACTTTCGGAAGGGTTAGGGTTAGGGTTAGGGATGAAAGCACATAGGAGAAAGAGATATTCTTGAATAACTTTTTTTGTGAAGGTCGGAGAGACTTGCAAGTAGGCTCTACCCCCACTAAATGGGGTAGCGCGCATCGATCAGTACCATCCTTGAGCTTCTCCGACTTTCGGAAGGGTTAGGGTTAGGGTTAGGGATGAAAGCACATAGGAGAAAGAGATATTCTTGAATAACTTTTTTTGTGAAGGTCGGAGAGACTTGCAAGTAGGCTCTACCCCCACTAAATGGGGTAGCGCGCATCGATCGGTACCATCTTTGAGCTTCTCCGACTTTCGGAAGGGTTAGGGTTAGGGTTAGGGATGAAAGCACATAGGAGAAAGAGATATTCTTGAATAACTTTTTTTGTGAAGGTCGGAGAGACTTGCAAGTAGGCTCTACCCCCACTAAATGGGGTAGCGCGCATCGATCGGTACCATCCTTGAGCTTCTCCGACTTTCGGAAGGGTTAGGGTTAGGGTTAGGGATGAAAGCACATAGGAGAAAGAGATATTCTTGAATAACTTTTTTTGTGAAGGTCGGAGAGACTTGCAAGTAGGCTCTACCCCCACTAAATGGGGTAGCGCGCATCGATCGGTACCATCCTTGAGCTTCTCCGACTTTCGGAAGGGTTAGGGTTAGGGTTAGGGATGAAAGCACATAGGAGAAAGAGATATTCTTGAATAACTTTTTTTGTGAAGGTCGGAGAGACTTGCAAGTAGGCTCTACCCCCACTAAATGGGGTTGCGCGCATCGATCGGTACCATCCTTGAGCTTCTCCGACTTTCGGAAGGGTTAGGGTTAGGGTTAGGGATGAAAGCACATAGGAGAAAGAGATATTCTTGAATAACTTTTTTTGTGAAGGTCGGAGAGACTTGCAAGTAGGCTCTACCCCCACTAAATGGGGTAGCGCGCATCGAATGGTACCATCCTTGAGCTTCTCCGACTTTCGGAAGGGTTAGGGTTAGGGTAAGGGATGAAAGCACATAGGAGAAAGAGATATTCTTGAATAACTTTTTTTGTGAAGGTCGGAGAGACTTGCAAGTAGGCTCTACCCCCACTAAATGGGGTAGCGCGCATCGATCGGTACCATCCTTGAGCTTCTCCGACTTTCGGAAGGGTTAGGGTTAGGGTTAGGGATGAAAGCACATAGGAGAAAGAGATATTCTTGAATAACTTTTTTTGTGAAGGTCGGAGAGACTTGGAAAGTGGTTGCATCTGGACTAATTTGGGTCCTGCGGATCGATTGGTACCATCCCCGAGCTTGTACGACCTTCGGAAGAGGTCGACCGACGAAATTCCCCCAAATCTGAGGAGATATTCTTGAATAACTTTTTTTGTGAAGGTCGGAGAAACTTGCAAGTAGGCTCTACCCCCACTAAATGGGGTAGCGCGCATCGATCGGTACCATCCTTGAGCTTCTCCGACTTTCGGAAGGGTTAGGGTTAGGGTTAGGGATGAAAGCACATAGGAGAAAGAGATATTCTTGAATAACTTTTTTTGTGAAGGTCGGAGAGACTTGGAAAGTGGTTGCATCTGGACTAATTTGGGTCCTGCGGATCGATTGGTACCATCCCCGAGCTTGTACGACCTTCGGAAGAGGTCGACCGACGAAATTCCCCCAAATCTGAGGAGATATTCTTGAATAACTTTTTTTGTGAAGGTCGGAGAGACTTGAAAGTAGGCTCTACCCCCACTAAATGGGGTTGCGCGCATCGATCGGTACCATCCTTGAGCTTCTCCGACTTTCGGAAGGGTTAGGGTTAGGGTTAGGGATGAAAGCACATAGGAGAAAGAGATATTCTTGAATAACTTTTTTTGTGAAGGTCGGAGAGACTTGCAAGTAGGCTCTACCCCCACTAAATGGGGTAGCGCGCATCGATCGGTACCATCCTTGAGCTTCTCCGACTTTCGGAAGGGTTAGGGTTAGGGTTAGGGATGAAAGCACATAGGAGAAAGAGATATTCTTGAATAACTTTTTTTGTGAAGGTCGGAGAGACTTGGAAAGTGGTTGCATCTGGACTAATTTGGGTCCTGCGGATCGATTGGTACCATCCCCGAGCTTGTACGACCTTCGGAAGAGGTCGACCGACGAAATTCCCCCAAATCTGAGGAGATATTCTTGAATAACTTTTTTTGTGAAGGTCGGAGAAACTTGCAAGTAGGCTCTACCCCCACTAAATGGGGTAGCGCGCATCGATCGGTACCATCCTTGAGCTTCTCCGACTTTCGGAAGGGTTAGGGTTAGGGTTAGGGATGAAAGCACATAGGAGAAAGAGATATTCTTGAATAACTTTTTTTGTGAAGGTCGGAGAGACTTGGAAAGTGGTTGCATCTGGACTAATTTGGGTCCTGCGGATCGATTGGTACCATCCCCGAGCTTGTACGACCTTCGGAAGAGGTCGACCGACGAAATTCCCCCAAATCTGAGGAGATATTCTTGAATAACTTTTTTTGTGAAGGTCGGAGAGACTTGAAAGTAGGCTCTACCCCCACTAAATGGGGTTGCGCGCATCGATCGGTACCATCCTTGAGCTTCTCCGACTTTCGGAAGGGTTAGGGTTAGGGTTAGGGATGAAAGCACATAGGAGAAAGAGATATTCTTGAATAACTTTTTTTGTGAAGGTCGGAGAGACTTGCAAGTAGGCTCTACCCCCACTAAATGGGGTAGCGCGCATCGATCGGTACCATCCTTGAGCTTCTCCGACTTTCGGAAGGGTTAGGGTTAGGGTTAGGGATGAAAGCACATAGGAGAAAGAGATATTCTTGAATAACTTTTTTTGTGAAGGTCGGAGAGACTTGGAAAGTGGTTGCATCTGGACTAATTTGGGTCCTGCGGATCGATTGGTAC
The DNA here is from genome assembly GCF_963576545.1 of Limanda limanda. NCBI lineage: Eukaryota > Metazoa > Chordata > Actinopteri > Pleuronectiformes > Pleuronectidae > Limanda > Limanda limanda. Next base: position 26,430 of record NW_026870578.1, on the reverse strand, counting down.
CATCCCCGAGCTTGTACGACCTTCGGAAGAGGTCGACCGACGAAATTCCCCCAAATCTGAGGAGATATTCTTGAATAACTTTTTTTGTGAAGGTCGGAGAAACTTGCAAGTAGGCTCTACCCCCACTAAATGGGGTAGCGCGCATCGATCGGTACCATCCTTGAGCTTCTCCGACTTTCGGAAGGGTTAGGGTTAGGGTTAGGGATGAAAGCACATAGGAGAAAGAGATATTCTTGAATAACTTTTTTTGTGAAGGTCGGAGAGACTTGGAAAGTGGTTGCATCTGGACTAATTTGGGTCCTGCGGATCGATTGGTACCATCCCCGAGCTTGTACGACCTTCGGAAGAGGTCGACCGACGAAATTCCCCCAAATCTGAGGAGATATTCTTGAATAACTTTTTTTGTGAAGGTCGGAGAGACTTGAAAGTAGGCTCTACCCCCACTAAATGGGGTTGCGCGCATCGATCGGTACCATCCTTGAGCTTCTCCGACTTTCGGAAGGGTTAGGGTTAGGGTTAGGGATGAAAGCACATAGGAGAAAGAGATATTCTTGAATAACTTTTTTTGTGAAGGTCGGAGAGACTTGCAAGTAGGCTCTACCCCCACTAAATGGGGTAGCGCGCATCGATCGGTACCATCCTTGAGCTTCTCCGACTTTCGGAAGGGTTAGGGTTAGGGTTAGGGATGAAAGCACATAGGAGAAAGAGATATTCTTGAATAACTTTTTTTGTGAAGGTCGGAGAGACTTGGAAAGTGGTTGCATCTGGACTAATTTGGGTCCTGCGGATCGATTGGTACCATCCCCGAGCTTGTACGACCTTCGGAAGAGGTCGACCGACGAAATTCCCCCAAATCTGAGGAGATATTCTTGAATAACTTTTTTTGTGAAGGTCGGAGAAACTTGCAAGTAGGCTCTACCCCCACTAAATGGGGTAGCGCGCATCGATCGGTACCATCCTTGAGCTTCTCCGACTTTCGGAAGGGTTAGGGTTAGGGTTAGGGATGAAAGCACATAGGAGAAAGAGATATTCTTGAATAACTTTTTTTGTGAAGGTCGGAGAGACTTGGAAAGTGGTTGCATCTGGACTAATTTGGGTCCTGCGGATCGATTGGTACCATCCCCGAGCTTGTACGACCTTCGGAAGAGGTCGACCGACGAAATTCCCCCAAATCTGAGGAGATATTCTTGAATAACTTTTTTTGTGAAGGTCGGAGAGACTTGAAAGTAGGCTCTACCCCCACTAAATGGGGTTTTGCGCATCGATCGGTACCATCCTTGAGCTTCTCCGACTTTCGGAAGGGTTAGGGTTAGGGTTAGGGATGAAAGCACATAGGAGAAAGAGATATTCTTGAATAACTTTTTTTGTGAAGGTCGGAGAGACTTGCAAGTAGGCTCTACCCCCACTAAATGGGGTAGCGCGCATCGATCGGTACCATCCTTGAGCTTCTCCGACTTTCGGAAGGGTTAGGGTTAGGGTTAGGGATGAAAGCACATAGGAGAAAGAGATATTCTTGAATAACTTTTTTTGTGAAGGTCGGAGAGACTTGGAAAGTGGTTGCATCTGGACTAATTTGGGTCCTGCGGATCGATTGGTACCATCCCCGAGCTTGTACGACCTTCGGAAGAGGTCGACCGACGAAATTCCCCCAAATCTGAGGAGATATTCTTGAATAACTTTTTTTGTGAAGGTCGGAGAGACTTGCAAGTAGGCTCTACCCCCACTAAATGGGGTTGCGCGCATCGATCAGTACCATCCTTGAGCTTCTCCGACTTTCGGAAGGGTTAGGGTTAGGGTTAGGGATGAAAGCACATAGGAGAAAGAGATATTCTTGAATAACTTTTTTTGTGAAGGTCGGAGAGACTTGCAAGTAGGCTCTACCCCCACTAAATGGGGTAGCGCGCATCAATCGGTACCATCCTTGAGCTTCTCCGACTTTCGGAAGGGTTAGGGTTAGGGTTAGGGATGAAAGCACATAGGAGAAAGAGATATTCTTGAATAACTTTTTTTGTGAAGGTCGGAGAGACTTGCAAGTAGGCTCTACCCCCACTAAATGGGGTAGCGCGCATCGATCGGTACCATCCTTGAGCTTCTCCGACTTTCGGAAGGGTTAGGGTTAGGGTTAGGGATGAAAGCACATAGGAGAAAGAGATATTCTTGAATAACTTTTTTTGTGAAGGTCGGAGAGACTTGCAAGTAGGCTCTACCCCCACTAAATGGGGTAGCGCGCATCGATCGGTACCATCCTTGAGCTTCTCCGACTTTCGGAAGGGTTAGGGTTAGGGTTAGGGATGAAAGCACATAGGAGAAAGAGATATTCTTGAATAACTTTTTTTGTGAAGGTCGGAGAGACTTGGAAAGTGGTTGCATCTGGACTAATTTGGGTCCTGCGGATCGATTGGTACCATCCCCGAGCTTGTACGACCTTCGGAAGAGGTCGACCGACGAAATTCCCCCAAATCTGAGGAGATATTCTTGAATAACTTTTTTTGTGAAGGTCGGAGAGACTTGCAAGTAGGCTCTACCCCCACTAAATGGGGTAGCGCGCATCGATCGGTACCATCCTTGAGCTTCTCCGACTTTCGGAAGGGTTAGGGTTAGGGTTAGGGATGAAAGCACATAGGAGAAAGAGATATTCTTGAATAACTTTTTTTGTGAAGGTCGGAGAGACTTGCAAGTAGGCTCTACCCCCACTAAATGGGGTAGCGCGCATCGATCGGTACCATCCTTGAGCTTCTCCGACTTTCGGAAGGGTTAGGGTTAGGGTTAGGGATGAAAGCACATAGGAGAAAGAGATATTCTTGAATAACTTTTTTTGTGAAGGTCGGAGAGACTTGGAAAGTGGTTGCATCTGGACTATTTTGGGTCCTGCGGATCGATTGGTACCATCCCCGAGCTTGTACGACCTTCGGAAGAGGTCGACCGACGAAATTCCCCCAAATCTGAGGAGATATTCTTGAATAACTTTTTTTGTGAAGGTCGGAGAGACTTGCAAGTAGGCTCTACCCCCACTAAATGGGGTTGCGCGCATCGATCAGTACCATCCTTGAGCTTCTCCGACTTTCGGAAGGGTTAGGGTTAGGGTTAGGGATGAAAGCACATAGGAGAAAGAGATATTCTTGAATAACTTTTTTTGTGAAGGTCGGAGAGACTTGCAAGTAGGCTCTACCCCCACTAAATGGGGTAGCGCGCATCAATCGGTACCATCCTTGAGCTTCTCCGACTTTCGGAAGGGTTAGGGTTAGGGTTAGGGATGAAAGCACATAGGAGAAAGAGATATTCTTGAATAACTTTTTTTGTGAAGGTCGGAGAGACTTGCAAGTAGGCTCTACCCCCACTAAATGGGGTAGCGCGCATCGATCGGTACCATCCTTGAGCTTCTCCGACTTTCGGAAGGGTTAGGGTTAGGGTTAGGGATGAAAGCACATAGGAGAAAGAGATATTCTTGAATAACTTTTTTTGTGAAGGTCGGAGAGACTTGCAAGTAGGCTCTACCCCCACTAAATGGGGTAGCGCGCATCGATCGGTACCATCCTTGAGCTTCTCCGACTTTCGGAAGGGTTAGGGTTAGGGTTAGGGATGAAAGCACATAGGAGAAAGAGATATTCTTGAATAACTTTTTTTGTGAAGGTCGGAGAGACTTGGAAAGTGGTTGCATCTGGACTAATTTGGGTCCTGCGGATCGATTGGTACCATCCCCGAGCTTGTACGACCTTCGGAAGAGGTCGACCGACGAAATTCCCCCAAATCTGAGGAGATATTCTTGAATAACTTTTTTTGTGAAGGTCGGAGAGACTTGCAAGTAGGCTCTACCCCCACTAAATGGGGTAGCGCGCATCGATCGGTACCATCCTTGAGCTTCTCCGACTTTCGGAAGGGTTAGGGTTAGGGTTAGGGATGAAAGCACATAGGAGAAAGAGATATTCTTGAATAACTTTTTTTGTGAAGGTCGGAGAGACTTGCAAGTAGGCTCTACCCCCACTAAATGGGGTAGCGCGCATCGATCGGTACCATCCTTGAGCTTCTCCGACTTTCGGAAGGGTTAGGGTTAGGGTTAGGGATGAAAGCACATAGGAGAAAGAGATATTCTTGAATAACTTTTTTTGTAAAGGTCGGAGAGACTTGGAAAGTGGTTGCATCTGGACTAATTTGGGTCCTGCGGATCGATTGGTACCATCCCCGAGCTTGTACGACCTTCGGAAGAGGTCGACCGACGAAATTCCCCCAAATCTGAGGAGATATTCTTGAATAACTTTTTTTGTGAAGGTCGGAGAGACTTGCAAGTAGGCTCTACCCCCACTAAATGGGGTTGCGCGCATCGATCAGTACCATCCTTGAGCTTCTCCGACTTTCGGAAGGGTTAGGGTTAGGGTTAGGGATGAAAGCACATAGGAGAAAGAGATATTCTTGAATAACTTTTTTTGTGAAGGTCGGAGAGACTTGCAAGTAGGCTCTACCCCCACTAAATGGGGTAGCGCGCATCGATCGGTACCATCCTTGAGCTTCTCCGACTTTCGGAAGGGTTAGGGTTAGGGTTAGGGATGAAAGCACATAGGAGAAAGAGATATTCTTGAATAACTTTTTTTGTGAAGGTCGGAGAGACTTGCAAGTAGGCTCTACCCCCACTAAATGGGGTAGCGCGCATCGATCGGTACCATCCTTGAGCTTCTCCGACTTTCGGAAGGGTTAGGGTTAGGGTTAGGGATGAAAGCACATAGGAGAAAGAGATATTCTTGAATAACTTTTTTTGTGAAGGTTGGAGAGACTTGCAAGTAGGCTCTACCCCCACTAAATGGGGTAGCGCACATCGATCGGTACCATCCTTGAGCTTCTCCGACTTTCGGAAGGGTTAGGGTTAGGGTTAGGGATGAAAGCACATAGGAGAAAGAGATATTCTTGAATAACTTTTTTTGTGAAGGTCGGAGAGACTTGGAAAGTGGTTGCATCTGGACTAATTTGGGTCCTGCGGATCGATTGGTACCATCCCCGAGCTTGTACGACCTTCGGAAGAGGTCGACCGACGAAATTCCCCCAAATCTGAGGAGATATTCTTGAATAACTTTTTTTGTGAAGGTCGGAGAGACTTGCAAGTAGGCTCTACCCCCACTAAATGGGGTAGCGCGCATCGATCGGTACCATCTTTGAGCTTCTCCGACTTTCGGAAGGGTTAGGGTTAGGGTTAGGGATGAAAGCACATAGGAGAAAGAGATATTCTTGAATAACTTTTTTTGTGAAGGTCGGAGAGACTTGGAAAGTGGTTGCATCTGGACTAATTTGGGTCCTGCGGATCGATTGGTACCATCCCCGAGCTTGTACGACCTTCGGAAGAGGTCGACCGACGAAATTCCCCCAAATCTGAGGAGATATTCTTGAATAACTTTTTTTGTGAAGGTCGGAGAGACTTGCAAGTAGGCTCTACCCCCACTAAATGGGGTTGCGCGCATCGATCGGTACCATCCTTGAGCTTCTCCGACTTTCGGAAGGGTTAGGGTTAGGGTTAGGGATGAAAGCACATAGGAGAAAGAGATATTCTTGAATAACTTTTTTTGTGAAGGTCGGAGAGACTTGCAAGTAGGCTCTACCCCCACTAAATGGGGTAGCGCGCATCGATCGGTACCATCCTTGAGCTTCTCCGACTTTCGGAAGGGTTAGGGTTAGGGTTAGGGATGAAAGCACATAGGAGAAAGAGATATTCTTGAATAACTTTTTTTGTGAAGGTCGGAGAGACTTGGAAAGTGGTTGCATCTGGACTAATTTGGGTCCTGCGGATCGATTGGTACCATCCCCGAGCTTGTACGACCTTCGGAAGAGGTCGACCGACGAAATTCCCCCAAATCTGAGGAGATATTCTTGAATAACTTTTTTTGTGAAGGTCGGAGAGACTTGCAAGTAGGCTCTACCCCCACTAAATGGGGTAGCGCGCATCGATCGGTACCATCCTTGAGCTTCTCCGACTTTCGGAAGGGTTAGGGTTAGGGTTAGGGATGAAAGCACATAGGAGAAAGAGATATTCTTGAATAACTTTTTTTGTAAAGGTCGGAGAGACTTGGAAAGTGGTTGCATCTGGACTAATTTGGGTCCTGCGGATCGATTGGTACCATCCCCGAGCTTGTACGACCTTCGGAAGAGGTCGACCGACGAAATTCCCCCAAATCTGAGGAGATATTCTTGAATAACTTTTTTTGTGAAGGTCGGAGAGACTTGCAAGTAGGCTCTACCCCCACTAAATGGGGTTGCGCGCATCGATCAGTACCATCCTTGAGCTTCTCCGACTTTCGGAAGGGTTAGGGTTAGGGTTAGGGATGAAAGCACATAGGAGAAAGAGATATTCTTGAATAACTTTTTTTGTGAAGGTCGGAGAGACTTGCAAGTAGGCTCTACCCCCACTAAATGGGGTAGCGCGCATCGATCGGTACCATCCTTGAGCTTCTCCGACTTTCGGAAGGGTTAGGGTTAGGGTTAGGGATGAAAGCACATAGGAGAAAGAGATATTCTTGAATAACTTTTTTTGTGAAGGTCGGAGAGACTTGCAAGTAGGCTCTACCCCCACTAAATGGGGTAGCGCGCATCGATCGGTACCATCCTTGAGCTTCTCCGACTTTCGGAAGGGTTAGGGTTAGGGTTAGGGATGAAAGCACATAGGAGAAAGAGATATTCTTGAATAACTTTTTTTGTGAAGGTTGGAGAGACTTGCAAGTAGGCTCTACCCCCACTAAATGGGGTAGCGCACATCGATCGGTACCATCCTTGAGCTTCTCCGACTTTCGGAAGGGTTAGGGTTAGGGTTAGGGATGAAAGCACATAGGAGAAAGAGATATTCTTGAATAACTTTTTTTGTGAAGGTCGGAGAGACTTGGAAAGTGGTTGCATCTGGACTAATTTGGGTCCTGCGGATCGATTGGTACCATCCCCGAGCTTGTACGACCTTCGGAAGAGGTCGACCGACGAAATTCCCCCAAATCTGAGGAGATATTCTTGAATAACTTTTTTTGTGAAGGTCGGAGAGACTTGCAAGTAGGCTCTACCCCCACTAAATGGGGTAGCGCGCATCGATCGGTACCATCTTTGAGCTTCTCCGACTTTCGGAAGGGTTAGGGTTAGGGTTAGGGATGAAAGCACATAGGAGAAAGAGATATTCTTGAATAACTTTTTTTGTGAAGGTCGGAGAGACTTGGAAAGTGGTTGCATCTGGACTAATTTGGGTCCTGCGGATCGATTGGTACCATCCCCGAGCTTGTACGACCTTCGGAAGAGGTCGACCGACGAAATTCCCCCAAATCTGAGGAGATATTCTTGAATAACTTTTTTTGTGAAGGTCGGAGAGACTTGCAAGTAGGCTCTACCCCCACTAAATGGGGTTGCGCGCATCGATCGGTACCATCCTTGAGCTTCTCCGACTTTCGGAAGGGTTAGGGTTAGGGTTAGGGATGAAAGCACATAGGAGAAAGAGATATTCTTGAATAACTTTTTTTGTGAAGGTCGGAGAGACTTGCAAGTAGGCTCTACCCCCACTAAATGGGGTAGCGCGCATCGATCGGTACCATCCTTGAGCTTCTCCGACTTTCGGAAGGGTTAGGGTTAGGGTTAGGGATGAAAGCACATAGGAGAAAGAGATATTCTTGAATAACTTTTTTTGTGAAGGTCGGAGAGACTTGGAAAGTGGTTGCATCTGGACTAATTTGGGTCCTGCGGATCGATTGGTACCATCCCCGAGCTTGTACGACCTTCGGAAGAGGTCGACCGACGAAATTCCCCCAAATCTGAGGAGATATTCTTGAATAACTTTTTTTGTGAAGGTCGGAGAGACTTGCAAGTAGGCTCTACCCCCACTAAATGGGGTTGCACGCATCGATCAGTACCATCCTTGAGCTTCTCCGACTTTCGGAAGGGTTAGGGTTAGGGTTAGGGATGAAAGCACATAGGAGAAAGAGATATTCTTGAATAACTTTTTTTGTGAAGGTCGGAGAGACTTGGAAAGTGGTTGCATCTGGACTAATTTGGGTCCTGCGGATCGATTGGTACCATCCCCGAGCTTGTACGACCTTCGGAAGAGGTCGACCGACGAAATTCCCCCAAATCTGAGGAGATATTCTTGAATAACTTTTTTTGTGAAGGTCGGAGAGACTTGCAAGTAGGCTCTACCCCCACTAAATGGGGTTGCGCGCATCGATCAGTACCATCCTTGAGCTTCTCCGACTTTCGGAAGGGTTAGGGTTAGGGTTAGGGATGAAAGCACATAGGAGAAAGAGATATTCTTGAATAACTTTTTTTGTGAAGGTCGGAGAGACTTGCAAGTAGGCTCTACCCCCACTAAATGGGGTAGCGCGCATCAATCGGTACCATCCTTGAGCTTCTCCGACTTTCGGAAGGGTTAGGGTTAGGGTTAGGGATGAAAGCACATAGGAGAAAGAGATATTCTTGAATAACTTTTTTTGTGAAGGTCGGAGAGACTTGCAAGTAGGCTCTACCCCCACTAAATGGGGTAGCGCGCATCGATCGGTACCATCCTTGAGCTTCTCCGACTTTCGGAAGGGTTAGGGTTAGGGTTAGGGATGAAAGCACATAGGAGAAAGAGATATTCTTGAATAACTTTTTTTGTGAAGGTCGGAGAGACTTGCAAGTAGGCTCTACCCCCACTAAATGGGGTAGCGCGCATCGATCGGTACCATCCTTGAGCTTCTCCGACTTTCGGAAGGGTTAGGGTTAGGGTTAGGGATGAAAGCACATAGGAGAAAGAGATATTCTTGAATAACTTTTTTTGTGAAGGTCGGAGAGACTTGGAAAGTGGTTGCATCTGGACTAATTTGGGTCCTGCGGATCGATTGGTACCATCCCCGAGCTTGTACGACCTTCGGAAGAGGTCGACCGACGAAATTCCCCCAAATCTGAGGAGATATTCTTGAATAACTTTTTTTGTGAAGGTCGGAGAGACTTGCAAGTAGGCTCTACCCCCACTAAATGGGGTAGCGCGCATCGATCGGTACCATCCTTGAGCTTCTCCGACTTTCGGAAGGGTTAGGGTTAGGGTTAGGGATGAAAGCACATAGGAGAAAGAGATATTCTTGAATAACTTTTTTTGTGAAGGTCGGAGAGACTTGCAAGTAGGCTCTACCCCCACTAAATGGGGTAGCGCGCATCGATCGGTACCATCCTTGAGCTTCTCCGACTTTCGGAAGGGTTAGGGTTAGGGTTAGGGATGAAAGCACATAGGAGAAAGAGATATTCTTGAATAACTTTTTTTGTAAAGGTCGGAGAGACTTGGAAAGTGGTTGCATCTGGACTAATTTGGGTCCTGCGGATCGATTGGTACCATCCCCGAGCTTGTACGACCTTCGGAAGAGGTCGACCGACGAAATTCCCCCAAATCTGAGGAGATATTCTTGAATAACTTTTTTTGTGAAGGTCGGAGAGACTTGCAAGTAGGCTCTACCCCCACTAAATGGGGTTGCGCGCATCGATCAGTACCATCCTTGAGCTTCTCCGACTTTCGGAAGGGTTAGGGTTAGGGTTAGGGATGAAAGCACATAGGAGAAAGAGATATTCTTGAATAACTTTTTTTGTGAAGGTCGGAGAGACTTGCAAGTAGGCTCTACCCCCACTAAATGGGGTAGCGCGCATCGATCGGTACCATCCTTGAGCTTCTCCGACTTTCGGAAGGGTTAGGGTTAGGGTTAGGGATGAAAGCACATAGGAGAAAGAGATATTCTTGAATAACTTTTTTTGTGAAGGTCGGAGAGACTTGCAAGTAGGCTCTACCCCCACTAAATGGGGTAGCGCGCATCGATCGGTACCATCCTTGAGCTTCTCCGACTTTCGGAAGGGTTAGGGTTAGGGTTAGGGATGAAAGCACATAGGAGAAAGAGATATTCTTGAATAACTTTTTTTGTGAAGGTTGGAGAGACTTGCAAGTAGGCTCTACCCCCACTAAATGGGGTAGCGCACATCGATCGGTACCATCCTTGAGCTTCTCCGACTTTCGGAAGGGTTAGGGTTAGGGTTAGGGATGAAAGCACATAGGAGAAAGAGATATTCTTGAATAACTTTTTTTGTGAAGGTCGGAGAGACTTGGAAAGTGGTTGCATCTGGACTAATTTGGGTCCTGCGGATCGATTGGTACCATCCCCGAGCTTGTACGACCTTCGGAAGAGGTCGACCGACGAAATTCCCCCAAATCTGAGGAGATATTCTTGAATAACTTTTTTTGTGAAGGTCGGAGAGACTTGCAAGTAGGCTCTACCCCCACTAAATGGGGTAGCGCGCATCGATCGGTACCATCTTTGAGCTTCTCCGACTTTCGGAAGGGTTAGGGTTAGGGTTAGGGATGAAAGCACATAGGAGAAAGAGATATTCTTGAATAACTTTTTTTGTGAAGGTCGGAGAGACTTGGAAAGTGGTTGCATCTGGACTAATTTGGGTCCTGCGGATCGATTGGTACCATCCCCGAGCTTGTACGACCTTCGGAAGAGGTCGACCGACGAAATTCCCCCAAATCTGAGGAGATATTCTTGAATAACTTTTTTTGTGAAGGTCGGAGAGACTTGCAAGTAGGCTCTACCCCCACTAAATGGGGTTGCGCGCATCGATCGGTACCATCCTTGAGCTTCTCCGACTTTCGGAAGGGTTAGGGTTAGGGTTAGGGATGAAAGCACATAGGAGAAAGAGATATTCTTGAATAACTTTTTTTGTGAAGGTCGGAGAGACTTGCAAGTAGGCTCTACCCCCACTAAATGGGGTAGCGCGCATCGATCGGTACCATCCTTGAGCTTCTCCGACTTTCGGAAGGGTTAGGGTTAGGGTTAGGGATGAAAGCACATAGGAGAAAGAGATATTCTTGAATAACTTTTTTTGTGAAGGTCGGAGAGACTTGGAAAGTGGTTGCATCTGGACTAATTTGGGTCCTGCGGATCGATTGGTACCATCCCCGAGCTTGTACGACCTTCGGAAGAGGTCGACCGACGAAATTCCCCCAAATCTGAGGAGATATTCTTGAATAACTTTTTTTGTGAAGGTCGGAGAGACTTGCAAGTAGGCTCTACCCCCACTAAATGGGGTTGCACGCATCGATCAGTACCATCCTTGAGCTTCTCCGACTTTCGGAAGGGTTAGGGTTAGGGTTAGGGATGAAAGCACATAGGAGAAAGAGATATTCTTGAATAACCTTTTTTGTGAAGGTCGGAGAGACTTGCAAGTAGGCTCTACCCCCACTAAATGGGGTAGCGCGCATCGATCGGTACCATCCTTGAGCTTCTCCGACTTTCGGAAGGGTTAGGGTTAGGGTTAGGGATGAAAGCACATAGGAGAAAGAGATATTCTTGAATAACTTTTTTTGTGAAGGTCGGAGAGACTTGCAAGTAGGCTCTACCCCCACTAAATGGGGTAGCGCGCATCGATTGGTACCATCCTTGAGCTTCTCCGACTTTCGGAAGGGTTAGGGTTAGGGTTAGGGATGAAAGCACATAGGAGAAAGAGATATTCTTGAATAACTTTTTTTGTGAAGGTCGGAGAGACTTGCAAGTAGGCTCTACCCCCACTAAATAGGGTAGCGCGCATCGATCGGTACCATCCTTGAGCTTCTCCGACTTTCGGAAGGGTTAGGGTTAGGGATGAAAGCACATAGGAGAAAGAGATATTCTTGAATAACTTTTTTTGTGAAGGTCGGAGAGACTTGGAAAGTGGTTGCATCTGGACTAATTTGGGTCCTGCAGATCGATTGGTACCATCCCCGAGCTTGTACGACCTTCGGAAGAGGTCGACCGACGAAATTCCCCCAAATCTGAGGAGATATTCTTGAATAACTTTTTTTGTGAAGGTCGGAGAGACTTGCAAGTAGGCTCTACCCCCACTAAATGGGGTAGCGCGCATCGATCGGTACCATCCTTGAGCTTCTCCGACTTTCGGAAGGGTTAGGGTTAGGGTTAGGGATGAAAGCACATAGGAGAAAGAGATATTCTTGAATAACTTTTTTTGTAAAGGTCGGAGAGACTTGGAAAGTGGTTGCATCTGGACTAATTTGGGTCCTGCGGATCGATTGGTACCATCCCCGAGCTTGTACGACCTTCGGAAGAGGTCGACCGACGAAATTCCCCCAAATCTGAGGAGATATTCTTGAATAACTTTTTTTGTGAAGGTCGGAGAGACTTGCAAGTAGGCTCTACCCCCACTAAATGGGGTTGCGCGCATCGATCAGTACCATCCTTGAGCTTCTCCGACTTTCGGAAGGGTTAGGGTTAGGGTTAGGGATGAAAGCACATAGGAGAAAGAGATATTCTTGAATAACTTTTTTTGTGAAGGTCGGAGAGACTTGCAAGTAGGCTCTACCCCCACTAAATGGGGTAGCGCGCATCGATCGGTACCATCCTTGAGCTTCTCCGACTTTCGGAAGGGTTAGGGTTAGGGTTAGGGATGAAAGCACATAGGAGAAAGAGATATTCTTGAATAACTTTTTTTGTGAAGGTCGGAGAGACTTGCAAGTAGGCTCTACCCCCACTAAATGGGGTAGCGCGCATCGATCGGTACCATCCTTGAGCTTCTCCGACTTTCGGAAGGGTTAGGGTTAGGGTTAGGGATGAAAGCACATAGGAGAAAGAGATATTCTTGAATAACTTTTTTTGTGAAGGTCGGAGAGACTTGGAAAGTGGTTGCATCTGGACTAATTTGGGTCCTGCAGATCGATTGGTACCATCCCCGAGCTTGTACGACCTTCGGAAGAGGTCGACCGACGAAATTCCCCCAAATCTGAGGAGATATTCTTGAATAACTTTTTTTGTGAAGGTCGGAGAGACTTGCAAGTAGGCTCTACCCCCACTAAATGGGGTAGCGCGCATCGATCGGTACCATCCTTGAGCTTCTCCGACTTTCGGAAGGGTTAGGGTTAGGGTTAGGGATGAAAGCACATAGGAGAAAGAGATATTCTTGAATAACTTTTTTTGTGAAGGTCGGAGAGACTTGGAAAGTGGTTGCATCTGGACTAATTTGGGTCCTGCGGATCGATTGGTACCATCCCCGAGCTTGTACGACCTTCGGAAGAGGTCGACCGACGAAATTCCCCCAAATCTGAGGAGATATTCTTGAATAACTTTTTTTGTGAAGGTCGGAGAGACTTGCAAGTAGGCTCTACCCCCACTAAATGGGGTTGCGCGCATCGATCGGTACCATCCTTGAGCTTCTCCGACTTTCGGAAGGGTTAGGGTTAGGGTTAGGGATGAAAGCACATAGGAGAAAGAGATATTCTTGAATAACTTTTTTTGTGAAGGTCGGAGAGACTTGCAAGTAGGCTCTACCCCCACTAAATGGGGTAGCGCGCATCGATCGGTACCATCCTTGAGCTTCTCCGACTTTCGGAAGGGTTAGGGTTAGGGTTAGGGATGAAAGCACATAGGAGAAAGAGATATTCTTGAATAACTTTTTTTGTGAAGGTCGGAGAGACTTGCAAGTAGGCTCTACCCCCACTAAATGGGGTAGCGCGCATCGATCGGTACCATCCTTGAGCTTCTCCGACTTTCGGAAGGGTTAGGGTTAGGGTTAGGGATGAAAGCACATAGGAGAAAGAGATATTCTTGAATAACTTTTTTTGTGAAGGTCGGAGAGACTTGCAAGTAGGCTCTACCCCCACTAAATGGGGTAGCGCGCATCGATCGGTACCATCCTTGAGCTTCTCCGACTTTCGGAAGGGTTAGGGTTAGGGTTAGGGATGAAAGCACATAGGAGAAAGAGATATTCTTGAATAACTTTTTTTGTAAAGGTCGGAGAGACTTGGAAAGTGGTTGCATCTGGACTAATTTGGGTCCTGCGGATCGATTGGTACCATCCCCGAGCTTGTACGACCTTCGGAAGAGGTCGACCGACGAAATTCCCCCAAATCTGAGGAGATATTCTTGAATAACTTTTTTTGTGAAGGTCGGAGAGACTTGCAAGTAGGCTCTACCCCCACTAAATGGGGTTGCGCGCATCGATCAGTACCATCCTTGAGCTTCTCCGACTTTCGGAAGGGTTAGGGTTAGGGTTAGGGATGAAAGCACATAGGAGAAAGAGATATTCTTGAATAACTTTTTTTGTGAAGGTCGGAGAGACTTGCAAGTAGGCTCTACCCCCACTAAATGGGGTAGCGCGCATCGATCGGTACCATCCTTGAGCTTCTCCGACTTTCGGAAGGGTTAGGGTTAGGGTTAGGGATGAAAGCACATAGGAGAAAGAGATATTCTTGAATAACTTTTTTTGTGAAGGTCGGAGAGACTTGGAAAGTGGTTGCATCTGGACTAATTTGGGTCCTGCAGATCGATTGGTACCATCCCCGAGCTTGTACGACCTTCGGAAGAGGTCGACCGACGAAATTCCCCCAAAATCTGAGGAGATATTCTTGAATAACTTTTTTTGTGAAGGTCGGAGAGACTTGCAAGTAGGCTCTACCCCCACTAAATGGGGTTGCACGCATCGATCAGTACCATCCTTGAGCTTCTCCGACTTTCGGAAGGGTTAGGGTTAGGGTTAGGGATGAAAGCACATAGGAGAAAGAGATATTCTTGAATAACTTTTTTTGTGAAGGTCGGAGAGACTTGCAAGTAGGCTCTACCCCCACTAAATGGGGTAGCGCGCATCGATCAGTACCATCCTTGAGCTTCTCCGACTTTCGGAAGGGTTAGGGTTAGGGTTAGGGATGAAAGCACATAGGAGAAAGAGATATTCTTGAATAACTTTTTTTGTGAAGGTCGGAGAGACTTGCAAGTAGGCTCTACCCCCACTAAATGGGGTAGCGCGCATCGATCGGTACCATACTTGAGCTTCTCCGACTTTCGGAAGGGTTAGGGTTAGGGTTAGGGATGAAAGCACATAGGAGAAAGAGATATTCTTGAATAACTTTTTTTGTGAAGGTCGGAGAGACTTGGAAAGTGGTTGCATCTGGACTAATTTGGGTCCTGCAGATCGATTGGTACCATCCCCGAGCTTGTACGACCTTCGGAAGAGGTCGACCGACGAAATTCCCCCAAAATCTGAGGAGATATTCTTGAATAACTTTTTTTGTGAAGGTCGGAGAGACTTGCAAGTAGGCTCTACCCCCACTAAATGGGGTTGCGCGCATCGATCAGTACCATCCTTGAGCTTCTCCGACTTTCGGAAGGGTTAGGGTTAGGGTTAGGGATGAAAGCACATAGGAGAAAGAGATATTCTTGAATAACTTTTTTTGTGAAGGTCGGAGAGACTTGCAAGTAGGCTCTACCCCCACTAAATGGGGTAGCGCGCATCGATCAGTACCATCCTTGAGCTTCTCCGACTTTCGGAAGGGTTAGGGTTAGGGATGAAAGCACATAGGAGAAAGAGATATTCTTGAATAACTTTTTTTGTGAAGGTCGGAGAGACTTGCAAGTAGGCTCTACCCCCACTAAATGGGGTAGCACGCATCGATCGGTACCATCCTTGAGCTTCTCCGACTTTCGGAAGGGTTAGGGTTAGGGTTAGGGATGAAAGCACATAGGAGAAAGAGATATTCTTGAATAACTTTTTTTGTGAAGGTCGGAGAGACTTGCAAGTAGGCTCTACCCCCACTAAATGGGGTAGCGCGCATCGATCGGTACCATCCTTGAGCTTCTCCGACTTTCGGAAGGGTTAGGGTTAGGGTTAGGGATGAAAGCACATAGGAGAAAGAGATATTCTTGAATAACTTTTTTTGTGAAGGTCGGAGAGACTTGCAAGTAGGCTCTACCCCCACTAAATGGGGTTGCGCGCATCGATCGGTACCATCCTTGAGCTTCTCCGACTTTCGGAAGGGTTAGGGTTAGGGTTAGGGATGAAAGCACATAGGAGAAAGAGATATTCTTGAATAACTTTTTTTGTGAAGGTCGGAGAGACTTGCAAGTAGGCTCTATCCCCACTAAATGGGGTAGCGCGCATCGATCGGTACCATCCTTGAGCTTCTCCGACTTTCGGAAGGGTTAGGGTTAGGGTTAGGGATGAAAGCACATAGGAGAAAGAGATATTCTTGAATAACTTTTTTTGTGAAGGTCGGAGAGACTTGCAAGTAGGCTCTACCCCCACTAAATGGGGTAGCGCGCATCGATCGGTACCATCCTTGAGCTTCTCCGACTTTCGGAAGGGTTAGGGTTAGGGTTAGGGATGAAAGCACATAGGAGAAAGAGATATTCTTGAATAACTTTTTTTGTGAAGGTCGGAGAGACTTGGAAAGTGGTTGCATCTGGACTAATTTGGGTCCTGCGGATCGATTGGTACCATCCCCGAGCTTGTACGACCTTCGGAAGAGGTCGACCGACGAAATTCCCCCAAATCTGAGGAGATATTCTTGAATAACTTTTTTTGTGAAGGTCGGAGAAACTTGCAAGTAGGCTCTACCCCCACTAAATGGGGTAGCGCGCATCGATCGGTACCATCCTTGAGCTTCTCCGACTTTCGGAAGGGTTAGGGTTAGGGTTAGGGATGAAAGCACATAGGAGAAAGAGATATTCTTGAATAACTTTTTTTGTGAAGGTCGGAGAGACTTGGAAAGTGGTTGCATCTGGACTAATTTGGGTCCTGCGGATCGATTGGTACCATCCCCGAGCTTGTACGACCTTCGGAAGAGGTCGACCGACGAAATTCCCCCAAATCTGAGGAGATATTCTTGAATAACTTTTTTTGTGAAGGTCGGAGAGACTTGAAAGTAGGCTCTACCCCCACTAAATGGGGTTGCGCGCATCGATCGGTACCATCCTTGAGCTTCTCCGACTTTCGGAAGGGTTAGGGTTAGGGTTAGGGATGAAAGCACATAGGAGAAAGAGATATTCTTGAATAACTTTTTTTGTGAAGGTCGGAGAGACTTGCAAGTAGGCTCTACCCCCACTAAATGGGGTAGCGCGCATCGATCGGTACCATCCTTGAGCTTCTCCGACTTTCGGAAGGGTTAGGGTTAGGGTTAGGGATGAAAGCACATAGGAGAAAGAGATATTCTTGAATAACTTTTTTTGTGAAGGTCGGAGAGACTTGGAAAGTGGTTGCATCTGGACTAATTTGGGTCCTGCGGATCGATTGGTACCATCCCCGAGCTTGTACGACCTTCGGAAGAGGTCGACCGACGAAATTCCCCCAAATCTGAGGAGATATTCTTGAATAACTTTTTTTGTGAAGGTCGGAGAGACTTGCAAGTAGGCTCTACCCCCACTAAATGGGGTTGCACGCATCGATCAGTACCATCCTTGAGCTTCTCCGACTTTCGGAAGGGTTAGGGTTAGGGTTAGGGATGAAAGCACATAGGAGAAAGAGATATTCTTGAATAACTTTTTTTGTGAAGGTCGGAGAGACTTGCAAGTAGGCTCTACCCCCACTAAATGGGGTAGCGCGCATCGATCGGTACCATCCTTGAGCTTCTCCGACTTTCGGAAGGGTTAGGGTTAGGGTTAGGGATGAAAGCACATAGGAGAAAGAGATATTCTTGAATAACTTTTTTTGTGAAGGTCGGAGAGACTTGCAAGTAGGCTCTACCCCCACTAAATGGGGTAGCGCGCATCGATCGGTACCATCCTTGAGCTTCTCCGACTTTCGGAAGGGTTAGGGTTAGGGTTAGGGATGAAAGCACATAGGAGAAAGAGATATTCTTGAATAACTTTTTTTGTGAAGGTCGGAGAGACTTGCAAGTAGGCTCTACCCCCACTAAATGGGGTAGCGCGCATCGATCGGTACCATCCTTGAGCTTCTCCGACTTTCGGAAGGGTTAGGGTTAGGGTTAGGGATGAAAGCACATAGGAGAAAGAGATATTCTTGAATAACTTTTTTTGTGAAGGTCGGAGAGACTTGGAAAGTGGTTGCATCTGGACTAATTTGGGTCCTGCGGATCGATTGGTACCATCCCCGAGCTTGTACGACCTTCGGAAGAGGTCGACCGACGAAATTCCCCCAAATCTGAGGAGATATTCTTGAATAACTTTTTTTGTGAAGGTCGGAGAGACTTGCAAGTAGGCTCTACCCCCACTAAATGGGGTAGCGCGCATCGATCGGTACCATCCTTGAGCTTCTCCGACTTTCGGAAGGGTTAGGGTTAGGGTTAGGGATGAAAGCACATAGGAGAAAGAGATATTCTTGAATAACTTTTTTTGTGAAGGTCGGAGAGACTTGCAAGTAGGCTCTACCCCCACTAAATGGGGTAGCGCGCATCGATCGGTACCATCCTTGAGCTTCTCCGACTTTCGGAAGGGTTAGGGTTAGGGTTAGGGATGAAAGCACATAGGAGAAAGAGATATTCTTGAATAACTTTTTTTGTAAAGGTCGGAGAGACTTGGAAAGTGGTTGCATCTGGACTAATTTGGGTCCTGCGGATCGATTGGTACCATCCCCGAGCTTGTACGACCTTCGGAAGAGGTCGACCGACGAAATTCCCCCAAATCTGAGGAGATATTCTTGAATAACTTTTTTTGTGAAGGTCGGAGAGACTTGCAAGTAGGCTCTACCCCCACTAAATGGGGTTGCGCGCATCGATCAGTACCATCCTTGAGCTTCTCCGACTTTCGGAAGGGTTAGGGTTAGGGTTAGGGATGAAAGCACATAGGAGAAAGAGATATTCTTGAATAACTTTTTTTGTGAAGGTCGGAGAGACTTGCAAGTAGGCTCTACCCCCACTAAATGGGGTAGCGCGCATCGATCGGTACCATCCTTGAGCTTCTCCGACTTTCGGAAGGGTTAGGGTTAGGGTTAGGGATGAAAGCACATAGGAGAAAGAGATATTCTTGAATAACTTTTTTTGTGAAGGTCGGAGAGACTTGCAAGTAGGCTCTACCCCCACTAAATGGGGTAGCGCGCATCGATCGGTACCATCCTTGAGCTTCTCCGACTTTCGGAAGGGTTAGGGTTAGGGTTAGGGATGAAAGCACATAGGAGAAAGAGATATTCTTGAATAACTTTTTTTGTGAAGGTCGGAGAGACTTGCAAGTAGGCTCTACCCCCACTAAATGGGGTAGCGCGCATCGATCGGTACCATCCTTGAGCTTCTCCGACTTTCGGAAGGGTTAGGGTTAGGGTTAGGGATGAAAGCACATAGGAGAAAGAGATATTCTTGAATAACTTTTTTTGTGAAGGTCGGAGAGACTTGGAAAGTGGTTGCATCTGGACTAATTTGGGTCCTGCGGATCGATTGGTACCATCCCCGAGCTTGTACGACCTTCGGAAGAGGTCGACCGACGAAATTCCCCCAAATCTGAGGAGATATTCTTGAATAACTTTTTTTGTGAAGGTCGGAGAGACTTGCAAGTAGGCTCTACCCCCACTAAATGGGGTAGCGCGCATCGATCGGTACCATCCTTGAGCTTCTCCGACTTTCGGAAGGGTTAGGGTTAGGGTTAGGGATGAAAGCACATAGGAGAAAGAGATATTCTTGAATAACTTTTTTTGTGAAGGTCGGAGAGACTTGGAAAGTGGTTGCATCTGGACTAATTTGGGTCCTGCGGATCGATTGGTACCATCCCCGAGCTTGTACGACCTTCGGAAGAGGTCGACCGACGAAATTCCCCCAAATCTGAGGAGATATTCTTGAATAACTTTTTTTGTGAAGGTCGGAGAGACTTGCAAGTAGGCTCTACCCCCACTAAATGGGGTTGCGCGCATCGATCGGTACCATCCTTGAGCTTCTCCGACTTTCGGAAGGGTTAGGGTTAGGGTTAGGGATGAAAGCACATAGGAGAAAGAGATATTCTTGAATAACTTTTTTTGTGAAGGTCGGAGAGACTTGCAAGTAGGCTCTACCCCCACTAAATGGGGTAGCGCGCATCGATCGGTACCATCCTTGAGCTTCTCCGACTTTCGGAAGGGTTAGGGTTAGGGTTAGGGATGAAAGCACATAGGAGAAAGAGATATTCTTGAATAACTTTTTTTGTGAAGGTCGGAGAGACTTGGAAAGTGGTTGCATCTGGACTAATTTGGGTCCTGCGGATCGATTGGTACCATCCCCGAGCTTGTACGACCTTCGGAAGAGGTCGACCGACGAAATTCCCCCAAATCTGAGGAGATATTCTTGAATAACTTTTTTTGTGAAGGTCGGAGAGACTTGCAAGTAGGCTCTACCCCCACTAAATGGGGTTGCGCGCATCGATCAGTACCATCCTTGAGCTTCTCCGACTTTCGGAAGGGTTAGGGTTAGGGTTAGGGATGAAAGCACATAGGAGAAAGAGATATTCTTGAATAACTTTTTTTGTGAAGGTCGGAGAGACTTGCAAGTAGGCTCTACCCCCACTAAATGGGGTAGCGCGCATCGATCGGTACCATCCTTGAGCTTCTCCGACTTTCGGAAGGGTTAGGGTTAGGGTTAGGGATGAAAGCACATAGGAGAAAGAGATATTCTTGAATAACTTTTTTTGTGAAGGTCGGAGAGACTTGCAAGTAGGCTCTACCCCCACTAAATGGGGTAGCGCGCATCGATCGGTACCATCCTTGAGCTTCTCCGACTTTCGGAAGGGTTAGGGTTAGGGTTAGGGATGAAAGCACATAGGAGAAAGAGATATTCTTGAATAACTTTTTTTGTGAAGGTCGGAGAGACTTGCAAGTAGGCTCTACCCCCACTAAATGGGGTAGCGCGCATCGATCGGTACCATCCTTGAGCTTCTCCGACTTTCGGAAGGGTTAGGGTTAGGGTTAGGGATGAAAGCACATAGGAGAAAGAGATATTCTTGAATAACTTTTTTTGTGAAGGTCGGAGAGACTTGGAAAGTGGTTGCATCTGGACTAATTTGGGTCCTGCGGATCGATTGGTACCATCCCCGAGCTTGTACGACCTTCGGAAGAGGTCGACCGACGAAATTCCCCCAAATCTGAGGAGATATTCTTGAATAACTTTTTTTGTGAAGGTCGGAGAGACTTGCAAGTAGGCTCTACCCCCACTAAATGGGGTAGCGCGCATCGATCGGTACCATCCTTGAGCTTCTCCGACTTTCGGAAGGGTTAGGGTTAGGGTTAGGGATGAAAGCACATAGGAGAAAGAGATATTCTTGAATAACTTTTTTTGTGAAGGTCGGAGAGACTTGCAAGTAGGCTCTACCCCCACTAAATGGGGTAGCGCGCATCGATCGGTACCATCCTTGAGCTTCTCCGACTTTCGGAAGGGTTAGGGTTAGGGTTAGGGATGAAAGCACATAGGAGAAAGAGATATTCTTGAATAACTTTTTTTGTGAAGGTCGGAGAGACTTGCAAGTAGGCTCTACCCCCACTAAATGGGGTAGCGCGCATCGATCGGTACCATCCTTGAGCTTCTCCGACTTTCGGAAGGGTTAGGGTTAGGGTTAGGGATGAAAGCACATAGGAGAAAGAGATATTCTTGAATAACTTTTTTTGTGAAGGTCGGAGAGACTTGGAAAGTGGTTGCATCTGGACTAATTTGGGTCCTGCGGATCGATTGGTACCATCCCCGAGCTTGTACGACCTTCGGAAGAGGTCGACCGACGAAATTCCCCCAAATCTGAGGAGATATTCTTGAATAACTTTTTTTGTGAAGGTCGGAGAGACTTGCAAGTAGGCTCTACCCCCACTAAATGGGGTAGCGCGCATCGATCGGTACCATCCTTGAGCTTCTCCGACTTTCGGAAGGGTTAGGGTTAGGGTTAGGGATGAAAGCACATAGGAGAAAGAGATATTCTTGAATAACTTTTTTTGTGAAGGTCGGAGAGACTTGCAAGTAGGCTCTACCCCCACTAAATGGGGAAGCGCGCATCGATCGGTACCATCCTTGAGCTTCTCCGACTTTCGGAAGGGTTAGGGTTAGGGTTAGGGATGAAAGCACATAGGAGAAAGAGATATTCTTGAATAACTTTTTTTGTAAAGGTCGGAGAGACTTGGAAAGTGGTTGCATCTGGACTAATTTGGGTCCTGCGGATCGATTGGTACCATTCCCGAGCTTGTACGACCTTCGGAAGAGGTCGACCGACGAAATTCCCCCAAATCTGAGGAGATATTCTTGAATAACTTTTTTTGTGAAGGTCGGAGAGACTTGCAAGTAGGCTCTACCCCCACTAAATGGGGTTGCGCGCATCGATCAGTACCATCCTTGAGCTTCTCCGACTTTCGGAAGGGTTAGGGTTAGGGTTAGGGATGAAAGCACATAGGAGAAAGAGATATTCTTGAATAACTTTTTTTGTGAAGGTCGGAGAGACTTGCAAGTAGGCTCTACCCCCACTAAATGGGGTAGCGCGCATCGATCGGTACCATCCTTGAGCTTCTCCGACTTTCGGAAGGGTTAGGGTTAGGGTTAGGGATGAAAGCACATAGGAGAAAGAGATATTCTTGAATAACTTTTTTTGTGAAGGTCGGAGAGACTTGCAAGTAGGCTCTACCCCCACTAAATGGGGTAGCGCGCATCGATCGGTACCATCCTTGAGCTTCTCCGACTTTCGGAAGGGTTAGGGTTAGGGTTAGGGATGAAAGCACATAGGAGAAAGAGATATTCTTGAATAACTTTTTTTGTGAAGGTCGGAGAGACTTGCAAGTAGGCTCTACCCCCACTAAATGGGGTAGCGCGCATCGATCGGTACCATCCTTGAGCTTCTCCGACTTTCGGAAGGGTTAGGGTTAGGGTTAGGGATGAAAGCACATAGGAGAAAGAGATATTCTTGAATAACGTTTTTTGTGAAGGTCGGAGAGACTTGGAAAGTGGTTGCATCTGGACTAATTTGGGTCCTGCGGATCGATTGGTACCATCCCCGAGCTTGTACGACCTTCGGAAGAGGTCGACCGACGAAATTCCCCCAAATCTGAGGAGATATTCTTGAATAACTTTTTTTGTGAAGGTCGGAGAGACTTGCAAGTAGGCTCTACCCCCACTAAATGGGGTAGCGCGCATCGATCGGTACCATCCTTGAGCTTCTCCGACTTTCGGAAGGGTTAGGGTTAGGGTTAGGGATGAAAGCACATAGGAGAAAGAGATATTCTTGAATAACTTTTTTTGTGAAGGTCGGAGAGACTTGGAAAGTGGTTGCATATGGACTAATTTGGGTCCTGCGGATCGATTGGTACCATCCCCGAGCTTGTACGACCTTCGGAAGAGGTCGACCGACGAAATTCCCCCAAATCTGAGGAGATATTCTTGAATAACTTTTTTTGTGAAGGTCGGAGAGACTTGCAAGTAGGCTCTACCCCCACTAAATGGGGTTGCGCGCATCGATCGGTACCATCCTTGAGCTTCTCCGACTTTCGGAAGGGTTAGGGTTAGGGTTAGGGATGAAAGCACATAGGAGAAAGAGATATTCTTGAATAACTTTTTTTGTGAAGGTCGGAGAGACTTGCAAGTAGGCTCTACCCCCACTAAATGGGGTAGCGCGCATCGATCGGTACCATCCTTGAGCTTCTCCGACTTTCGGAAGGGTTAGGGTTAGGGTTAGGGATGAAAGCACATAGGAGAAAGAGATATTCTTGAATAACTTTTTTTGTGAAGGTCGGAGAGACTTGCAAGTAGGCTCTACCCCCACTAAATGGGGTAGCGCGCATCGATCGGTACCATCCTTGAGCTTCTCCGACTTTCGGAAGGGTTAGGGTTAGGGTTAGGGATGAAAGCACATAGGAGAAAGAGATATTCTTGAATAACTTTTTTTGTGAAGGTCGGAGAGACTTGCAAGTAGGCTCTACCCCCACTAAATGGGGTAGTGCGCATCGATCGGTACCATCCTTGAGCTTCTCCGACTTTCGGAAGGGTTAGGGTTAGGGATGAAAGCACATAGGAGAAAGAGATATTCTTGAATAACTTTTTTTGTAAAGGTCGGAGAGACTTGGAAAGTGGTTGCATCTGGACTAATTTGGGTCCTGCGGATCGATTGGTACCATCCCCGAGCTTGTACGTCCTTCGGAAGAGGTCGACCGACGAAATTCCCCCAAATCTGAGGAGATATTCTTGAATAACTTTTTTGTGAAGGTCGGAGAGACTTGCAAGTAGGCTCTACCCCCACTAAATGGGGTTGCGCGCATCGATCAGTACCATCCTTGAGCTTCTCCGACTTTCGGAAGGGTTTAGGGTTAGGGTTAGGGATGAAAGCACATAGGAGAAAGAGATATTCTTGAATAACTTTTTTTGTAAAGGTCGGAGAGACTTGCAAGTAGGCTCTACCCCCACTAAATGGGGTAGCGCGCATCGATCGGTACCATCCTTGAGCTTCTCCGACTTTCGGAAGGGTTAGGGTTAGGGTTAGGGATGAAAGCACATAGGAGAAAGAGATATTCTTGAATAACTTTTTTTGTGAAGGTCGGAGAGACTTGGAAAGTGGTTGCATCTGGACTAATTTGGGTCCTGCGGATCGATTGGTACCATCCCCGAGCTTGTACGACCTTCGGAAGAGGTCGACCGACGAAATTCCCCCAAATCTGAGGAGATATTCTTGAATAACTTTTTTTGTGAAGGTCGGAGAGACTTGCAAGTAGGCTCTACCCCCACTAAATGGGGTAGCGCGCATCGATCGGTACCATCCTTGAGCTTCTCCGACTTTCGGAAGGGTTAGGGTTAGGGTTAGGGATGAAA
This sequence comes from Limanda limanda, assembly GCF_963576545.1. Taxonomy (NCBI): domain Eukaryota; kingdom Metazoa; phylum Chordata; class Actinopteri; order Pleuronectiformes; family Pleuronectidae; genus Limanda; species Limanda limanda. Next base: position 1,967 of record NW_026870578.1, on the reverse strand, counting down.
GCACATAGGAGAAAGAGATATTCTTGAATAACTTTTTTTGTGAAGGTCGGAGAGACTTGGAAAGTGGTTGCATATGGACTAATTTGGGTCCTGCGGATCGATTGGTACCATCCCCGAGCTTGTACGACCTTCGGAAGAGGTCGACCGACGAAATTCCCCCAAATCTGAGGAGATATTCTTGAATAACTTTTTTTGTGAAGGTCGGAGAGACTTGCAAGTAGGCTCTACCCCCACTAAATGGGGTTGCGCGCATCGATCGGTACCATCCTTGAGCTTCTCCGACTTTCGGAAGGGTTAGGGTTAGGGTTAGGGATGAAAGCACATAGGAGAAAGAGATATTCTTGAATAACTTTTTTTGTGAAGGTCGGAGAGACTTGCAAGTAGGCTCTACCCCCACTAAATGGGGTAGCGCGCATCGATCGGTACCATCCTTGAGCTTCTCCGACTTTCGGAAGGGTTAGGGTTAGGGGTTAGGGATGAAAGCACATAGGAGAAAGAGATATTCTTGAATAACTTTTTTTGTGAAGGTCGGAGAGACTTGCAAGTAGGCTCTACCCCCACTAAATGGGGTAGCGCGCATCGATCGGTACCATCCTTGAGCTTCTCCGACTTTCGGAAGGGTTAGGGTTAGGGTTAGGGATGAAAGCACATAGGAGAAAGAGATATTCTTGAATAACTTTTTTTGTGAAGGTCGGAGAGACTTGCAAGTAGGCTCTACCCCCCACTAAATGGGGTAGCGCGCATCGATCGGTACCATCCTTGAGCTTCTCCGACTTTCGGAAGGGTTAGGGTTAGGGTTAGGGATGAAAGCACATAGGAGAAAGAGATATTCTTGAATAACTTTTTTTGTGAAGGTCGGAGAGACTTGCAAGTAGGCTCTACCCCCACTAAATGGGGTAGCGCGCATCGATCGGTACCATCCTTGAGCTTCTCCGACTTTCGGAAGGGTTAGGGTTAGGGTTAGGGATGAAAGCACATAGGAGAAAGAGATATTCTTGAATAACGTTTTTTGTGAAGGTCGGAGAGACTTGGAAAGTGGTTGCATCTGGACTAATTTGGGTCCTGCGGATCGATTGGTACCATCCCCGAGCTTGTACGACCTTCGGAAGAGGTCGACCGACGAAATTCCCCCAAATCTGAGGAGATATTCTTGAATAACTTTTTTTGTGAAGGTCGGAGAGACTTGCAAGTAGGCTCTACCCCCACTAAATGGGGTAGCGCGCATCGATCGGTACCATCCTTGAGCTTCTCCGACTTTCGGAAGGGTTAGGGTTAGGGTTAGGGATGAAAGCACATAGGAGAAAGAGATATTCTTGAATAACTTTTTTTGTGAAGGTCGGAGAGACTTGGAAAGTGGTTGCATATGGACTAATTTGGGTCCTGCGGATCGATTGGTACCATCCCCGAGCTTGTACGACCTTCGGAAGAGGTCGACCGACGAAATTCCCCCAAATCTGAGGAGATATTCTTGAATAACTTTTTTTGTGAAGGTCGGAGAGACTTGCAAGTAGGCTCTACCCCACTAAATGGGGTTGCGCGCATCGATCGGTACCATCCTTGAGCTTCTCCGACTTTCGGAAGGGTTAGGGTTAGGGTTAGGGATGAAAGCACATAGGAGAAAGAGATATTCTTGAATAACTTTTTTTGTGAAGGTCGGAGAGACTTGCAAGTAGGCTCTACCCCCACTAAATGGGGTAGCGCGCATCGATCGGTACCATCCTTGAGCTTCTCCGACTTTCGGAAGGGTTAGGGTTAGGGTTAGGGATGAAAGCACATAGGAGAAAGAGATATTCTTGAATAACTTTTTTTGTGAAGGTCGGAGAGACTTGCAAGTAGGCTCTACCCCCACTAAATGGGGTAGCGCGCATCGATCGGTACCATCCTTGAGCTTCTCCGACTTTCGGAAAGGGTTAGGGTTAGGGTTAGGGATGAAAGCACATAGGAGAAAGAGATATTCTTGAATAACT